>NC_134453.1:30222800-30534406 GCF_030867145.1 Opisthocomus hoazin
TACAGCCTTGCCTGAATAAAGGGGAAGAGTTCTTTCACATAACTGCTAGGGTGTTTATACATCATGGTAGAGTGCATTTTGTATATTGTGTATGTAGTGTACTGCCATTTTCTTAGCAGTACAGACACAGACTTGTGTTTAACTTGTGATCCCGTATAAACGCTATCACTTTTAAGAAACAACTCCCTACCCAATTTTTCCATGTCCTTTTTTGTACAGTTGTGGTGTGTTGACCTTGGCTGCCTACCAAATGCCCACCTAGCCACTCTTGCACTCCCCCTCCTCAACAGGATAGGGGGAGAAAATAAGTTAGAAAAGCTTGTGTGTTGAAATAAGGAGAGGGAGATCACTCACCAGTTACCATCATGGGCAAAACAGACTCAACTTGAGGAAAATTAATTTAGTTTGTTGCCAATTAATAATAGAGTAGCATGGCAAGAAACAAAGACAGAAGTAAAAACACCTTCCCCCCACCCCTCTCTTCTTCCCAGACTCAACTTTAATCCTTCATTCCTCACTCTTCTACCTCCTCCCCCCACTCTGAGCAGCACAGGGGGATGGGGAATGGGGGTTGTGGTCAGTTCATAATGCTTCATCTCTGCAACTCCTTCCTCCTCACGCTCTTCCCCTGCTCCAGCCTGGGGTCCCTCCCATGGGAGACGGTCTCTCATGAACTGCTTCAATGTGGGTCTCTCCCACAGACTGCAGTTTTTCAGGAAGAGACTGCTCCAGGATGGGTGCTATCTGTGGGCTGCAGCTCCTGCCAGAAAACCTGCTCCTGCGTGGGCTCCTCTCCACGGGCTGTAGCTTCTTTCAGGGCATATTCACCTGCTGAGGCATGGGGCCGTCCACGGGCTGTAGTGTGGATATCTGCTCCATCATGGACCTCCATAGGCTGCAGGGAGACTACCTGCTTCACCATGGTCTTCACCACAGGCTACAAGGGACTCTCTGCTCCAATACCTGGAGCACTTCCTCCCCCTCCTTCTTCTCTGACCTTGGTGTCTGCAGGGTTGTTTCTCTCACATATCTGCTGTGAAGCGTTTTTTACCCTTTTGTAAATAAGTTATCAGAGACGTGCCACCAGCGTAGCTGATTGGAAGAGCTTTGGCCAGCGGTGGGTCTATCTCGGGGCTGTCTGGAACTGGCTTCATCCAACATGGGGGCAGCCACTGGTCTCTTCTCACAGAAGCCACCCCTGCAGACCCCCCCTGCTACCAAAACCTTGCCACATAAACCAAATAAAACAGAATATTATTCCTTGCCTAATAGAAATACTTTGCATATATCCTTGTTGTAAATTATCCATGTTTTCTCCAGATGTACACCAGCACTCCCAGGTCCCTCTCCGCAGAGCTGCTCTCCAGCAGGTCCACCCCAAGCCTGTACTGGTGCATGGGGTTGTTCCTCCCCAGGTGCAGGACCCTGCACTTGCCCTTGTTGAACCTCATCAGGTTCCTCTCTGCCCAACTTTCCAGCCTATCCAGGTCATGCTGAATGGCAGCACAGCCTTCTGGTGTATCCACCACTCCTCCCAGTTTGGTGTCATCAGCAAACTTGCTGAGGGTACATTCTAACTCTTCATCCAGGTCGTTGATGAAGAAGTTAAACAAGACTGGGCCCAGTACTGACCCCTGGGGGACACCACGAGTTACAGGCCTCCAACTAGACTCAGCGCCGCTGACGACAACCCTCTGAGCTCTGCCATTCAACCAGTTGTCAATCCACTTCACCGACCACTCATCCAGCCCACACTTCCTGAGCTTCCCTAGGAGGATGTTATGGGAGACAGTGTCAAAAGCCTTGCTGAAGTCGAGGTATACAACATCCACTGCTCTCCCCTCATCTACCCAGCCAGTCATGCCATCGTAGAAAGCTATCAGATTGGTCAGGCATGATTTCCCCTTGGTGAATCCATGCTGACTACTCCTGATAACCTTCTTTTCCTCGACTTGTTTGTTGACGGCCTCCAGGATAAGCTGCTCCATCACCTTTCCCGGGATGGAGGTGAGGCTGACCGGCCTGTAGTTCCCTGGGTCCTCCTTCTTGCCCTTTTTGAAGATTGGAGTGACATTGTCCTTTCTCCAGTCCTCGGGCACCTCTCCTGTCCTCCAAGACCTCTCAAAGATGATGGAGAGTGGCTCAGCAATGACATCTGCCAGCTCCCTCAGCACTCGTGGGTGCATTCCATCAGGGCCCATGGATTTGTGGGCGTCCAGATCGCTTAAGCGATCTGTCATGCAGTCCTCCTTGACCAAGGGAAAGTCATTATCTCTGAAGGCTCCTTCTCTTACCTCCGGGGCCTGGGATTCCTGAGGGCCTGCCTTGGCACTGAAGACTGAAGCAAAGGCGGCATTCAGTAGCTCTGCCTTCTCTGCATCCTCCGTCACCAGGACACCCGCCTCATTCAGCAGCGGCCCCACATTGTCCCTAGCCTTCCTTTTGCTGCTGATGTAGCTGAAGAAGCCCTTCTTGTTGTTTTTGACATCCCTTGCCAGCTTCAATTCCAGGTGGGCTTTGGCCTTCCTCGTGGCATCCCTGCACGCTCTGACCACATTCCTGTACTCTTCCCAATCGGCCTGTCCCTCTTTCCACATTCCATGGACCTTTCTCTTCCACCTGATCTCCGCTAGAAGCTCCTTGTTCAACCATGCAGGTCTCCTGCCTCCTCTGCTCGATTTCTTTCTCAGGGGGATGCACCGCTCCTGAGCATGGAGGAAGTGACGTTTAAAGAGCGACCAGCACTCTTGGACCCCCCTGCCTTCGAGAGCCCTGGCCCACGGGATTCCTCCCAATAGCTCCTTGAAGAGGACAAAGTTAGCCCTCCTGAGGTCCAAGGTTTTGATCCTGCTTATCGCCCTGCTTCCTCCACGCAGGATCCTGAACTCCACCATTTCATGGTCACTGCAGCCGAGTCTACCTCCGACCTTCACATCCTCCACCAGTCCCTCCTTGCTTGTTAATACAAGGTCAAGCAGCGCGCCTTTCCTTGTTGGTTCCTCCACCACTTGCATCAGAAAGTTGTCATCGATGCTCTGTAGGAACCTCCTGGACTGCATGTGCCTGGCTGTGTGGTCTTCCCAGCTGATGTCAGGGTGGTTGAAGTCCCCCATGAGAACCAGGGCCTGTGATTGTGAGGCTGCTTGCAGCTGCCTGTAGAAGGCCTCATCAATTTCCTCCTCCTGGTCAGGTGGCCTGTAGTACACACCCACCGTAATGTCACCCGTGTGAGCCTGTCCCTTACTTCTAACCCACAAGCTCTCAACTCGTTCCTCATTTGCCCCCAGGCCAAGCTCAATGCATTCCAGTTGCTCCCTCACATATAGAGCAACTCCCCCACCTCTCCTTGTTGGCCTGTCTTTCCTAAAGAGTCTGTAGCCATCCATGACAGCATGCCAGTCATGCGAGTTGTCCCACCACGTTTCTGTGATGATGACCAAGTCGTAGCCGTCCTGCTGTACAATGCCTTCCAGCTCCTCCTGTTTATTGCCCATGCTACGTGTGTTGGTATAGACACACTTGAGCTGGGCTGTCAATCGCACCCCTGACCCTGGCACACCAAGCTTGGGCTCATCCCTAGTGAGCTGGGCAATGTCCCCTTCCCCCTTCGAACCTAGTTTAAAGCCCTCTCAATGAGCCCCGCCAGCTCGTGGCCAAGAATCCTTTTACTCCTTTGAGATAGCTGTGATCCGCCTGTCGCCAGCAGGCCCTGTGCTGTGTACACCTCCACATGATCAAAGAAGCCAAAATTGGACCGATTGCACCAGTCCCTGAGCCATTTGTGAGTTTTCTTGCCCCTTTCAGTGCTGTTCCCTGCCACTGATGGGATGGAGGAAAACACCACCTGCGCCCCGATCTCTCAACCAGTCACCCCAGTGCCCTGAAGTCCCTTTTGATGGCCTTGGGACTTGTCTCCGCGATCTCGTCCCTGCCAACCTGCATTACCAAGAGGGGGTAGTAATCAGAAGGCCGCACCAGACCAGGGAGTTTCTTAGCAACATCCCTAACCCGGGCCCCAGGGAGGCAGCAGACTTCCCTGTGGGATGGGTCCGGTCGGCATATCGGGCCCTCTGTTCCCCTCAGAAGGGAATCGCCTATGACAATTACCCTCCCTTTTTTTCTTAGCTGAGGCAGTCGTAATACGTGGGGCTGTCTGACTCGTCCTAGGCAACCCCCTGGATGGAACTTCACCTTCGCCCACATTCTCTGTGGCCGATCCCTCACATTCCAGAGCCCCATATCTGTTGCTTAAGGGCAAGTGGGCAGGTGAAGGAGGCCGGGAGGGGATTCGCTTGCCACCCCGAGCAGGGACCCGTTTCCATTCCCTCCCATCTCTTAGGGCCCCTCTTTCTGCTCGGTGGCAAGAGGGTAGAGGGTTCTCTGCTGTTCGTGGAGCCGCCTCCTGCTGCCTCTGCCTCAGGGAGGGCAGGGTGCAGCTCCACCAGTCAATCTCTCTCTCACACTCCCGGATACTCCTCAACCTCTCCACTTCCTCTTTCAGCTCTGCCACCAGGCTGAGCAGATCATCTACCTGCTCACGCTGAACACAGCTGTTGTCTCTGCTGTCCTCTGGTACAAGCACCAGGCTCAGGCACTCCCTGCAGCCAGAGACCTGGACAGCTGTGTCCTTGCGTGGGACCTCCGACTGGGTCCCCACACTCCTTCCGGCAACAGCTTTCCCACAGGTGGTAACCATAGTTAGAATATCTCCTGGATGGGCGATGCCCACTATTTGAGTAGCCAGGAGGGGGGGCTGCACCCTGCCCGCTCGCCTTCCCTGCTCGCCCTGCCTGCGCGAACTGCTGCGCAAACTGCTGCGCCGCTCCCCGGCTGCTGCGCTGCCTGTTTGCCGGCTCTGTTTGCCGGCTCTGTTTGCTGGCTCTGTTTGCCGGCTCTGTTCGCCCGCGCTCTCTGGAGGCTGCTCTTATAAGTGAGGGTGTTTAGCCGCTGTCACACTCGACTCTGCCCCCGCTGAGTCAGAGCTGCCACTCGTTGGCACCTCTCGCTTTCCCGCTTTGGGGGGGGGGCTGGGGTCTCCTCTCTCTCTCTCAGCGCTTTTTGCCGCCTCACCGCTGCGGTTTTGCCACTGGAGAAAGGGTCCCTCAGCGCGAGCCTCTGTTCCAGAGCCCTTCACCTTCAGTAGCTTCTTCAGTAGCCTCTTATTCTTGTTTGAATAGTCCTTCTTTTTGTTAAAACTTTTCTTCTGCCTGCTCTAGTAGTGAGTTGGTTAAGAGCAACAACATAAAGTAAGAAATGAGAAAATGTAAGGTGAGATAAGATTACTCATTACAGAGCAGACAGAAGTCTCAGGCTTACCTGCATTAATAGCAATAGATTTCTACAACCGATTTCCCATGCTACTGGAAAATTCTCTAAAGCCACTTTTTCTAAGTGAATGGATGTAAGAGGTCACTACAAATGAAAAAATAATAAAAACAGAAAAGGTTTTTGAAAGTTTTTAAAATTATTTTTGTTTTTATCTAGACTATTTTGTCTCTTCTTTTTTTCCTTACTTATTTTCTTCATTTTGGATCTGTTTGCTTATCTTCTGCATCTTAAACTTGAAATAAAGTCTGCTTATTTTAAAATGACAGGTGTCTATCCACCCAGATACAAGAAAGAAAGAAAACAATGTCGTGGTTTAACCCCAGCCAGCAACTAAGCACCAAACAGCCATTCACTCGCTCTCCCCACAGTGCGATGGGGAAGAGAATCAGGAGGGCAAAAGTGAGAAAACTCGTGGATTGAGACAAAGACAGTTTAATAGGTAAAGCAAAATCCATGCACACAAGCAAAGCAAAATAAGGAATTCATTCAACACTTCCCAACAGCAGGTAGGTGTTCAGCCATCTCCAGGAAAGCAGGGCCTCATCACACGTAATGGTTACTTGGGAAGACAAAACGCCGTAGCTCCAAACATCCCTGCTTCTTTCTTCTTCCCCGAGCTTTTTATTGCTGAGCACGACGTCTTATGATATGGAATATCCCTTTGGTCAGTTGGGGTCAGCTGTCCCAGCTGTATCCCCTCCCAACTTCTTGTGCACCCCAGTCTACTCGCTGGCAGGGCAGTATGAGAAGCAGAAAAGGTCTTGACTGTGTAAGCAATGCTCAGCAATAATGAAAACATCCCTGTGTTATCAACACTGTTTTCAGCACAAATCCAAAACATGGTCCCATACCAGCTATTATGGAGAAAATTAGCTCTATCCCAGTAAAAACCAGAACACGTAAGAAAGAACGTAAGACAACATAAGAAAGAAAGAACATGATGTGACATATGATGACTTTATTGCCATGAATTGAGATTACTTTGCCGCAAAACCAATTTCCAGTTAACTATATGGGTATCTGTTCTGGTTTGGCTGCGGCGGGCAACAAAAGCGCCACGTGGCCGCCCCTCCCCCCGCCAGGGTGTGGAGGAGAATGGAAAGAAACAGGCAGAAAACTGGTGGGTCGGGATAAGGGCAGTTTAACAGAACAGCAAACAAAAGAAACAGTAACAACAACGATACAGATAAGGAGAAAACACAACACAAACTGCACAACCCACAGAGCCACTCTCCCAAACCGCCGCCACGAGCTCCCGAGCCGCAAGTGAGTTCCCGCCACCCCGCTTCCCCCACCGGAACCCAGCATGACGGCAGATGGTATGGAATGCCCTGCTCTGTTTGGCCAGGTGGGCTGAACCCACCTGGCTGTGTCCCTTCCTGGATTCTGGTGAAAATTAACCCTGTCCTGGCCAAACCCAGGACATTATCCACCCCTTATTCCATACCATCTACGTCATGCCCAGGTCCCCCACTGTCCAGTTGATCACCACCACTTCTCCTGTCTCCAGATATTATTCCCTTAGTCTATGGATCATCACTCTAAAGTGTCCGCTGAGTTCATTTAATCCATGACTTCAGGCTCCATCTGTTGTAATGGTCTTCCGTGGCAGGAGAGGTGATGTGTGGTGATGGGCGGTCACTTGCTGCATCTGGAGCTCACGGCTGATGTATCTGGTGCGGCCCGTGCCCACAGTCTGCAGGAGATGTTGATCTTGATGAAGTTGCTGGGTGCCAGTTGTTGAAAACCAGGTCCAGTTCCATCATCGCTGTGCTCTGCTAGGTTTCATCAAAAAAAGTCCATCCTTCTTTGATCTGGACGATTCTTACTATGATACTACTGGTATAATATATAACAATTATAACAGTGATAACAGACAGTGGCAGGGTTATTTTAACAATTAACTTTATACAATTTATTTATGGACTATTCTCACCCAAAATCAAATCCCCATGAGGTACACATCAGACTTCCCCATCCTTCCGCATTACCCACCAGGTACACCCGGGTCCTTGAGCAAAAGCAATCCCCCGGACGGGCTTGCCTTTGCCCGAGGCAGGACTAACCCAAACCATCTTGCCTAACATGTTCCTCGTGTACTACAGGGACTTTATCCCCTTCTAAGAAGCGCTGAGGTTTTGACTGGGCAGGACCAGGCCGGTTGGTGGATCCTCTGGTGTTAACCAACCAGGTGGCCTTTGCTAAATGGGTATCCCAGTTTTTGAAAGTCCCACCCCCATTGCTCTCAAAATGGTTTTTAGCAGCCCATTGTACCGTTCGATCTTTCCCGAGGCTGGTGCCTGGTAGGGGATGTGATACACCCACTCGTACTGTGATACACACACTACTTGGAGAAGGCAGAGCTACTGAATGCCTTCTTTGCTTCAGTCTTCAGTGCCAAGGCAGGCCCTCAGGAATCCCAGGCCCCGGAGGTAAGAGAAGGAGCCTTCAGAGATAATAACTTTCCCTTGGTCAAGGAGGACTGCATGACAGATCACTTAAGCGATCTGGACGCCCACAAATCCATGGGCCCTGATGGAATGCACCCACGAGTGCTGAGGGAGCTGGCAGATGTCATTGCTGAGCCACTCTCCATCATCTTTGAGAGGTCTTGGAGGACAGGAGAGGTGCCCGAGGACTGGAGAAAGGACAATGTCACTCCAATCTTCAAAAAGGGCAAGAAGGAGGACCCAGGGAACTACAGGCCGGTCAGCCTCACCTCCATCCCGGGAAAGGTGATGGAGCAGCTTATCCTGGAGGCCGTCAACAAACAAGTCGAGGAAAAGAAGGTTATCAGGAGTAGTCAGCATGGATTCACCAAGGGGAAATCATGCCTGACCAATCTGATAGCTTTCTACGATGACATGACTGGCTGGGTAGATGGAGAGCCGTGGATGTTGTCTACCTCGACTTCAGCAAGGCTTTTGACACTGTCTCCCATAACATCCTCCTAGGGAAGCTCAGGAAGTGTGGGCTGGATGAGTGGTCGGTGAAGTGGATAGAGACCTGGCTGAATGGCAGAACTCAGAGGATTGTCATCAGCGGTGCTGAGTCTAGTTGGAGGCCGGTGACAAGTGGTGTCCCCCAGGGGTCAGTACTGGGCCCAGTCTTGTTTAACTTCTTCATCAATGACCTGGATGAAGAGTTAGAATGTACCCTCAGCAAGTTTGCTGATGACACCAAACTGGGAGGTGTGGTAGATACACCAGAAGGCTGTGCTGCCATTCAGCATGACCTGGATAGGCTGGAAAGTTGGGCAGAGAGGAACCTGATGAGGTTCCACAAAGGCAAATGCAGAGTCCTGCACATGGGGAGGAACAACCCCATGCATCAGTACAGGCTTGGGGTGGACCTGCTGGAGAGCAGCTGTGTGGAGAGGGACCTGGGTGTCCTGGTGGACGACAGGTTAACCATGAGCCAGCAGTGTGCCCTGGCTGCCAAGAAGGCCAATGGGATCCTGGGGTGCATTAGGAAGAGTGTGTCCAGCAGGTCGAGGGAGGTTCTCCTTCCCCTCTACTCTGCCCTAGTGAGGCCCCATCTGGAGTACTGTGTCCAGTTCTGGGCTCCCCACTTCAAAGATGAAGAGCTACTGGAGAGAGTCCAGCAGAGGGCTACAGGGATGGTGAGGGGACTGGAGCATCTCTCCTATGAGGAGAAGCTGAGTGAGCTGGGCTTGTTCAGCCTGAAGAAGAGAAGGCTGCGAGGGGACCTAATAAATGCTTACAAATATCTGAAGGGTGGGTGTAAGGAGGATGGGGCGAAGCTCTTTTCAGTGGTTCCCAGAGACAGGACAAGGGGAAATGGGCACAAATTGAAGCACAGGAAGTTCCGTATGAATATGCGTAAGAATTTCTTCCCTCTGAGGGTGACGGAGCACTGGAACGGGCTGCCCAGGGAGGTTGTGGAGTCTCCTTCTCTGGAGATATTCAAGACTCACCTGGACAAGGTCCTCTACAACCTACTGTAGGTGACCCTGCTTCGGCAGGATGGTTGGACTAGATGACCCACTGAGGTCCCTTCAAACCGCTACCATTCTGTGATTCTGTGATACCGTGTTCTTTCGCCCAGGTGTCTATGAGGCTGTTACGAAAGTGAGCCCCGTTGTCCGACTCAGTGTCGCCACAGGACTTGTTTTTCCAGGCCCAGGATTGTATTCCGGGCAGTGGCATGGGGCACAGGGTAGGTTTCCAGCCATCCGGTGGTGGCCTCCACCATTGTGAGCACATAGCGCTTGCCTTGGCGGGTTTGTGTCAGTGTGATGTAGTCAATCTGCCGAGCCTCCCCATATTTATATTTTAGCCATCGTCCTCCATACCACTGAGGCTTTACCCGCTTGGCTTGCTTGATTGCAGCGCATGTTTCACATTCATGGATGACCTGTGCGATGGTGTCCATGGTCAAGTCCACCCCTCGATCATGAGCCCATCGGTATGTCGCGTCTCTTCCTCGGTGGCCCGAGGTGTCATGGGCCCACCGAGCTATGAATAGTTCACTCTTCTGTTGCCAGTCCAGATCCCCCTGAGCCACTTCAATCTTGGCAGCCTGATCCACCTGCTGGTTGTTTTGATGTTCCTCAGTGGCCCGACTCCTAGGGACGTGGGCGTCCACGTGATGGACTTTTACAACCAGCTGCTCCAGACGGGCAGCAATATCTTGCCACAATGGGGCAGCCCAGATGGGTTTGCCTCTGTGCTGCCAGTTGTTCTTCTTCCATTGCTGCAGCCACCCCCACAAGGCATTGGCCACCATCCAAGAGTCGGTGTAAAGATAGAGCACTGGCCACTTCTCTCGATCAGCAATGTCTAAAGCCAGCTGGATGGCTTTCACCTCTGCAAACTGGCTGGACTCACCTTCTCCCTCGGCCGTTTCCGCGACTTGTCGTGTAGGGCTCCATACAGCAGCCTTCCACCTCCGCTGCTTCCCCACAATGCGACAGGACCCATCCGTGAACAGGGAATACTGTTTCTTATCTTCTGGCAACTGGTTATATAGTGGGGCCTCTTCAGCACCTGTCACCTCCTCCTCTGGCGATGCTTCAAAATCTTTGCCTTCTGGCCAGTCCATGATTACCTCCAGAATTCCTGGGTGACTGGGGTTTCCCATTCGGGCACGCTGGGTAATCAGCACCATCCACTCACTCCACGCAGCACCGGTGGCATGATGCATAGAGGGGACCCTCTCTTTGAACATCCAGCCCAGGACCGGCAATCGTGGTGCTAGGAGGAGCTGTGCTTCAGTGCCGACCACTTCTGAAGCACCTCGAATGCCTTCATATGCTGCCAGAATCTCTTTTTCAGTGGGAGTATAGCGGGCCTCGGATCCTTTGTATCCCCGGCTCCAAAACCCCAGGGGTCGACCTCGAGTCTCCCCTGGTGCTTTCTGCCAGAGATTCCAGGTTGGGCCATTCTCCCCGGCTGCAGTGTAGAGCATGTTTTTAACATCTTGCCCTGACGGGACTGGACCAAGGGCTACGGCATGAATGATCTCCTGTTTAATTTGTTCAAATGCCTGTCGTTGCTCAGGGCCCCATTCAAAATCATTCTTCTTCCGGGTCACATGGTACAGAGGACTCACAATCTGACTGTCATTTGGGATGTGCATCCTCCAAAAACCCACAACACCCAGGAAGGCCTGTGCTTCCTTTTTTGCTGGTTGGTGGAGACATAGCTGCTATTTCCTTGACCACATCCATTGGGATCTGACAACGCCCATCCTGCCATTTTATTCCCAAAAACTGGATGTCTTGCACAGGTCCCTTGACTTCGCTTAATGGCGAAACCGGCTTTCAGGAGGATCTCAACAATTTTCTCCCCTTTCTCAAAAACGTCCTCTGCTGTGTCACCCCATACAATGATGTCATTGATGTACTGCAGATGTTCTGGAGCTTCACCCTTTTCCAGTGCTGTCTGGATCAGTCCATGGCAAATGGTGGGACTGTGTTTCCACCCCTGGGGCAGTCGATTCCAGGTGTACTGGATGCCCCTCCAGGTGCAAGCAAACTGTGGCCTGCACTCTGCTGCCAAAGGGATGGAGAAGAATGCATTAGCGATGTGAATTGTAGCGTACCACTTGGCTGCCTTTGACTCCAGCTGATATTGAAGTTCTAGCATGTCTGGCACGGCAGCACTCAGCGGTGGTGTGACTTCATTCAGGCCACGGTAGTCTGTTGTCAGTCTCCACTCTCCAGTAGATTTTCTCACTGGCCATATGGGACTATTAAAGGGTGAGCGAGTTTTGCTGATCACTCCTTGACTCTCCAGTTGACGGATCAGCTGACGAATGGGGATAAGGGGGTCTTGGTTTGTACAATACTGTCGCCGGTGCACCATTGTGGTCGCGATTGGCACCTGTTGTTCTTCAACCCTCAGCAACCCCACAACGGAAGGATCCTCCGAGAGACCAGGCAAAATGGACAGCTGTTTAATTTCTTCCGTCTCCACAGCAGCTATGCCAAAAGCCCACTGATACCCCTTTGGGTCCTTGAAATACCCTCTCCTAAGATAGTACTTACCAAGGATACATGGAGCCTCGGGGCCAGTTACAATGGGGTGCTTCTGCCACTCCTGCCCAGTGAGGCTCACTTCAGCCTCCAATACACTCAGCTCTTGGGACCCCCCTGTCACTCCAAAAATACAAATGGACTCTGATCCTTGGAAATCTGATGGCATTAAAGTACACTGTGCACCAGTGTCCACTAGAACTTTATACTCTTGTGGAACTGACATGCCAGGCCACCGAATCCACACTGTCCAATAAACGCGGTTTTCCCTTTCCTCCACCTGGCTGGAGGCAGGGCCCCTCTAATCCTCGTCAGGGAAATTGCTGCTCACCTGCTGTAAAAATGACTTGGAGGTCCCCTCCAGAGGATCAGAATCAAGATCAAACTGTCTACCTGGTCTGGAGAGCTGGCTGCTGGAAACTGGAGCAGCATTTTTCCTAACAGAATCCCCTTTTGTGATTGTTTTACCTCGCAACTGACGCACTCGTGCCTCTAGGCTTGAGGTGGGTTTTCCATCCCACTTTCTCATGTCCTCTCCGTGGTCACGCAGGTAGAACCACAGGGTGCCCCGGGGTGTATAGCCTCTGTATTCCCTCTCCTGAGCAGAGAAACGCTTGCCCCTAATAGCTGAGACACTGGCCCGTACAGGTGGGGAGTAGGACATATTCTCTTTCATTTGCCGGACCTCCCGGGCCAGTTTCTCCACGGCAGAGACAAGGGAGGAAGAGAGACTTTCCTCGTATTGGTGGAGTCTGACAGCCACCTCATCCACTGCTGGTGCCTCTTTACCTTTCCAGTTTACAACTGCCAGTGAGTTGGCATATGAGGAGGGTGCGCTCCGCACAAACTTCCTCCACATGTGTCATGTGCACTGGACTTCATCTGGGTCTGTGGGTAACTGGTCATCATCCGGTTCATAGTAAACCAGCTCCCGCACAGCTAATTCCCTCAAGTACTGAATACCCCTTTCCATATTGGTCCACTTGCCAGGGTAGCATACAAAATCGTCACTGAAGGGGTACCTCTCCCTCACACCTGACAGAAGTCTCCTCCAGAGGCTGAGGACTTGTTCCTTTTTCCCAATGGCCTTGTCAATGCCCCCTTCCCTGGCCAGGGATCCCAGCTGCTTGGCTTCCTTGCCCTCTAATTCCAAGCTGCTGGCCCCGTTATCCCAGCACCGCAGCAGCCAGGTGACAATGTGCTCGCCTGGGTGGCGGCTGCAATCTTTCCGCATGTCTCGCAGCTCGCCCAGGGACAGGGACCGGGTGATGATCTCTGTCTCTGTCTCCCGCGATGACCCTGGCTCATTGTCATCCCTCCCGGAGCGATCTGCTCTCTTTGCGTCTTTCTTTAGTTTTACAGGGGCGACTGCTACCGGCACAGGTTGGTCATTGGGCTCAGCCGCGATGCCTGCAGCTGGAGCTGGGGCTGGAGCTGGAGCTGCAGTAATTGTCGTGCCCGGCAGGGAAGCCGGGACATCGCCAGTGGCTGCAGCAGCCGTGGTGCCGGTCGGGGGGGCTGTGACTGCCTCCTGGGCTGGAGGGGCTGCAGGGCCGGCTGGGGGGGCAGTGCCAGTCGCAGTGCCTGCCGCTTCTTTTCCTTCCCCTTCCCCTTTAGGGCACTGAATCAGGTTGAACAGGGCTCGGTAGGCGTGGGCCAGACCCCAGCACATTGCTGTGATTTGTGTCTCTCTGGAGTTCCCAGGGTGGCAGCACACTTTTTGCAGATATTTTGCTAGTTTGTCAGGATTCTGCACTTGCTCAGGGGTGAGTTTAAAACACACCGGGGGTGCCCTCTGCCCTAGACACCTGCCCATGCTGTCCCACACACCCAGCCACTCACAGCTATCCTGCCCCGGGGCAGGTCTCTGCACCATATTCCTAACTACTTGTTTAACCCTAAACAAAACCTGAAACCCATTCAGGAGGCAGAACAATAGAAACACACTTGCCTGAGCATCCCACGGGTACTCGAAATTCTCAAAAGCCGTTAGGAACAGCCTGAAGGAGAGAGGAGGGTGGGGCGAAAGAGTGGGGGAAGGTATCCCCTTCGGTTTTCCCCACAGGCTGGGTTTGATTATTGACAAATTCTAAGACATAGGATCCGAGGTACGGAAATGACCGCAGTGCCGCAGGCAAATACAAGCCTAATTTCATGCACAGTGATGTTATTGTAACCAAGGTGATAAAATCAGTTGACCATAATGATAGAGGGGATTGTAAGAAATGTGAAACTATAACAAAAAGCCTTAATATTTTCTAGTTTTTAGTAGTCTTTAGTACTGTAACTTGTATTTCTGCATGCATAGTGATCTAACAATATAACTGTTACACTAACCCCTGTTTTCTCATTAAGGAATGTAGTGGAAGGACATGGGCACAAGCTATCACTTAGTTGTTAGACAAAATAATTAAGTGAAACAAAAGTGGTCTTGATTCTCAGCAAATAATTGGGATAATTGTGGGATAGAAGAGACTCCTAAATAACTCTACTCCAGACAGCTCAGCCTTGGGAGGGCAAATGCGCTAAGCTACAGAGATAAGGAGGCACCAAGAGAGCAATAAGACCGGAGCAAAACAACCTGAAGGACATGATATACGTGATGCTAGAACTGAGTTTGCGCAGAAACAAATGTCAATCAGTGAACAGCGTGATGCAGAGGATGGGCCTTCATCTTGGGACCCCCGAAGACCACCCAAAGATACTAACAGACATGCGTGAAAGATATTTACATATGCTAATTAGTTCCTAGAAATATAATGAATAATTACCTGTGTGATTGTATTTAACCTGAAGCAACAGGGTGTCTGGCGCGCACGTTTGGAGGAGAAATCCCCCGTGTGCCCGGCGCCGCAATAAAGAATACCTGCTTAACAGTATACATTGTACTGTTAGGTTTTTCTTACCGGATCTTCGAATCAATTTGGCGCCCTAGATGGGACTCACTCTGTTCGGCTGCGGGACCCGGTAAGAACAGGACCCCCTTGGGCCCTCGGGAGCCTTTTCCCGAAGGGGCTCCTCGCCTTATCTGGATCACCGCGGGAACAGACAAGGACCATCCCTGAGTAAAGGTATTCTTTTACTACTTTTTACTAAGCAACGGGATTCGAGTCCCCTAAGTCGTAATTTAATTACGCAGGGAGAGTATACCGGGCTGCTAGCACCTTAGAGGTATATAGGGGTTTGAATCCCCACTGTAGGGGTTTGAGTCCCCACTGTAGGGGTTTGAGTCCCCACTGGACACGGTCTTGACTGATATATGGATCATTATTCCGGAAATTGACTACGGTTCTGGCAAACGGTTCGGATTGCAGTAACTCCGGGTTAAAATTGTGTGACTGTGTGTGAGGCCTCTGTGTGAATGAGACATATAAACAAGGGTGAGTGTGGAGTTTTGACCTGCGGTTCTGTTCTCCCGCGAGGGAAGCAGCCAGTAAAGAACAAAGCGTAAGAAAACAGTGAATGTTTATTTTAAAGTAATTATCGCATTGTTGTTATCGACAGAATACTACTAGTGATAATTATAATAGTTGTTTTAAGTGTCGTACAACGTTCTGGTGTAAAATCGCGGTTCAGTAATTATTTCTCTTAGCTTAAAATATAGAATTTTGGTTAAGTAATTAGAGCTATCGACATTAGAAGGATTTGTTTAGGTTTGTTTTTTAGGGTTTGCTGTACATTGATTGGGGAACAAAGAGGTGGACGTGCTGCATAATGGGAACTTCACAGAGCAAAGAGATTCTGAAGAAGAGCCCCTTGGGCTGTATTTTGCAACATTGGAAGGAGATGGGGGACCCCCAGAAGGTAGTGTGAATAAAAGGACGTTAGTTAAGTATTGTAATCAATGGTGGCCGTTATACAAGTTAGATGACGAGGCAAAGTGGCCTGAGAATGGGACCCTGGATTATAATACTTTGCTACAGCTAATGTTGTTCTTGAGAAGAGAAGGAAAATGGGATGAGGTCTCATATGCCGATATGTTTTTCACTTTGCGAAATAACCCCGAGTGGCAAAAAGAAAGTGGTATAAATCTAGCCCCACAGGATCCCCTTGTGTTGGCATTGGAAAGGGATAGAAAGAAAGAGCCGGGAAAACTTAAGCGGTGTTGTTCTGCGTGCAGCATAGGGCAAAGGTGTCTAAAAACAAAAGGGAATCGGAAGAAATTAGAGGAGCGTATGGAGGATTTTGTGTCACCTCCCCCCTCTCCCTGATGCTGGGTCGGCTGCGGGAACCCCCGCCCGCCCAGACGGGGACGAATCCTCTGATGAGGGCGGAGCGCCATCTAGCGGGTCAAGTCCCATCACTGCTCGGACTCGTAGTAGGGTGGGACCCATCATCCAAGCCCCTTTAAGACAGGCGATGGGGCCGGGGGGGCCGACCCTGATAAGAACACCCTTCCAAATGGAAGATATAGACAAATGGAGAGAAACTGTAAGGGAATACAGGGAAGATCCTAGCAGGGTAGCCAAGAAATTTGAATGCGTAGTTAAGAATTTGGATCCGGATTGGAAAGATGTGGATTTGATGTTAGAGGCAATGACAGAGACTGAGAAAGGAATTGTGTTAAAAACAGCAAGGGATCATGCGAGGGCACAAATTACTGCAGGTACTTTACAAGGGACCAAGGAACAACATGTTCCACTTAGAGACCCGGGGTGGGATCCTAATGATCAAACACAGTATCGACTGTTACAGCAATACCGTATTTGGATTCAGTATGGGCTGGAACATGGGATCCTGAAAGCAGTAAACTGGTCAGCCTTATATGAAGTAAAACAAGGTCCGACAGAAACTCCGACAGAATTCTTGGATAGATTACGAACAGCAGTGCGGAAATACACTACCATGGATCCGGCATCAGATGCAGCTAGACAGCAGCTAATATCTCTATTTATAGGACAGGCTGATAATGATATTAGAAAGAAGCTGCAGAGACTTAAAGAACCAGATGTAAGGAATTTAGAGAAACTAGTGGAAGAGGCGTGGCGAGTGTATCGTAACAGGGATGAGAACAATAAGAGGAATTACGATCAAAGGAGACTAAAAAGCAATCAGTGCGCTCATTGTAAGGGATTCGGACATTGGCAGAGGGAATGTCCACAGAAGAAAAAGGCACCCTGCCCCAGAATAATTGCTGACCTACAGGATACTGAATGACGGGGACCTGGGGAATCCACCCTAGCGGATCCACTGGTTAACATAAAGCTAGGGAAACAGAATGTAGAATTTTTGGTAAACACTGGCACGTCGTTTTCTGTTTTAAATCAACAACTGATGCCTTTGGATAAGGATTTTATAACCGTTGTGGGTGCTACAGGCCAATCGGAAAAGGCATATTTTCTAAAACCATTAAAGTACAAATTGGGTAAATACATTGGAATACACAAATTTTTGTACCTGCCTGGGGCCCCTAAGTCCCTTCTAGGATGAGACCTATTGGAACAACTGAATGCCACAATAATTTTCAGAAAGGGACAAATAGAATTTAAAATTGAGGATACTAAATTAACCGAAATTCTGAGCCTGGCATTGATTCAAATTATAGAAAAAGGAGAAATTCCTCAGGATATACTGGACCAAGTGTATCCAGGGGTATGGGCTTCGGGAACTCCAGGCAGAGCCAAAAATGCAGACCCAATAGAGATAAAATTGAAGCCTGGAACTCGACCAGTTAAGATCAAACAATACCCCCTTAAGCTAGAGGACCGAAGAGGAATTAAGAAAATAATTGATAGTTTTACAAATTTTGGATTGTTAATAGAATATGAATCTGAATACAACACCCCCATTTTGCCAGTGAAAAAGTCGGATGGGAAAAGTTACAGGTTAGTACAAGATTTGAGGGCAATTAATAAAATCGTGGAAGATCTCTACCCAGCAGTAGCTAATCCCTATACCTTGTTGAATAAACTGGAAGATAGCCAGGGATGGTTTACCATACTGGATTTAAAAGATGCCTTTTTCTGTTTACCTCTGGCCTCAAACAGTCAGAACCTATTCGCTTTTGAATGGGAAAATCCAGATTCTGGACGAAAAACCCAGTTAACCTGGACAGTGTTACCCCAAGGTTTCAAAAATAGCCCTACCATCTTTGGAAATCAGCTAGCTCGGGATCTCGAAAAATGGAATCCTCCGACACAAAAGGGGACTTTGTTACAATATGTCGATGATCTCCTCATCGCTGCAGAAACAGAGGGGGATTGCAAAAAATGGACAGTGAGTCTTCTTAATTTTCTGGGACTTAATGGTTATCGAGTTTCTCAACAGAAAGCTCAGATGATTCAACAACAAGTGACTTACCTCGGACTCAAAATCTCAAGAGGAGAACGAGAACTGAAAAGAGAGAGGAAAGAAGCAATCTGCCGGACTCCAGAACCACAAACGGTAAAAGAATTAAGAACCTTTTTAGGAATGACAGGATGGTGTAGACTATGGATATATAATTATGGACTAATGGTAAAGCCCTTGTATGAACTGTTGAAAAATAATGCCAGATACCTGATTTGGACCGGAGATGCAAAAAGGGCTTTTGAACAGTTAAAAAAGGAACTTATGTGAGCCCCGGCTCTTGGACTTCCAAATGTTCTAAAACCCTTTTGGCTATTTTCTCACGAGAGACAAGGCATTGCCCTGGGAGTGCTCGCTCAACAGCTGGGGCCGCACAAGAGAGCAGTGGCATATTTCTCCAAGCAATTGGATGAGGTAAGCAAAGGATGGCCTGGGTGTCTGCGAGCTGTTGCAGCAGTTGTCCTTAACATTCAAAAAGCTCGTAAGTTCACTATGGGCCAGAAAATGACAGTCATAGTCTCACATACAGTTTCTGCAGTATTGGAACAAAAGGGGGGCCATTGGCTCTCACCATCCCGATTCCTAAAGTACCAGGCTATTTTGGTGGAACAAGATGATGTTAATATTGTGACAGCTAACATTGTAAATCCAGCATCTTTTCTTAGTAAAGATTCCGCCACTATGGAACCCCTAATGCACGACTGCTTGGAGACTATTGAAACAGTCTATTCCAGCAGACCTGATTTAAAGGAGGAACCGTTGGAAAGCGCAGAGGACTCCTGGTTCACCGATGGCAGCAGCTTCATAAAAGACGGAGCTTGTAAAGCAGGGTATGCAGTAACCACCGCACACAAGGTAATCGAGGCAGAACCTTTACCTGCAGGTACGTCTGCTCAAAAGGCAGAGATAATCGCTTTAACCAGAGATTTAGAATTGGCGAAAGGAAAGAAAATAAATATTTGGACAGACTCCAAATACGCCTTCGGGGTCGTCCATGCTCATGGAGCATTGTGGAAAGAACGAGGACTGCTCACAGCTCAAGGTAAACAGATCAAACATGCAAAAGAAATCTTACAGCTTTTGGAAGCTATAAATCTACCAGAACAAGTGGCAATAATGCATTGCAGAGGACATCAAAAAGGTAACACTGAACAGGAACTGGGAAATAAACTAGCAGATCAAGAGGCTAAAAGGGCAGCAGAAAGAAGTTTTGTAAAAACCTTGGCACTGGTACCAGACGGTAAACTCGTAGATACAGAAATGGAATTTAAATATTCAAAAGAAGATATGAAATTAGTAAAAGATTTGGGAGCAAGTGAACAAGGTAAGATGTATTTAACACCAGATAATCGTACAGTTATACCTTCAAATCTATTATGGGAAGTAGTCAGAAAAGAACACAACAAAACTCACTGGGGAGCAGATGCACTATATAAAGATCTGAACAAGAGAATAGTAGGCAGAAACCTGTACACTACTGTAAAACAAGCAACACAAATGTGTGAAATTTGTCTGAGAAATAATCCAAATACAACATGCAAAGTACACTTGGGGAAAATTGGAAAGGGGAACATACCAGGACAACATTGGCAAACAGATTTTTCAGAACTTCTTGGAAAAGGGGGGTATCGATACTTATTGGTTATAACAGACACGTTTTCTGGATGGCCTGAAGCATTTCCCTGTAGAACAAATAAGGCTCGGGAAGTGGTACGAATTTTGTTAAATGAAATCATACCACGGTTTGGGGTACCAGCAATCATATCCTCAGATAGAGGGTCATATTTTTGTGCACAAATAGTACAACACATCAGTAAATTTTGGGTATTGATTGGCAGCTACACACCCCCTACAGACCACAGGCAAGTGGCCAAGTAGAAAAAATGAATCATTTGATCAAACAACAACTGGCAAAAATCGGTCAGGAGGCAAATTTGTCTTGGGACAAAGCTCTACCCTTAGCTTTACTGAGAATCAGAGTAAAACCCAGGAACAAAGAGGGCATTAGTCCATTTGAAATTTTGTTTGGAAGGCCTTATCAATTGTCATATCAAGGGGAGGATATGGTGCAAATTGGGGAGGGATACTTACAAGAATATCTGATAGCTTTGGGAAAGCAGATAAATAATGTTCAGAAATTAGTTCTAGAAGCACGGGGTAGGGGCCTAGACCAACCAATACACTTGATTAAACCTGGAGATTGGGTTTTTGTTAAGACTCTTTCAGGTGATCCCCTTGGAGAGAAGTGGAACGGACCTTATCAAGTGCTGCTAACCACTTTTACTGCAATCAAAATCCAAGAACAACCAGCTTGGATTCATTATTCAAGGGTCAAGAAAGCCTCTGTTCCCTGGACTGTAGAACAACAGTCACCTCTCAAGATAAAAATAACAAGATGACCATGACGGATCTAACTCCGTGGGTAATGATGGTAACCATGAGTCCAGCTATTTGGACAATACAATGGGACAGGAATTTACATCTGATCTTAGTCCAGAAAATCACTCAGATACTACACAAAAATGATTGTTGGATTTGTACTCAAATGCCAACTTCAGGAGAGAGCAGGGGAACCCTCATAGGGATACCCATCCCCAGCAGCTTACATTTAAAGGTAGACCAAAAATGGGAATCGGGTAACATGAGCACTCAGCAAGAAATTCAAATAGAGGAACCCAAAATATGGTACAATTATACCTGCATACAACGATGCCACATACAGGGAGAGATCAACACCCCATTCTGCAAGAGTAATACTACCATAGATGTGGGGAAAACAAAAGGGTGTAGCAGATATAAAGATTTGTTTGGGGAGGGAAGTTGGGACGAAGATTTACTAGCGGGCTTTAAGGCAACTAATACTAAACCTGACGTTGAGTGGCCGGTGCCTAAAAGTCCTGAGAAAACAGGATGGTACTGGCTGTGCGGAAATCGAGCTTGGAAGGTTCTACCTTTTGGGTGGAAAGGGGTATGCACTCTGGGAGCTGTAATCCCCAATATTACGATTACTGACAAAATACATCAACAGGAGGGATGGATCAAGACTTTCTTTAGGCGAATTAAAAGGACCCCAAATACTCCCAATCCCATCGTAGAAAGGCCTACTAGCTTTCACAGCTTTGTTAGATGGTTCCTTCCATGGCTTGGAGTAAGTGAATTAGAAAAAGCCATCGTAAACATATCAGCAGTGATAGAAAACATCGAAAATAGAACCACAGATGCCATAAGTGCCCTGCAAACTGAAGTATCGAGCCTATCAAAGGTAGTGATCCAAAACAGAATGGCCCTTGATTTACTACTAGCCTCACAGGGTGGTGTCTGCACAGTCATAAACACAAGCTGCTGTGTGTATATAGACCAAAGTGGTAGAGTCTCGACGGATCTAGAGGAAATTTGAAAACAAACCAGAATATTACACGAAGTAGTTAAAAATGATACTTCCTACGGATTTGAGGAAATGTGAAATAAACTCACCTCATGGCTACCAAATTTATCCTGGTTAAAGAACCTATTTTTCCTAGCTCTTGTGATAGTAGGTGTATGCATTTTGGCCTGCATAATGATTCAGTGCTGCAAGTGCTGTAATCGATTATGTTGGGAATGTAAGAATGGACTGATCTGATGATTACTAAGACTTTTTGATCTAAAAGAAGCAAAAGTCTTAAAAGAAAAGGGGGGAATGATAGAGGGGATTGTAAGAAATGTGAAACTATAACAAAAAGCCTTAATATTTTCTAGTTTTTAGTAGTCTTCAGTACTGTATCTTGTATTTCTGCATGCATAGTGATCTAACGATGTAACTGTTACACTAACCCCTGTTTTCTCATTAAGGAATGTAGTGGAAGGACATGGGCACAAGCTATCACTTAGTCGTTAGACAAAATAATTAAGTGAAACAAAAGTGGTCTTGATTCTCAGCAAATAATTGGGATAATTGTGGGATAGAAGAGACTCCTAAATAACTCTACTCCAGACAGCTCAGCCTTGGGAGGGCAAATGCGCTAAGCTACAGAGATAAGGAGGCACCAAGAGAGCAATAAGACCGGAGCAAAACAACCTGAAGGACATGATATACGTGATGCTAGAACTGAGTTTGCGCAGAAACAAATGTCAATCAGTGAACAGCGTGATGCAGAGGATGGGCCTTCATCTTGGGACCCCCGAAGACCACCCAAAGATACTAACAGACATGCGTGAAAGATATTTACATATGCTAATTAGTTCCTAGAAATATAATGAATAATTACCTGTGTGATTGTATTTAACCTGAAGCAACAGGGTGTCTGGCGCGCACGTTTGGAGGAGAAATCCCCCGTGTGCCCAGCGCCGCAATAAAGAATACCTGCTTAACAGTATACATTGTACTGTTAGGTTTTTCTTACCGGATCTTCGAATCAATAAACATGAACAGTGCTGCTATGTTCCTGGTACAGCCCTACCCACCTGGACATTAGGTCTGGGAACAGAGGGTCTAGTCCCGAGGTAATCATTAATGTTAAACAATAGTGGTGAAGGGGATTTTTAATAGAAATAGCATTACCTAATAGTTGCAGGTGCATTTGTGGTATCTATCTATTGTGTAAATTAACTGAAGCAGAGAGTCTTGCATCTCCATACAAAGGGGTTAGTTTTTGATAGGGGCTGGAAGTCACCTAGAACCGGTCAAGACGACCCCACTGTGTGGATGGGATCCAGAAGAAAACTGGGTTTGCACAGAAACTGTGATGAAGAGGATGAGCCTTCATCTTGGACTCCCGATGACCACCACTAGGAGGCACTGCACAAGCGCAGCTGGGAGGAGTCTATGGAAATGACTTATTTGAACTGATTTTAATATGAAAGGGATAGGTTATGCATATGTATAGGTGGATTGGGAAACCTAATGAATATGTATATTTTTGATCTATCTAAACTGCACGGAAAAGGTATGAGTTATGCACGTTCGGTGGAATCATACCCCGTGCATCGATTGCCGCAATAAAGAATACCTGCCTTTTAACACTACATTGGTGTTATGAGGTTTTATTCCCGGATTTTCAGTGACATTATCATGTCATAATTCGATATCATACAGTACAGCAAAATCATCATCCTGATCTTTTTCCCCGAGGTAACAAACAGCACGGCGGCGAACACATACAGCAAGTAAGGATTTACGTAGCAGAGACATTTGATCAAAGTCAAAAACATTTTTACCAGCGACTTCAACGCAGTAAATGCGTATAATAAATTTTAACAAAATCTAAGAAAGCTGTTTTAACACACACTGCTCAGTCCTGCCGTTATCCCCGCCTCATGCTTGGGCGCCAAATTTAATGTTCTCGTTTGGCTGCGGCCGGCAACAAAAGTGCCATGCGGCCGCCCCTCCCCCCGCCGGGGTGTGAAGGAGAACGGAAAGAAACAAGCAGAAACTGGTGGGTCGGGATAAGGGCAGTTTAACAGAACAGCAAACAAAGGGAACAGGAACAACAATGATACAGATAAGGAGAAAACACAACACAAACCGCACAAACCACAGAGCCGCCCTCCACGACCGCCGTCGTGAGCTCCTGAGCCGCGAGTGAGTTCCCACCGCCCCGCTTCCCCCCACCGGAACCCAGCATGAGGGCACATGGTATGGAATACCCTGCTCTGTGTGGCCAGGTGAGGTCAGCCCGCCTGGTTGTGCCCCTTCCTGGTTTCTGGTGAAAATTAACCCTGTCCTGGCCAAACCCAGGACAGTATCTCATAATGTACAGAAAAAATATCGGTGTTTTCATGTTTCAAAAATTTTACTCAACTGTAAAATAATAGAAATTTTTGCTACTCTGTTTATAGCTCAAAAGGAGAGAAATTATTTTAATATCTTTTCAACACAACTGGCTGTCATCACAAGATAATCACTTCCTTCTCCCTAATGGTCTTCCTTTCCTTGTGAAGTCTGTGGGTCGCAGCATTATTTCTGGTGATTGTGTCCTTTTTTTTTTGTCCCCATAAGTTTATGAAAGGTTTCCAGTTGCAAAATCAGGTTTGATTGATTAAATTTTAAAACACTGCTTACATTGTTGGATAATTCAGTTGTTTATTTTTAATCAGGTTGCACTGAAAAACAACAACAACAAAACCAACCAAAAACCAGAAAATGCATTACTACTGTAGTTCATTATAACTGAGGTGAAATTTATTGGTGCTGGCTGTGTGTAATGCTTTACACGAAGAATATATTTTGTTTGAAACATTTTTAGACAAAAATAAAATATTGAAATCAAAATCTTGATCCCATAAGTATTTCAAATAGGTACATATTTTTATTTTTTATGACATGCTTTTGCTTCAAAGGTAAATATGCAAATATATACTTACATTGTAATAAAAGTTTATTAGAATAAATCTTCAAATCAAAATGCTTGTGTTTCTGTTTATTCCCAGCAAAATCAGCCTTGCTTATCTGTTGTGTGATGCTATCCAAGAGTGAAAAAAAATCAGTTAAAATAACCATATCAATCCTTGTAATCCTCAGATGTTCAGTATCTGAATTATCTGACTTAAATGACTGATTATCTTCAGTTGTATTATCAATAGAATATCTTTGTGTCATCTGATTGGCCAATATTGTGTCATTATTCTCCTTCATAGTCTTTATGAGTAATAAATTCCCCTGTATGCTGTAGCATAGTAAAAACTATTCAGTTATTGCATCTCTAGGGAGACAGCAATAAAAACAGATATATGGAAGCTGCAAGCAGACACAGACATCAGGAAGACCAGTGCTGAGAAACTAAACAAGATAACTGGATTTTAAAGAGAGGGCTCTTTTGAGGACTTAAAGAGTTAGATTACGTGTTAGAGACAGTGTGAGCAAAAATATAAAGCAAAGAAGGATTTCAGATAGGGTATAGAATGAAGAAAAGTGGAATTGGTAGTCTCTGCAGGACCTGAAGGATAAATTGGAAGGGGCAGGTTGAGAAAGCAAACTTTAATATTGAAGTAATTTTACCACCCTGTTCTCCTAGTAGTTTATATATATACTGTGATCAGTATTATATTGTCATAGTATTACTAATGTGTATTTTGAACATCTAATTTGAGTATACTCCATGAAATAGTGTTCTGACTATTATCACATTTATTTTCTAAATATACTAGAATGTGCAGTCCTTAAATGCCTGGCTTTTCTGCTTGTGCACTCTGTTTCGATTGTGCATAAAATAAAATTAAAATAGTAACTAGGAAGATCTGGAGTTTCAAAGCAGAATGCTCTTCATTAGAATCCCATACCTGGTAATACTTTATCAGCATTCCTGGCTAACTGGGGAGGTACCAGATGACTGGAGGTTAGCAAACGTGACACCCATCTATAAGAAAGGCTGGAAGGAGGATCCAGGGAACTATAGGCCTGTCAGCCTGACCTCTGTACCGGGGAAGGTTATGAAGCAGATCATCTTGAGTGCCATCACGCAGCATATGAAGGACAACCAGGGGATCAGGCCCAGTCAGCATGGGTTTATGAAAGGCAGGTGTCACGAATGAGTGGTTAGGTTGCTTAAATGATCACTCAAAGATTTTGCAAGAAAAGATTTTACTGAAAATTTAGAAAATGTGATCTTACAGAGTTCATTGGCAAGGTTCACTCTATTACTTATTAAACGAATGGAATACTAAATCAAAGGAGGTTTTGAGTGGAAAATGATTTATACAGAGTAAAAGAAAAATGTAAGGTGGTAGGGAGACCCTCCCGTTGAGTCACCAGGTTTGGAATGGACCCCCTTGCTTTCTAAACTCCTTCTCAGAGAGGAGCCTAGGTGCAGCTGGATCCAGAACCGGCCTTAGACCAAATGGTTTATGTCTAAGGAATAAGTTTAGCAGCAATTCAGGGTGTGTTCACAGTTCAGAGAGAGAGAGAATCACAGGGATTCAGCAACTATTAATCACTGGTTAACTTAGCATATACAGAGTGATTAAAAAGAATTTACTATTACAATCACAGCAACAGAATATTATGCTTTGAATCGATTCACATACACACACACGCAGTCGTAAAAATTCCCCTCAAGTTCAGTGAAACACTCACTTCAAATCAAATGATTTCTCAACGGGTGAAGGTTGAGTCTCAAGGAGATCAGCCCAGGTGATGCTGACAGAATTTGCGAAGTACTCTGAGAGATGTCCCACTCAGAGGGAGTTACTGGGCGCAGCCCACTGTGGACCAGAAGAGCTCAAAGGGCCTTCCTTGGTACTGCAGTTTATAGGGTCTCAAGATGATTGACTTTAGGCATCAGCAATTTTCCATCCTGCTCACAATCTACATGATGCAGACAGCAACTATACAATTCTAGTACTACCCAGAATGTACAGTTGTGACATTTACCAGGCGGGTGCAACTCCAGGCATCAGGAGTTTCAGGTGCAGTCAGGGGGTGCCTGATCAGCCCAACTCACTACTCTTGTACAAAGACAAGGAAAGTGCCAAGTCATCCCAATTCACTGCACACCAGCTAACTATTCTTGCAGAGCAAGCAAGAATACAATGTTATCTGGTTCTGGGATTACCAGGTGTGAGGGGGGGCTGCACCACCATAGCAGGACCTGCTTGACTAACCTGATCTCCTTCTATGACAAGGTGACTCGCCTAATGGATGAGGGAAAGGCCATGGATGTTGTCTACCTGGACTTCAGTAAAGCCTTTGACACCATTTCCTACAGCATTCTCCTGGAGAAACTGGCTGCTCATGGCTTGGACAGATGTACCGTTCACTGGGTAAAAAACTGGATGGGTGGCTGGGCCCAAAGAGTTGTGGTGGATGGGGTCAAATCCAGCTGGCGGCTGGTCACAAGTGGTGTTCCCCAGGGCTCAGTACTGGGGCTAGTTCTCTTTAGTATCTTTATCAATGGTCTGGATGAGGGGATCGAGTGCACCCGCAGTAAGTTTGCAGAAAACACCAAGTTGGGCGGGAGTGTTGATCTGCTGGAGGGTAGAAAGGCTGTCTGTAAGGTTCTGGTCAGGGAGGATCAATGGGCTGAGGTCAACCGTATGAGGTTCAACAAGGCCAAATGCCAGGTCCTGCACTTGGGGCACAATAACCCCATGCAATGCTACAGGCTTGGGGAAGAGTGGCTGGAAAGCTGCCCGATGGAAAAGGACCTAGAGGTGCTGGTCGACAGCCAGCTGAACACGAGCCAGCAGTGTGCCCAGGTGGCCAAGAAGGCCAACAGCATCCTGGCTTGTATGAGGAATAGTGTGGCCAGCAGGAGTAGGGAGGTGATCGTGCCCCTGTATTCGGCACTGGTGAGGCCGCACCTGGAGTACTGTGTTCAGTTTTGGGCCCCTCACTACAAGAAAGACATGGAGTTGCTGGAGCTTGTCCAAAGAAGGGCAATGAGGTTGGTGAGGGGTCTAGAGAACAAGTCCTATGAGGAGTGACTGAGGGAGCTGGAGCTGTTTAGCCTGGAGAAGAGGAGGCTGAGGGGAGACCTTATTGCTCTCTACAACTACCTGAAAGGAGGTTGTAGTGAGGCAGGTGTTGGTCTCTTCTCCCAGGTAACTAGCGATAGGACGAGAGGCAATGGCCTCAAGTTGAGTCAGGGGAGGTTTAGATTGTATATTAGGAAAAATTTCTTTACTGAAAGAGTGGTCAGGCATTGGAACAGGCTGCCCAGGGAGGTGGTGGAGTCTCCATCCCTGGAGGTGTTTAAGACGGGTAGACATAACGCTTGGGGACATGGTTTAGTGGTGGATTTGGCAGTGTTAGGTAAATGGTTGGGCTCGATGATCCAAGGGTCTTTTCTAACCTAAGTGATTCAATGATTCTATGAATCTTTTCTAATATATCATGTCTCCTTTCTTAGGATATTTTGGTTTTCAAACACAGGATCCTGTTGGTTTTAAAAAAAAAGAAATGCTTTGAGTCCCATGAAACTTATGATTACAGGTTAACAATGTAGGTCTTGTGTCCCAGCCAGCAATGGTTTACCTCTTACTGCTACTGTAGCTTGCTAGAAGTTATTGGGAATCTACCATTCAGCATAGCAGGAAGTAGTTCTATAAATGTTATGCCTTTACCCTAGGAGAAGTTCAGACTTCAGGACACTGTGCATTGTTAGATTTATTTCTTTTTAAGAAATTGGGAAGCTGATTTTTCCCTTCAATTACATTTTGTATGCCTTCAGTGAAAATACTGAGTTAGATAATTAGCATTGTGGTGGGTTAACCTCGGCTGGCTGCCAGGTGCCCACCAAGCTGCTCTCTCATCCCTCCTCCTCAGTGAGACAGGGGAGAAAATAAGATTAAAATAAAGACAGTTTAATAAAGAAAAGAATGGTCTGCACACAGAAGCAAAGGAAAGCAAAAAGATTTGTCAGTAGCAGCAGCCGCCCACATCCAGCCACTTCCTAGAAGTAGGGCTTCAATATGTGTAGTGGTTGCTTAGGAAGACAAACGCCTTAATAGCAAATGCCCCCCGCTCCTCCTCCCTCTTAGCTTTTGTTGCTCAGCTTGACGTCATACAGTATGGAATATCCCTTTGGTCAGATTGGGTCAACTGTCCTGGCTATGTCCCCTCCCAACCCCTTGCCCACTCCTAGCCTACTAGCCTTTGGGTGGGATGGCTGTGTTGGAGAGACAGCCTTGATGCTGTGTGAGCATTGTTCAGCAGTAGCCAAAACACTGGTGTGTTATCAACACCTTTCTAGCTACAAATACAAAGCACAGCACTATAAAGGCTGCTATGGGGAAAGTTAACTCCATCCCAGCCAGACCAAATACAAGCATGTTAGCAAATCTGTCCATATGACAAAATTACTTGCAGGAACTCTCTTTTTTCTTATGCAGCTTTGCAAGATGTTGAGCATTAATGCCTGGGAGGGAAGGGGGTAAGCTATAGTAACACTCTTTGGACATGCTTCTTTGGGTTAAGAGGGAATAAGAGGAGGGTGCAGCATATAGAGATTTCCTGTTTTACACAGTATCTCATTTAATCTAAGAGGGTTTCTGTTGCGGCGGCATCAAGGACTCGACCAATATGATCCATAACAGTCAACTTTATTAGCAAAGAATCTAGATTATATAGACAGCACTCAATTGTGATTTGTCACTATACATAAACACTCGGTGCAACACTCAGCTATGATTGGTTACTATACATAAAACGACTGTTTACCTACAGCTGGCCTGAGAATTATTGTCTTTCCCACAGCCAGCCTGGGAAAGGTTTGTTTTCCCGCAGCCGGCCTGAGAAAGGCCTGTTTTCCTGCAACCGGCCTGAGAAAAGCTTTGAGGCCTGTGCTGCTTGAAGCCTGCACTACTACAAACCGATCGAGTCCATATTCAGAGTGTCTGGGTTGCTCACAATATGTCCCTGTTTCTCCAGAAACCCCACAGGTTTCAACATTATATTGTTTACTATCACTACTTTTAAGTGTCTGTATACAGTTTCCATGACTGTAGGCAGTAGTAATAGCTTGCTTTGACTCTCAACTTTCTAGTAGTATTTAATAATGAGTTCAGAGCAAAGGAAATTAGTATATATCTTGGTCCATGACAAATACCTCTCATAATGTAATAATTGAAATATTAGAGAAAAGCATTGGGGTGCTGAACACCACAACTGATTTTTATGCCCAACCCTGCTACCACCGTGTGACCACACTCAAATCACTTCATTCTTGCTTCACATAAAATTAATCTAATAACTAATATAGGACTGGTCTGAGAATTTTTTTAAGGTCTTTGAGAACCTTTAATACATGTAAGGTTTAATATATTTCACCTTATGTCACTAGTTGCCTTATTACAACATGCATCAGTTTTTTATTTAATAAAATATCCATGGGTGATCTCACCAAGGCAGATTCTTTGTTGTTGTTGTTGTTAATTTCCTCAGGTATTATCAGGTTGGCTTGCGAAAGGACGTTGTCACCAAAGAAGTCAAAGCTACAGATCTTATTGTACATTTTGTTCCATAATTCTTGACGGAAGGGTTGTATGTGCATGATGTTGTGCCATGTTTTCCAGACTCTCAACTAAGTCAATGTTAAGAATGCAAACAAAGTAGTTTCTATTTTGATCTTTCTTTATTTCTTGATGCTCACGTAACAGTATCCACTTTTACTATGACTTCTGTTTTGGTTTGGCCTGGATAAATGCGAGGTGCCCACCAAAACTGCTCTATCACTCCCCCTCCTCAACTGGACAGGGGAGAGGAAATATGATGAGAGGCTTGAGGGTCAAGATAAGGATAGGGAGAGATCACTCACCAATTACTGTCATGGACAAAACAGACTGAATTTCAGGAGAAAAGGAAAGTTTAATTTATTACCAATCAAATCAGAGGAGGATGATGAGAAATAAAACTAGATCTTAAAACACCTTCCTCCCACCCCTCCCTTCTTCCTGGGCTCAACTTCAATACCATTTCTCTACCTCCTACCCCCCGAGCGGTTCAGGAGGACGGGGAATGGGGGTTATGGACAGTTCATCACACGTTTTCTCTTCCAGTCCTTCCTCCTCATGGGGAAGACTCCTCATGCTCTTCCCCTGCTCCAGCATGAAGGTCCTTCTCATGGGAGACAGTTCTCCACAAACTTCTCCCACGTGGGTCCTTCCCATGGGGTGCGGTCCTTCAGGAACAGGCTGCTCCAGCGTGGGTCCCTTCCACGGGGTCACAAGCCCTGCCAGCAAACCTGCTCCAGCGTGGGCTCCTCTCTCCATGGGTCCGCAGGTCCTGGCAGGAGCCTGCTCCAGCGAGGGCTCCCCATGGGGTCACAGATTCTTTCAGACATCCACCTGCTCCGGTGTGGGATCCCTTCCATGGGCTACAGGTGGATATCTGCTCCACCATGGACCTCCAAGGGCTGCAGGGGGACAACCTGCCTCACCATGGTCTTTCATCATGAGCTGCAAGGGAAGACTCTCTGCTCCGGCACCTCGAGCACCTCCTCCCCCTCCTTTTTCACTGACCTTGGTGTCTACAGAGTTGTTTCTCTCACATAGGCTCACTCCTCTCTCTTCACTGCTGTTTCACTGCAGTTTTTTTTCTTCCCCTTCTTAAATATGTTATCACAGAGGCGCTACCACCATCGCTGATTGGCTTGGCCTTGGCCAGCAGTGGGTCCGTCTTAGAGCCGGCTGGCACTGGCTTTATCAGACATGGGGGAAGCTTCTCGCAGCTTCTCACAGAAGCCACCCCTATAGCACCTCCGCTACCAAAGCCTTGCCATGCAAACCCATAACAACTTCCTTATGTAAGAAATGAAGAAATGGTCCTTCATGATTGATGAGAGAAATATAACTGCAACTAACAACAGAAAAGCCCAGAACCAACTTCTAGTTGCCTTCTGAAAATTCTTGTTTGTTTGTTTCTCTTTAATCTATGGTCAACATGCTGATTAAAATTCTGGTGCCCTGAGACACTTGCATGGTCTCAGCTCTTCAGCAAGGGAATTGTTTTATATAACATGAACCAAGACACAGCAATAAGGTACTGAACAGCAGGAAGATTTTCTTGGTACATGATGCAGCATTGAGTCCTCATGATTTCTACTGGTTTTCCATTGGCTTCCACATTGGAATGCGGCTGCAAATTGATACCCAGTACCTCTCATGACATATTCAACCCTTTGCAGATTTGGACTCTCTAATAGTTTTCACTGCTTTCTTTCAAGAAAACAGACTCCAAAGTTTATTGTAGTATTTGGTCCTGTTGCCTTAAGGAAAGCATTAAATATTTATTTGTACAGTAGTTTTCTTGACTTCCTTTCTATTCACCCCACTAATCCAAAGGCATCTGAGCATGGGAGATGTCTGCTGTGTCCTATACTCTTGTGCAATACGTCTTCCATCAGAAACTGGAGATTTGTTTCTGGGATGCATTGCGTTATCCTGCTGGTAAAAGTTTGGAAGGATGTCCTCTTGGGTGTGGCACTTCAGCCTTATTGTAGTAAGTTTCTTCTAATAAAGCACTGTCATTTGAATTAGTTTCATAAATAACTTGTTGGTACATGAACACCCACATATATGAATGTGTGTGCACACACACGTGCATATGTGTGTGATTTTTAGTGCTTTCACTAAAACCGTTTTAAGGAAAATTGTCTGAATTTACCTGTCTGCACAAAATTTTAAGATCTAATTATGATAATAGATTTCTATGTTATCATCTGAATAGACAGTTTTTAATATTCATTTGCAGATTTATAGTGTGCTGGCAGTTAATTTATTGTATACTACTCATTAATTTACAGAGTGGAAGAGCAAATGTCATGTTTTGTCTGTTGTTTCTTTTCTTTTTTTTTTAAAAAAACAAAACAGCCCCAAACATTCTTTTGACTTTGATCTTACACCCTGCAAGAATTTTTCAAAATATTATATATCCTAAGTAACAACTGTATGCACGGTTCTAAATTAGATGTTAGTACTCAGGCTTGCTGCCAACACCACTGATTTGGAGGACACGGGGGGGAATATTTGGCAAGAAAATTTTTTTTTTGTTTTGGTTTAGGAGTGAATATCCATTTTCTAAAGCACATTGCATCAAAATGCTAACCTTATTTTTTATTTCTTGTCATTTTGAGTATTTTGTTGTATTAGTTGTAATAACCAAAATCTAATCTGATCAGTACAGAACAATAAAAAGTATTGTTTGAATTTTAAAGCTGTATTTATTGCATACAATCTATTTTAGTTTTAAAATCACACATGAAATTTACCTATTTTGCTCTTAGAATTAAAATGCTAACAAGAATCGGTAGCTGCCCAGCTAAAAATCTAAAACCTGAGTGCCTAGAATAATAAGAGAAAAATATGATAACTAGTTATCAATATTAAAGCAAGCTGAAGGAAGAAGGCCTTGGGCCTTGTAGTAGGTAGAATGAAACAGCAGATTTGAGTATCTACAAACCTTTCGGTATTAAATTTTCACTAAAATGAAATTACTTGTATCTGAAAACATACCCTTTCCCCAGCTCTATTTTTTTTCCCCTGATCAGCTGATGAAGAGACTTGCAGCTCACTGCTTTGCTGGTTTGTTAATTTTATCCCTACTAACTGTGGTTTCCGATAGCCTGCCTGCTGATAGTGGTAAGGTAAGTAACCTTTTTCAGTGCAGTCTTGAAGGTTCAGTAGAACTCCATCACAGGAATGTGTAGGCGTATAAGACATCAAAAGCTGATGTTCTCTGTATTTTCACGTGTAATTGAACGCTTAAGGAGAGCAATGACATTAACTACTGACAGCTTTGCATGCTGTATTTATTATTATTTTTAGCTTCTAAAATTTCTGGAGAAATTTCCGTTTCTTAATCTTTGCTAGCTGCAGTGGTGTATGGTGGGGGTCCTGATTTAACCAAATGAATATTAATGACTTTTTGTGCAGTTTTTTCCTTATTTATTCTTCATAACTCATCTGATTTAAGGCCTTCTTCATAGTGGCTATCTGAATGCTTGAAAGCATGATGGAAATTGTCTTTTGATTATTGAGGCCTTGTTTCAGGCTGTCCCTCAGGATTCTGTGTTCATGATTGTTCTATGGATTTACACATTAGAGAATGAATAGGAAACAGACTTTGAAATCTCACTGGTGGTTTTAACATGCCAGGTTTTTTGTACAGTGAACCAGATTTCGTTCATAAAATGTTTTTCAAGAGACACTGTACGCAAATTAAACAAATTATGTCTGGATTGTAATAAATTTTTTTATATTGATTGTTTTCTCATATGACCATGAATATTAGTCATGTTTGGTTCTGTAGATAAATCAAGGTAATTGCCTTGTGGTTATAGCTCTTCCAGTTATGAGAAATGATTAATTAGTGTTTGCATGTATTCAAGGCAATATTGAGAGGCAGAAGGGACAAATACCAACATCAGTCATGTTCCAGAAAGTATTAATCAGGAAGTCTACTTTTTTATGGGATTTTTTTCCCCCCAAAGATAAAAGTTCAGCTTCTTGTTTTTTCACCTGGATCTGTGAACAGGTTCCCTGGTTTATTTTTGTAAAGATTTTATCTCTCTACCTGATGATGCTGTTTCTGGTTAAAAGCACACATTTGCAGGTAATTGAAACTGCTAATTTTTTGTGGCTATGTGTGTGGTTTTTCTTTTTCCATTCTATGATGAGTGCTCTTTACTGTAAAACACTATTTTCAGTGCTTCTGCCTCTTTGCTGATTGCTATTCTAAACAAAAATTATACATTTTAGATATGGTTTTAACTGTTAGGTCACTTAAATTCTTTGAAAGAGAAACTGAGTCTAGTATGCTACTACATAAAGTGTGTGTGTGTCTGTATGTAAAAAAATGTATTAAAATATTGTAATCTCTTTCATTGGAAGCTGAGCATGGTGTGGACCATCCTCTCTGCAAACATGCACATCAGAGTTTTCTCTTGAACTACGTTCTCTAGGACTGCTATTAAAGTGAACAAATTGATGCTGTCACCGAAAATCCAGGAATAAAACCTCGTAACACCAATGTAGTGTTAAAAGGCAGGCATCCTTTATTGCGGCGCCGGATGCACGGGGGATAATTCCACCAAACGTGCATCCCCCATACCCCCTCCGCGCAGTTTATATAGATCAAAATATACATATTCATCTGATTACATAAGCCCTTTCTTTCATAATCAAATCAGTCCATTTTCATACACTCCTCCCACCCATGCTTGCGCAGTGCCTCCTAGTGGTGGTCGTCGGGGGTCCCAAGATGAAGGCTCATCCTCTTCATCACAGTGTCCGCTGGTTGACCCCAGCTTCTGCACATGCGCAGTCCTTTTCTGGCTCTTGTCCCGTAGCTAGGTCGCTGTAACTATGTCGCTGTAGCTAGGTCGCCTTGACTGGCTCTAGGCGACCGCTAACATTTCAGGTGGGAAACTTTTGTTTCAGTTAATTTAGACAATAGATAAAAACCACAAACACACCTGCAACTATAGTAACGCTATTCCTATTAAAAATTTCCTTCACTACTATTGTTTAACATTGATAATTACCTGGAAACCAAACTCTCTGTTGCTGGACCTAACGTCCAGATGGGCAGGGGCTATACAAGGGACATAACTAGCAACATGGTTTATGTTTATGGTTAACAGATTTCATCCCCTTGGTTACTTTTCCCCCCTTTGGAAGTTTTGAAATAATTATCTTTTCAATACTTCCATTCTATTCTATATCAAACTTTATTTCAATCACAATGGTTAGATAATTATTGATTGTTATATTCGTTTTATAATTCATTTATTTCACTACAGGGTGGTGGAGGCGTAGCAGCCGATTCACCAGGGTTTTGTCTTCTAGTAACAGCTTGAATAATCTTCCGATTAAAAGCAGTTCTGTTGGTGAGTTCTCTTTTTAGGCAATAGTATATGAGCATTATTACTACAACCACTACCAATAAAAGCAGTCCGGTACCGATTAAAGATTTGACCCAAGAGCTAATATTCCACCCTAATCCGTTAAAAATTTTATCAAGCCAATTTTCTTGCATGTCCTGTTGAATTTCCTGAGTGTCTTTTTCTATTTGTTTTAGTAAGTTTAAGTCATGTTCAACATCCTGAGTGACGTTGGGGATATGCAGACAGCAATGATCTATTCTATCTTTTAGGTACTCACATACTCCATGTTCTTTTAACAGAAGCATGTCTAAGGCCATTCTATTTTGGAGAGTCATTCTTGAGGTTGCTTGCAACTGTAGGTTTAACTGTCTGAATCCTTTTCTTGTTACACTTGCTAATTTTTCTACTTGACCAGTTAGTTTATATAACCAGGCCTTATTCCTATAAGTCGATAAGGGAGTCAATAAAGATTCTAAGGCCCATCCAATTTTTACTCCTGTTGAAGGCTCATTCCAGTTTTCATCTTCTTCAACTTTTGATCTTTTTATTCGTATTAATTTTAAATTTTCGGAGTTCCCCTTAAAGGGAGTCTTTTTCCAAATTGGACATAATGTTGGCATTCCTAAAGTAATTTGTTTTACCTTACCATCAACTGGTAGGTGAGTGGACCAGGTTCCATCACTCATTGCCCAAACTAAGTGTCCTGGACTTTGAATTGTTGATTTTCTACAACTAAAGAATGTTCCTCTTTTTGGCTTATAGGTATCAGTCAACTGTAAATCATTTTTAAGTCCCCTACACTGGCATCCATATTTCAAGGCAGCTGCCAAAGGTGGAACACTTTGGATTGCTTTACTAACTGTACTGCAATTATATATTTTTGTACAATTCCACCAGGGTACTACAATTTCTTTTTCCCGGGAAGTACTTCCTTTGTCATTGACCGATGGGAAAGCTGCAAAAATCATCCCATCCCAGGTGAAACACCAGGGAGCACTGGCCATATACTGGAACTGAGATGTGATGGCCATTGACCATACTGAATCCCACAAAGTTATTTCTTGTTTAGTTTTGTTGGACTCTTTGCATTCCCATTTCATGATTGTTCGAGTAACATTTTTCTTAACGGGTTCATCATAAGCACACCAACCTATATTGGGAAAAACTATCTGGACAAAAACATAATTTAGTAACTTCTCACAATTTGCTCTACTTCCAGGGGTTTTCCATTGTTTTCAAACATAATCTATTCGTTCTTGCCACTCAACAGTGGGAACTTGTTCACAATGAGTACCGTCATTTTTGGGTTCTTTGTTACTTAGATGTGTTGTTAAGATTCCCCACGGAACTGATTCTCCTACAGCCCTTGGGATTGGAAGACATGCAGTTATTTGGGTCACATTTTGTAAGTTTGCAAATTCTTTTATAAGCCCAATCATCAAATTTTCTTCCGGAGTCCTCCTTGGGAGGTATATTAATTGTTCCGCTTTTATTGGCAGTGAATCAACGTTTTCTGTTTTTACTTTTAATATACTGAACAGTGCTCCCATTATCACCAGTTCCCAGATCGAGATACAGTCTCCCCGCATTTTACAGCAATAGCTACTCTTTTAGATATATTTCAAAGTCAGTTTTGCAGTTTTTGGATCTCTATTGAAGACTTTCCACGAAGGGGCCTTCTTCACTCGAGTGTAATGTATCCACGGTTCCACCCCTTCTACTTTGATTGCAGTGTAAGTTGTTAACAGTACCTGAAAGGTCCTTTCCACTTCTCCTGCAGTGGTTCAGAGTCCCAAGTCTTTATGTACACGAAATCACCTGGTTGATACTGATGCACAGGCGTATCCAAGGCAAGCGATCTGGTCAGCACAACGTATTTTCGGAGTGCTTCAAGTGTTCTTCCTAAAGAAATCAAATATAATTTTAAATCTGTTTCCCCTGCTATTTTCATATCCCCTGGGATCAAAGGAGTCTGATAAGGTTTGCCATACAGAATTTCGTATGGACTTACACCATCTTTAGATCTAGGTTGGATTCTGATTCTCAGGAGTGCTAATGGTAAGGCTTGTGGCCATTTTAAAGACACTTCTTGACAAATTTTACTTATTTGTCGCTTTAATGTCTGATTCATTCTTTCAATTCTTCCACTTGATTGTGGCCTCCAGGGGGTATGTAAATCCCAATTTATCCCTAAAATTTTACTTACTTGTTGAACTATTTCTGCTACAAAATGTGGTCCCCTATCGGAAGACATGCCAATTGGTACCCCAAACCTTGGTATTATTTCTTTTAACAATATTTTAACTACTTCTCTCGCTTTGTTGGTGCGACAAGGAAAGGCTTCCGGCCATCCAGAAAAAGTATCAATTAATACTAATAGATACCTGAATCCATCCTGCCTGGGGAGTTCAGAAAAATCAACTTGCCAGTAATCTCCTGGAGTGTTACCCTCTTTTGTTACCCCTAGGGGTGCCCTTTACCGATTTAAAGGATTATTTTTGAGACAAATTGGACACTTAGCTATTATGGATTTAACTACTCTTGTCATTCCTACACACACCACAGATGATTTTGGACTTGAGAGAATAGCATCTACGCCCCAATGTGTCTGTGTATGTTTTTCTTTTGCAAGTTCTAACATAACTTGCGGGGTTACAATTACCTGTTTTTCTGGCGTTACCCACCACCCTTCTGTATTTTGTGATGCTTTCAATTGTTCTGCTAATTGTTCATCCAATTTGCTGTATTTTGGCTTTAGATTTGGGATTTTTATTTGTTTTACTGGTACTAGTGCAAAGATACCTTGTTCAGCAGCCTCCTTTGCTGTTTTGTCTGCCAATCGATTACCTATGTTTACAGCTGTCTGACCAAATTGATGAGCCTTGCAGTGCATCACTGCCACTTCCTTTGGTTTCTGCGCTTCTTCGAGGAGCTGAAGGATTTCTTCTTTATGTTTTATCGATGAACCTTGGGCTCAGAGCAGTCCTCTTTCTTTCCAGATGGCTCCATGAGCATGAATCACACCAAATGCATATTTAGAATCAGTCCATATATTTACCCTTTTTCCTTCTGCCATTCGCAAGGCTTGCCTCAATGCCACCAGTTCTGCTTTCTGTGCCGAGGTATTTGCAGGTAGCGTTCCTGACTCCAATACCTCGGTCGTGGTGACAACAGCATATCCGGCCGTTCGTCTTCCTCCTTTCACAAAGCTGCTTCCATCCGTGAACAACTCCAGATCAGGGTTCTCCAGAGGCTCATCCCTCAGGTCCGGTCTGCTAGAATAGACTTGTTCAACAGTTAGCAGGCAGTCATGTTCTAGATTTTCTGTCGGATTCTCCGTCGATAGAAACATTGCTGGATTTACAATGGTTGTGGTTTTTAATTCCACATCATCTTGCTCCAGCAAGACAACTTGATATTTTAGCATTCTGCTGGGGGACAGCCAATGACCCCCCTTTTGTTCTAGAACAGTTACCACCATGTGTGGTACATACACCACTATCTTTTGGCCCATAGTCAATTTTCGAGCTTCTTGAATCAGCAATACTGTTGCTGCCACAGCGCGCAAACATCCCGGCCATCCTTTACTCACGTTGTCAAGTTGTTTAGAGAAGTATCCTACTGGTCGCTTCCAGGATCCCAGACGTTGTGCCAGCACTCCAAGAGCCAGATGCTGCCTCTCATGGACAAACAGTTCAAAAGGTTTGGTTAAATTAGGTAAACCCAAAGCAGGGGCCATCATCAATGCTTTTTTAAGTTCTTTAAATGATTTTTGGCATTCAGGTGTCCATGTCAAATACAAGTCTTTGGATTCTCTTAAAGCGTTGTAAAGTGGCTTCACATATAGTCCATAGTTTGGAATCCAAAGCCGACACCGTCCAATCATTCCCAAAAAGGTTCTCAGCTCCTTTGGACTGTTAGGTTCTGGGATTTGGCAAATGGCTTCCTTTCTTTCGTTGCTTAGTTGCCTTTGCCCTTGAGATATTTCAAATCCCAGATAAATCACTGCTTCTCTTCCTATCTGGGCCTTATTTCTGGAGACTCTATATCCTCCTTGGCCCAGGAAATTTAACAAACTGATAGTAATTTCAAAACATTCTTCTTTGCTTTCTGCTGCTATTAGAATATCATCCACGTATTGTAACAATGTCCCCTTTTCCTGGTTTTGTCTTTTCCATATTTCTAATTCCTTTGCCAACTGGTTTCCAAATATTGTGGGGCTATTTTTAAATCCTTGTGGAAGTACAGTCCATGTCAGTTGCATCTTTCGTCCTGTTGCAGGGCTTTCCCATTCAAAAGCAAATATGCTTTGACTTTGTGCATCCAGAGGTATGCAAAAGAAGGCATCCTTTAAATCTAGTACAGTAAACCATTTATATTCCTCTTTCAGGGATGTCAATAAAGTATAGGGATTGGCCACTACTGGGTGTATATCTTGAACTATTTGATTTATAGCTCTTAGATCCTGGACTAGTCGATATTCCCGTCCCCCAGGTTTCTTTACCGGTAATATAGGTGTGTTGTATTCTGACTCGCATTCTACTAAAAGCCCATATTCCAAAAATTTCATGATTAACCCCTCTAATCCTTTTCGTGCCTCCCACTTAATAGGATACTGTTTTTGTCTTACCAGTTTGGATCCGGGTTTTAAGGTCACTTTTACCGGTTCTGCCAGTTTAGATCGTCCTGGAATCTCACTTGCCCAAACCAAGGGGGTCACAGCATTTTCCACCTCTTCTGGAATTCATTCTTCTTTAAAAGAATCCTGTAACATAAATACTTTCGCCTCTATGGCTTTTGATTCTGGTATCAATAATTCAATTTCCCCATTTTTAAAAGTTATTTGTGCTTCTAATTTACTTAACAAATCTCGCCCTAACAAAGGCAAAGGGCATTCAGGCATATATAAAAACTGGTGTGTTACCCACTGTTTTCCCAATTTAAATTTTAATGGTTCCAGAAAAGGCCGATTTTCCCTTTGTCCTGTCGCACCAACGACATCTACCGACTGGTGACTACATTTTCCTCTACATGTGTTTAATACCGAATAAGTGGCTCCTGTATCTACTAAAAATTCTATTTCTTCATTCCCTAGCTTTAGTGTAACCAGGGGTTCAGCTAGGGTTGACTCCCCCGGTCCTCTTCATGATTCCTCATCTAAAGTCATCAATTTAATCGCGCGAAGAGTCGGATCTAATTCCTCGGCCTTAGGACATTGTCTTTTCCAGTGCCCACGTTCCTTACAAATAGCACATTGGTCCGGTGCTAATCGAAGATTTATCCTCTCTCTTTCTCCAACATTCATCCCTCTTCCTCTTCCTCTGCCTCTTCTATTATTCCCAGTTAGAGCCGCCAATAACTTTCCATCTCTCTGAGCTTGTTTTACTTCCTTCTCTTTTTCTCTATTATTATACACAATCCATGCTACTTCGAGCATTTTCCCCAAATCTCTAGATTCAGGTCCTGCCAATTTTTGGAGCTTTTTCCTAATATCGGGAGCCGATTGACCCATGAATATGGAGGCCAATTGTATTGCTTCGTCTGGTTGTTCTGGGTCCAAATTAGTATACTTTCGGGCAGTTTCCTTCAGTCTCTCCATAAAAGCTGAAGGAGACTCATTTAGTTCCTGCCTTATTTCATAAATTTTTGACCAATTTATCGCCTTTAGCATTGCATGTTTAACACCGAACAAAATCCACCTCTGATATCTGGTCAACATTCCTCTGGGTCCCGGCTGATTCGGGTCCCAGTCAGGATCTGAAGAGGGAAAGTTCTGATCTACCGTTCCCTGGAAATCTCCATGAGCATGAGCTCCCTCTACCTGTTTCTTAGCAGTATTCAGTACCATCCTTTTCTCCGTGCCATCAAGCAAAGTATCTAAAATTACCTGCAAATCATTCCAATCAGGATCCTGGGTCCTAATTATTGTCTCAAAGACCTTTGCTACTCTTTCAGGGTCCTCTCGATAAGTGCCCGCTATCTCCTTCCAAGACCTTAAATCAGTTATTGAAAACGGAACCTTTACTGTCACCGGACCAGTATTTCCTACTGCTTCTCGGAGTGGGGCCTGGAGGGGAGCTGTCTCCGCTGCCCCCCCTGTCCTTCCCCGCGTTCTTCCCGAAACCGGGCTAAATCCTCCCGCACCCTCCCCCAGAGGGGAGGTGGAAGGGTTACAGATCTCGGATCCCTCTTCATAATTATCCCCCCATTTCCGACGCGGTGCCACCATTAGTTCAACATCATCCTCCTCAGACTCAAACTTCAAACATTCTTTTCCGACACCACAAGCGGCGCAGCATTTCTTTGAACCTTTCTTACATTTTCCCTTTCCCAAAGCCATTACCATAGAACTATGCGAATGTATCCCACACTGCCTTTGCCATTCCGAATGATTTCTCAGCGAGAAAAACAAATCTACATATGTCATTTCTTCCCATTTACCTTCCCTTTTACAAAACAAATTCAATTGTAAAATGGTATTATAACACAGTGTCCCGTCCTCCGGCCACTTCTCCCCATCATCCAGAATATATAACGGCCACCAATGATTACAATATTCAATTAACTGTTTCCGAGTTAAAGGATCCCCCCCCAGTTCTTTCCAGTGCTTTAAAATACATCCCAAAGGCGTGCCCCTTGGGATGGGTCTTTTACTCGGAAAGGTGCCCATCCTTCAAATGACCAGTGGTAGTGATTGTGCACTATATCACAAACACTAATCAGGGGGACCCCAACCCTTGTTGGAGCTCCCTTTTGGGATCCCAGCCCCCTGCTGAGATCTTGGAGACTTCAACCCGCTGTTGAAGACCTCCCCCTTGGGCCCCGCTCCACCGGCTTTCACCGAGCAGAGACTTTTCACAAAGGTACCTTTTAGCCCAACTCTACGAGGTTTTCACCACGATTTATGAGCAGGCGTATATTATACCTAAAGAATGCCTTAATTAAATTCCAGGGGACTTACTTGGAATCCTTCGGTCCGGGGATCAGAGGTTCTCCTCGAGAATCCCTCGATGCCGGCTGGAGGTCCCGTGATCCCGCGGATCCGTCGGTATTCACAAGCAGGGTCCCATCTGGGTCGCCAGAAACTGTCACCGAAAATCCGGGAATAAAACCTCATAACACCAATGTAGTGTTAAAAGGCAGGCATCCTTTATTGCGGCGCCGGATGCACGGGGGATAATTCCACCAAACGTGCATCCCCCATACCCCCTCCGCGCAGTTTATATAGATCAAAATATACATATTCATCTGATTACATAAGCCCTTTCTTTCATAATCAAATCAGTCCATTTTCATACACTCCTCCCACCCACGCTTGCGCAGTGCCTCCTAGTGGTGGTCGTCGGGGGTCCCAAGATGAAGGCTCATCCTCTTCATCACAGTGTCCGCTGGTTGACCCCAGCTTCTGCACATGCGCAGTCCTTTTCTGGCTCTTGTCCCGTAGCTAGGTCGCTGTAACTATGTCGCTGTAGCTAGGTCGCCTTGACTGGCTCTAGGCGACCGCTAACATTTCAGGTGGGAAACTTTTGTTTCAGTTAATTTAGACAATAGATAAAAACCACAAACACACCTGCAACTATAGTAACGCTATTCCTATTAAAAATTTCCTTCACTACTATTGTTTAACATTGATAATTACCTGGAAACCAAACTCTCTGTTGCTGGACCTAACGTCCAGATGGGCAGGGGCTATACAAGGGACATAACTAGCAACATGGTTTATGTTTATGGTTAACAGATTTCATCCCCTTGGTTACAATGCAAGCCCTCATATATATGAAATGAATATGTATTTAGGTGGTAGGGCTCTTTATATAACTAATTTAATTTTAGTGTCTTATTGTTTGTCGGTAACTGAATTTCCTTTTGAAATCTTTTTTATAAATAGACTGAGCATTTAATGTTGAATTATCTATATCTTGTTGCATTGTGGTTTTCTTGTTTGTTTGTTTTTTTTAAATACTTGTTAATTGTCTTTGCATGTTTCTCTTTTGTGTTTTTTGGGTTTTTTGGAATCCATGGTTTTCAGGCAATTGAAGATGGCAATTTGGAAGAAATGGTAGAGGAAATTTGACTTAAAAAATGGAAGACACAAAGAAATTTGGATAAGGATTCTGGGAAAGAGGATGGGGATAAAGCAAAGAAAAGAAGAGGCAGACCTCCTGCAGAGAAGTTGTCACCCAACCCACCTAAACTGACAAAACAGATGAATGCCATTATCAATACTGTCATAAACTACAAAGACAGGTGAGCTCAGCCTTTCTTGTTTTTGACAAATAATTTCTGGAAACTTAATCTTGTGTAATTTTCAATTCCAGTAATTTGTTTATAAATAAAATAATTCCATTTAGGGCCTGATCTTGTAAGTCTTCCTCCACATAGAGGGCTTTTAAAGGATCTGGTTGACCAAAACTTGTCGAAATGTAATTTAAAAGATGGGCGTATCATGTCTGCTTAGAAATGCTACTGTCCTGTTTAGTAGATATATTTCAGTACTGCAGGTTTGGGAAAGGATTTTCTTTAGCTTAATGGAGTATTCTGTCTTGATAATTATACAAATAATTTTAAATACTTGGATATAGTTTTGTCAATACAAGTTCTCACCATGACACTTAAGAATACTCCCAAAATATTTAGGGTTTGCCTGATGAACACTTGACTTTTCAAAGGAAAAACTGTAGAAATACTGAACACTAGTAGGTTGTTCATAAATGAGGCTGAAGCATTTTTGTCCTTAAAACCCAATTTTGAACATATATATACATAGAATCATATGTTGGATAAGACCTCTAAGATCATCAAATCCAACCATTCGCCCAACACCACCATGCCTACTAAACCATATTCCGAAGTGCCACATCTACACGATTTTTAAACACCTCCAGGGATGGAGACTCCACCACCTCCCTGGGCAGCCTGTTCCAATGCCTGACCGCTCTTTCAGTAAGAAATTTTTCCTAATATACAATCTAAACCTCCCCTGACTCAACTTGAGGCCATTGCCTCTCGTCCTATCGCTAATTACCTGGGAGAAGAGACCAACACCTGCCTCACTACAACCTCCTTTCAGGTAGTTGTAGAGAGCAATAAGGTCTCCCCTCAGCCTCCTCTTCTCCAGGCTAAACAGCTCCAGCTCCCTCAGTCACTCCTCATAGGACTTGTTCTCTAGACCCCTCACCAACCTCATTGCCCTTCTTTGGACAAGCTCCAGCAACTCAATGTCTTTCTTGTAGTGAGGGGCCCAAAACGGAACACAGTACTCCAGGTGCGGCCTCACCAGTGCCGAATACAGGGGCACAATCACCTCCCTACTCCTGCTGGCCACACTATTCCTCATACAAGCCAGGATGCTGTTGGCCTTCTTGGCCACCTGGGCACACTGCTGGCTCGTGTTCAGCTGGCTGTCGACCAGCACCTCTAGGTCCTTTTCCATCGGGCAGCTTTCCAGCCACTCTTCCCCAAGCCTGTAGCATTGCATGGTGGTGTTGTGCCCCAAGTGCAGGACCCGGCCTTTGGCCTTGTTGAACCTCATACAGGTTCAACATTTCACATGTTCGACAACTGAACCTCAGGAAGAAATATAACTAACTTCTAATCCAAACTGAAGTTGTGAGATTTTTATTTTGTTGACTTTCCAACTGAATATCATCTTCTTTATTGAGAAAGAACTTGAGAAATGGCTCATCTTCGTCTATTGCTTAATAGCAACTCTGTATCAGGCTTCAGCTATGTTGGGAACTTGTACTGTTTGATCTCAGGTTTCTGATTTAGTTAAATTGATGCAACCTTCCTGTGTAGACATTCCTATTTTGCCATACATTTATTTACTTAAGTTGAATAGGGGGCAGGTGTAAACTAAGTCAATATAAAATTAATTCAAAAAGAAGGTGTTTTCACATCAGAGGAGCTGCACTGGTGTAACCTATTTGGTGTCTGAACTGTGTACCTAAATTACTACATTTTTTATATAAACAAGCTTTTCAGAGTGTGTGGCTTCAAGTGGCAGGATACATGTTTTCCTTTTTGCAGCTACAGTTTTGTACAGGGATATCGAGTAACGTGCAAGAAAGGATTTAGAGTGGTGATACCTTATTTTTTAAGCACATAACTGCAGAGGTGGACTCCAGATCATCCTGTGATCTATAGGTTCTCTTTAGTGTGTTGAAAAGTTTATTGCTTCAAAATGGGTTACAAGAAACGAGCACAATGAGCAGGAGCTATCTAAAAGGTCAGCAACATTCAGTTTGCTGTGGCTTTTAACCAGCAGAAAAGCTGTGAAGAGTGGAGTGTTTTAAATCCAGGCATTCCAATCAGAGCTTCATGAAATTATCTCTTTCCATTTAGGGTCCCTAGCCTTGGACCTTTTCCAGAAGGCAAGCACTTCTGGTCAGAGCTGCTGCTCTTAATTTTAAACATAGCAGGCTTAAGTAACTTCTACTTTCCTCCTATGTATCGTAGCTTAGTGATTAAAGCACTCACTTAAGAAATAGGAGATTTGGGCATTTTGCTTCCTCTGCCCAGTGAGGTTCAAACTGTATCTCTACCACCCAGGTAACTACTGCACTAAGAGGGATACCACTCCCTCTTCCAGTAACTGAGTTTTTTTAAAAGACGGAATTGGTTGCCAATATAGAAAGTATATGGACCCTTAGTCCATTAGGCATTAGAAATGCCTGGGTTATGGGTTGAGCTTTTGAAGGGAATGAGTTAGGCAGAAGAATGCCAAGTTCCTTTATTTTGATTACGTATGAGTTAGCATCAAACCACTTAGTCATATCAAGGCTGGGAAAGCACAGAAGTGCAAATTTAGACTCTTAAAAATGTAAAGATTTAAATATAAAAAAATCTTTGGAGTTATTCCTTTGGATTAGAGGATTATTTTCAGGATTGACAGTTTCAGAATTAGTTTTATTTTAGCCATTTCAACCCTTGAATTCAGGGGGGGCTTTTTTGTTTTTCAACTCTGGGGTTTTGGGGCAGGTATAGAGGGACAGGTTCATTAGAAATGGAGTAGGCCATGAAGCTTCATTTTTTCATGCATTTAGTATTTGAATGCTTAAAACTGTTTACATCTTCAACTTAAGTTTTCAGTACTAGCAAATGTTTCATCTCTAATTTATGAAAGTCCGAAGGGTTAATCTAGATCAAAGGATGATCAGGAGACACCCACCCAAAAGTCTTAGTGGCTCTGGCCCGAGTTGCTTCCTCAAAAGCAAATTTGCACTCTTTATTGTAGCTAACAAGCCAGGAGAAAAAAAAAATCAAGAAAAATCTTACTAGAAGTAAACTACTAAACATCTCTGTGCTTTCTCTCATGCTTCACCTCACACTTGAGCTTCTTGTACTCGTTGAACCATTTCTCTGTTCTACTTAAAATCTTTCTTTTAAAAAATGTCTTTTTCCATGATGCTTACAAAATTCTTCAATACAAGTTGGCTGCTTACGTATAGAGAGACCTCTGCATAACATTGACAAGGGGGAGTAATCCCTGTATACTTCCTCCACTGTCTTGACTTGTCTTAGAGTTCTGTTGTAAGCATTTTGGGGCAGGGACAGTCTTCTTATGTATTCAAACAGTATCCAACAAAACAGGATGGGTTGCCTACATTTAGGATTTCTAAAGGCTATAATAATGCAAATAATAAACTAAAGGTTGAGCTATATAGTTATTAAACTGAGGTCAAAATAAAGTCAAATAGCCAAAATAGCAACATTTGAAATAAATATTCAATGAAGTTAAATACAATATATAATTCCTTTAAATCCTGTGACAGGAAATTCAAAGAAGTAGATATCCAGTTATTTGTAAATCCCAATTAAAGGACTTTAACCAAGGCAGTAAAAGCTAACTTAGCTGGGTGTATGTTCTAGTACAGAAATCAAATTACTGTTACACTCTGCCATGTCCTCAGAATAAATGAAAACTTCCTCCTTAGATTTCCCTATGCAGGGATATTTAGCAACTAGCATGCTTCCTTTTCTTCCCATTCCACGTTACAACATAAGTACAGATTTTAATGAAATATTCCAATAATTATAAGCTTAGTAGTCTTTGCAGAGCAATTTCTAGCTGCCAACTGAGTTTTTTTCAATTGTTTCACAAAACTAAGTAACTCATTAACTTACTGAATGGGAGAGCACTTCAGTGTTTATGCCAAGATGCTTTTTTTCTGGCACCCTAACTACATGAAATCTTCCAGGGCCTTCTTCCACACACCAGTTTCCTGATATCAGGGGTGTCTCCCAAGTAATAAGGAATCCTCTCTTTCAGAATTGTTAAATACATTCCTTTCCTTTCTCCTCATATCCCCCCCCCCCCCCCCCCGACGGCTTTCTGGTTTGTCTGGTAGGGCAGGGATGTTTTAACATTACATTTTCTTCTCTTTATGAAATAAAAAATGTTAGCCTAGGCTCTAAATGTGATATTTTAGAATACAGAATGAAACTAGAAGCAAGAGAAAACAAGATAAGAAAGCTAGACAAAATCCTCTGACTTCAAGGAAAAAATGTCCTAAGTAAAAGGAAGCTTATGACCGAGAAGGAGAATTTCATTGTATTAACTTTTCTGACTCCTCTTTCTGTTGTTGTTGAGATATCATTTGCCAACAGGAAAGTTGGTTATATAAAAAACTTTTAATTAAGTGATCAAATTTCATAGAACCATTGAATAATTCAGGTTGGAAGGGACCTTGGGAAGTCTCTAGGCCAAATTCCTGCTCAAAGCAGGGTCAGTTATGAGATCAGACCACATTGCTCAGAGCTTGATCCAGTCTTGAAGACCTCTAAGGATGGCGACTGCACAAACTCTCTGGGCAACCTGTTCCACTGTTTGGCTGTCCTTGTGGTGAAAACTTTTTCCTCGTATCCAATCTGAACCTCTCTTCTTTCAAATTTTGCCCATTGTCTCTCTCATCCTCCTGCCATGCACCACTGAAGAGCCTGGCTCCATCTTCTTAGTAAATTCTTCGTATGTATTGGGAAACTACTATCAGGTCTTGTGAAGCCTTCTTTTCTCCAGACTGAACAAGCCCAGTTCCCTCAGCTTCTCTTCATAGGGCATGTGCTCCAGATCCATGACCATCTCGGTGGCCCTCTGCTGAACTCACCCCAGTTCATCAATGTTTTTCCTTTACTGGGGGACCCAAATCCTGATGCAGTTTTCTGGATGTGGTCCAAGGAGTCCTGATTAGAGGGGGATGATCCCTTCCTTCAATCTACTGGATATGCTCCTGTTAATCCAGCCCAGGATACTGTTGGCCACCTTTGCTGCCAGGGCACACTGCTTGCTCATGTGCAGCTTGTTGTCTACCAAGACCCCCAGATCTTTTTCAGCAGAGCTGCTCCCCAGCCAGTCAATCCCCAGCCTGTATCGTTATAAGGTGTTCTTCCTTCCCAGGTGCAGGACTTGGCACTTGTCCTTGTTGAATTTCATAAGGTTCCTGTTGGCCTATTCCTCCAGCCTTTCTAGGTCCCTCTGGATGGCAGTCCTGCCCTAGAGTATATCAACTGGAACCCAACTCCACTCCACCCCCGAGCTTGGTGTCATCTGAAAACTTGCTGAGAGTGCACTCCATTGCCTTCTCCAGGTTATTGATAAAGATGTTAAACAGGACAGGTCCCAGGATAGACTCTACTTGTTACCAACCTCCAGGTACAGTAGCCATTAACCACTAACTTCTGAGCCTGATCATCCAAGCAATTTTTTAACCATCTGGTTGTCCACTCATCCAGACCATAATGTAATTACTTGGATACAAGAATATTGTGGGAGACAACATCAAAAGCTTTGCTAAAGTCAAGGTAAATAACATCCAGTGTTCTCCCCTCATCCACAAATCCAGTCATTTTATCATAGGAGGCAAACAGGTTGGACAGGCATGACATACCCTACATAAATCCATGCTGACTCTTACCAGTCACTGCCTTCTCCTTCATATTACCAGAAATGTGTTTCAAGAGGAATAGTTCCATGATTTTTCCAGGGACTGAAGTGAGACTGATTGTCCTTTTGGAGGACTGGGTGCATCATCTTCCTCCAGTTCTCAGGGACCTCCCCTAATCTCCATGAATTTGCAAAGATGATAGAGAGTGTCCTCACGGTGACATCAGCCAGCTCTTTCAACATCTTCAGGTGCATTTCATCTGGTCCCATGGACTTGTGTGGGTCAAGTTCTCTCAAGTAATCTCTGACTCTCTCCCTGTTGGTTGTTCTCCTTGAATTCTTTATCTAAGCACAAAGGCCTAGGAGACCTTGTTGGTGAAGGCTGAGACAAAGAAGACATTGAGTACCTTAGTCTTTTATTTGCCCACTCCATTTAGCAATGGTCCTACATTTTCTTTGTTCAGCCTTTTACTACTAATGTAGTGGTAAGAAGCTCTTTTTGTTGCTCTTGGTGCCCCCTTGCAAGCATTAACTCTAGGTGAATGTTTGCTTTCCTATTACCACCCCTGCATGCTTGGGCAGTGTTTCAAAATTCATCCTTTGAAGTCTGTCCTTGTTTCCACCTTCTGCACGCGTACTTTACACATTGGAGCTCAGTTGTGAGTTTCCTGTTCAGCCAACCCAGTCTCCTGTTATGTATGCTTGATTTTCTGAGCATCAGAATGGATCTTTCTAGCACTTGGAGGAGGTTGCCCTTAAAGACCTGCCAGCTTTCCAGAGACCCTTCGCTTTTCAGAGCTGATGCCTAAGTGATCCCACCTACCAGTTCCCTGAATAAGCCCAAGTCTGCCCTCCTGAAGTCCAGGGTCTGTACTCTGTTTATTTCATTCCTCACTCCCCTCAGGATCTTAAACTTCACGATTTCATGGTCCCTACAGTCAAAGCTGTCATTTTATCATATCCCTGAGTAGTTCTTCCTTGTTCATGAGTACCAGAACCAGGAGAGCGTCACTACTGGCTAGCCCCTCTAGTACCTATATCAAGTAGTTATCACTGGCACTCTCCAGAAACCTCCTGGATTGCTTGTGTTGCTCTGTGTTGCCCTTCCAGCAGATGTCAAGGCAATTAAAGCCCCCCCTCAAGAACAATGGCCTCAGATCTGGAGACTTGCTCAAATTGTCTGAGGACTTTGTCTACTTTCTCACACTGATTGGATGGTCTGTGACAAGCTCCCACCATGAGGTCACTCTTAACATCCACTCCTCTGATTCTGACCCACAAGTTCCCAACCATCCCGTTGCCCATTCCATAGAACTCCATACATTTGAGCTAATCATTCACATAGAGGGCACCCCCCTCCCAGTCTTCCCTGCCTGTGTTTTCTAAAGAGCCTGTATCCATTCATCATGGAGCTCCAATCACGTAAACGCCCACCATGTCTCAGTTACTCCAGTAATGTCATAGTTCTGCATACACATGTGGAGCTCCAATTTATCCTGCTTATTTCCCAGGCTGTATGCATTTATGCACATATACATGAGGTGGGCCTTCTTTCACCCTGTTTTATTGTTCCTGAGGTCTCTCTTGTATCTGTTGCCCTGCACCCTTTACTTTCCACCCCATTCATCATTTATTCACTGTCGTAGTTTAACCCGGCAGCCAGCAACTAGGAACCGACAGCCGCTCACTCACCCCTCCCCTTCCCCCCCAGTGGGATGGGGAGGAGAAACGGACAAAAAGGGAAACTCGTAGGTTGAGATAAAGACAGTTTAATAAGACAACAAAGGAAATACTATTACTGCTACTAATATTTATAATAATAATGATAATTATTAATATGCAAAACAAACTATATATAATACAATTTTCCTCACCACCTGGTGACCGATTCGCAGTCAGTCCCCGAGCAGCGATCGCAAAACCCAGGAAGCGTGAATTTTGCAAAACTCCTGAAAAAGACCAAACTGCCAGAAAAGTTCAAACTCCCAGACAAGAGAGGATATGAACTCACGGAAATGAGAAAGAGAGATTCCTGCCCCCAGGCCAACCCCCATTCATAAACTGAGCATGATGTCTATGGTATGGAATATTTCCATTGGCCAGCTTGGGCTAGTAGTCTGTCTATGCTCCTTCCCAGCTCCTGCACGCCTACCTGCTCATTAGCTGAATATGAGAAACTGGGAAAAAGATCTTGATTTTATAGCAACAACTGAAAACATCAGTGTTATCAACATTCTTCTCATACTAAATCCAAAACACAGCAGCTCCTGGGAGGAAAATTGACTCTATCCCAGCCAAAACCAGGACATTCATCCCTTACTCCATACCATCTACATCATCCTTAGGTCCCACACCTTCCAATAAATCACCACCACTTTTCCTGTCTTTTGGTGTATACAAGCAGATATCATTCGCTAGAGTCTATGGGTCAAAGTACAGAAGCACTAGAACAGTCGTAAGAATAGAATTTTTAACTTCACAGGAATTTGTCTGCTAGCTTTTATTTTTAGAAGTTTAATTGTTTAAATGAAGTCTTCCAAAAACAAATCACCCTGAAGCAGATATCTGGCATTAAAAAACAAACAAACAAATCCCTTGTCTGGGTAATTAATTTCCTGAAGTTACAAAAAAAGGAAAACATTAGGAAATTGTACTTATTAGCCCCTCTGATAGCTGTGCTTTTTTTCCACTACACTGTTCTTACTGTTGTCTCTAGTATGAATTTCATACACCAAATTATGAGTAGGATATTATTTCATTAACCTTTTGGTATCTATAAACACACTATCTTTGTGTCAAAGATCACATTTTCCCTCTTTGTAATTTAGAATTAAAATCACAAGTGGGGAAAAAACTTGGGGATGACGCTGACATTTCTAGACATAAGCATCATCTTTACAGACCCCATCTGCAATGTCTGAAGTGTTTTGGATTTTGTTGCAATTGTTTCTGCACTTAAGAAACCGATATCTGCATGTAGAAAAGGTGCCCTTGTAGGTGTTAAACCTTGGTCTGCATTTGTGGTATAAGACAATTGTTTAGGGTGTTAGGGAATTTTTATTGTCCCTCTTGAGGCGAATTAAAGACACATTTGTGCTTATATAAAAAAAGATTTAATGAGCAATTCATTGGACAGAGTCCTACCTCAATAAGCGGTTCTACAAGGAGTCTGCAAAGAAGCAGCATGAACCAATTCCTTATATACACTTACACCTGTGCCGATCATGTGTGTATCAGGCGGCATCAGGCACCTTAGCCCGGTGTTTGGTTCATCTCCCAGGCCAGTTGTGTTTACCAAAGGTGGCCCCTGAGCACTTGCATTCCACTATTGTCACAAGGCAATACTGCAGCATTTCTTATCTCATCAGGCAGTTTAACCCGTTCTGCAGTTAGGCCTTCTTGCCCTCCATGCCAGATCATTCCTTTGTTAGGAATTACCATTGCTAATGAGTTACAATTTGAATTTCCCCTTCAAGGGGAAAGATGGTTGAAATGCATATGTCCAGCACTGCCATCTTTTTTTTTCCAGTTCTGATCCTCATTTTTAACCTTTCTGTCTTTCATTCCCTCTGAAATTGAGAATGTCCATATAGAAGGCTGGTGCAGAGATTAATTTGTAATATTTTTCTTATGTTTTTGTAAACCAAAGTTTCTCTATATGACCAGGGTAATTATTTTACCCTTTAGAAATTAGGAATAATTTTAATGGAAATAAAAAACATGTTTTTTAGTGAACTAGGAATTTATATGCCAAATGAGATCAAGCTGAGCCCTAGCTGCTCTGTTTGCACCATGGACATGCATGCTGCCTTAGACTCCAAAACCTTCTTCTTTCTCCTGTGAGTGTTTTCCTTTATTTTTAAATTTCAAACTAAGATAAACTATTAGTCTAGAATCCTCAGAAGTTAGTTTTTCCCTTTCCTGATTTTTAAACACAAAAGAATTAATTTGATCCAATATTCCTCCATCTTCCTTACAACTTCACTGTATTATTCTCCCTTGCAGTAGTTTGTTCTGTTACTTTGCATTAACTTTGCTTAGATAGCAACAGTTGACTCCTATCAGATCTTTAGGACCATAACAGCTCTGTTGTAAGAAGTGGTGTGCTTCTGTGATCCACCTACTTTCTACTCAGCTCATTACACCTAGACAAAGTAGTGGATGCAGAGCCTTACCTGATAACTTCATAAAGCTTCCTCCTCTTAGTAGGTGTTTTTTAACCATGTTTAATAAGGCTGATAAGAAAGTTGGAGGGTTGGGTGGTTGTGTCCTGCCCATGTTTCTTGCTTGAACAGAAGACTTCCCATATTTTTGGTGTGTAGCATTTTGATCACTGCATCATTAAAGCTAAAAATGTTTAAATTAGTACTTGTACCATCCTAGTTTTGACAGATTAGTTCAGGGGAGAGGATTTTTCTTCGTATATAAAATTGTTTTCATTTGGACTGTTTCAGAGGTTTCTTCAAGTGACTAGCTTTTAGCTGTATTATAAAATAGTGAGTAATGTAACTGGTCATCAGTAATGTAAATAGTAATTAATTGTACCAATCAATACTCTGAAGTCTTCAAGCATAAAAAAATAAAGAGTTGTGATTGATACCCTGATCAAGATTATGGACTATGTAGCCATATATCAAAAACAAGAATTGCTATTTCTAACTATTTCCATTTAAATAATAGGGAAATGTCTGCCATCTACTAGTCAAGTCAGATAATCTTGAAAAGGGAAAAGAAATAAAATAAATTTAACAAAAGTGAACAATCTCTCTACCTGTCTGGATTACTGTTGGAAGGTTATAAATACAAAATGACAACCTTACCGTGAAGATGGAGTTTTTGTATTTGTTTGTGATTTTTTTAGAACAACTTCACTGTGAATTGCACGTGAATGGGAATTGTAATTAGCACTCTAGTGCTAGGTGAGAGAACTCTGACTAGAGCAAGTATGCAGGACTCTTCACTCAACCCATGTAAATGGAATTTCATTGTTTGTTAAGAAGTGTGAAATTTGCCAAAGAAATGTGAACATCTTGCAGTTTCAGCTTCATTGTTATCTTTCCTTTCTGGTTTCATTAGTTTCAAATACCTGAAGGGGAAAGAGGTTTGATAAAAAGGAGTAATATTCCTTAAGGAATTTTAACCTATATAAAATGTAAGTATTCACATGTGAACACGCATGGGAATAAAAGTATGAACTAATACAGTAGTAGTGAACCATCACTCATCTTTCTGTCACAGTCAATTCTGTTCATTTATTCTGATCACTCTTGCTCTTCAGCATGTAGTCTGCTAGTTGTTAGGCAAGCATAAATGATTACTGCTCATGCTTTTTCATATGGTGGCTATAGAGTTTATTATTTTCTAATTATAAAAGTTGAAATATGGATTAAAAATCAGAGAATGGCATTCAGAATTAGTAATTTTCTTCCACCATACACATAGCAGTCATTTTTTATTACATAAATACTGTCTTTTCAAACATGCAATATGGAAACACATACACAAAGGGAGCAGGAGGTAATGTTTCTGTGATAGAAGATTCTGGAAAACTGGTACAACAGAATAATTTGTTACTGATCTGGGTGGACAAAATTAAAGGGCAGTACATGTGGTTTTACCATTTACACGACAAATCAGGAGACATGCTTTGTAGTTTTTTTGGGGGGGTGGGGTTTTTTGTAAGCACTTTGAAGACCATTTCATACCTACTATAATGGTGCAATTGTAAATTTGTGCTTGTTCCCATTAAAGTATAGTATTATCGGCTGACAGTAGAGTTTTACTACTTTCTTTTTTTAAAAATTAATTTAGCTTTTACCAATTTTTGCTTCAATGGGAAAATGTTTTGTTCTATTTTTTGAGCAAGTACAGAGTGAGGAGGTCTACAAAATAACATACCGTCTATCTTTTGAAGACACAGTTTTGTCACAATATTGAATGACTCCACAAGTCATCTGCTAATTGTCTGCTAATTTTGCAATAACTTGTGACTTTTAAACAATTAGCTTACATCTGCATGATGTATGTTGTAAAACAGAATTATTAAAAGATTATTAAGTTTGTGAATTCAAGCAGGAAGAAGGTAAGTACAGCCTGTAATGCCACCACGGAGTACTGGTTTCACTTGTTTTTTTTAAACAGGATCTTTGCCTTATATCATGCACGGGATGAGCAATGATCACTTAATGAACAACTATTTGTTATTTTACTTTATCTTCATTCCTGAATACATGGCTTTGTGTCTTACTTGTTGTGTCCATTATTCAAACCCTTTTAGAAGACAGAATTATGAATTTTCTTGTGGGCTTCTTTATGGTGTTCATCAGTATATAGTATTGAAATGCTTTGCAAACATATAATTGAGTTTCACAATACCACAGCATTATTTTAATTTTATGGATGACAAATAGAGACTTAAACTTTAAGATATCATTTGGTATGCTCATGTCACCGAAAATCCGGGAATAAAACCTCGTAACACCAATGTAGTGTTAAAAGGCAGGCATTCTTTATTGCAGCGCTGGATGCATGGGGGATAATTCCACCGAACGTGCATACCTCATACCTATTCCATGCAGTTTATATAGATCAAAAATATACATATTTATTTTATTCATGCATATTCAGTATTATTCTCTTTGGCGATTGGTGTAAACTTCTCTCGCTTCCTACGTAAATTGTTGCGCAGACTCAGTTACCCTCTTCCATTGTTCCTTTTTGAGTAGGTGGTATTACTTGAGTAGGGCGTCAGTGAGTTGGTGGTCGCGATCTCCCCCTGCCGGAATTACCTTTTACCTATTAGGCTCGCAATCTTGGCAAACCTGGTCAGTTTCTTTAGTCCATTTCACAGAACCACACTCCATCATTTCTCTTGACAGAAACACAGTTACCTACTATTGTTAGCATTAATGGTTACCCAGAGAACAGACCCTCTGTTCTAAGACCTAATGTCCAGGTGGGTCGGGCTGTACTAGGAACATAGCAGCATTATTCATGTTTATGGTCAACTGATTCTATCACCCTGGTTACACTCAGAACACTTTCCTGGTGGATATACATAGCCGGCCTTCTATCTGCTAAAAGTATATTCCTACGCTTACCATAACCTAACAGGCATTTGACTGCTAGGATTGTGTTTGCTGTAAACTGGATAGAAAAATACTCTACACAAGATTTACGCCACAGGATATTGATTGGACCACACCAAATAGGATGCTGTGCCTGTAATATTTGAATTATTGTCCTTCTCTCTCATACAATGTCTGTAAGAAGAAATGTCCTAGAACTAAACCAAGAACATTAAGAAATCTTGGATCAGTTGAACAACATCTCCATGTTAAAGAAGAAAGCTCTTTATTCCTAATTGTTCATTGACCTACTAGGTCCATAGGGAAAACAGTATCTACCCAAATCCTGAGACTATTTTACACATTAAGAGATCCCTATTGAGAAGGCATAGATGATGACATTCATAGAGGATACAGCTGTTCCATACATCTTAGCCTCCTTCATCATGACAGAATTACCAAAATTAACCTTTAATTCTGCATTAATTCCAGTGTGTCTGATAAGATGCCTGCATTTTCAACAGAATGCTGTATTGTGGAGGACAGCTGTAAGAGAGAAGCTCAGGCAGGGGGCTCAAGAACTGGAAGCAGGCTCTGTGTTGCCCAGCTTCTACAAATTACCATTTGAAGGTGGAAATGAGAAAAATTTGGAGTAAGTTGTGATAGAATTAAGCAGTGATATTTCTGTCTGAAATATGGGCTTAGAAACACTGGTGAATGCTGTCTGTGTAAACAGTTCTCAGAAGCTGCTTTTTTCTGCTACCATGTGTAATCGATTGCCTTGCTGGACTTGTCAAATGCAAGACAAAAGACAAACGGACTGAGGTTGTCAAGAGCCAAAGAGCTAACAAAGGAAGTAAATAACTGGTGCTTATCTTATCAGACAAAAGTAAGGGGGGATAGCCCATCACTGTAAACCAAGTGATCTGTGGGGCACCGCGGAGGCTGCGCAGCCAGAGATTGCTTCAGAGATTGCTTTGGATAAAGCACAGATGGCCCCCGGATGTGCATACCGAGATGCCCGCTCCAAAGATGCCCGCTCCAAAGGTGTGTCGCACTGCTGAGTCCCGCTTCTGACGACACGACATTCCATGCCAAGAGCCAACCGATACACAATAATTGACTTAGTCCCACCTCGCAAAAAGATTTCCAAACATATAAAAATTGGCACTTGAAAACTCTCTTTGGGAGGAGGAGCCAAGTGAGAACTTCACCTGACGGACGGGTTGATGAGTCTGAACCTCTCTTTCCCCCCCCAAGAAGGGACGCCTTTTTGGTAAGAGTCGTGCCTCTGACTTTGTCAGACGTATCTCCGGGAACACATTGTTAACTAAAGTGCTAAACTATTACTTTGAGCTCAACTTTTGTAGACACTGCATTTATCAATGGCAATTCCGAATCTGTGATAACTGTCGCTTGAATAAATTACCTATTGTTTCAACTTTGCGAAACTGTTTCAGTGAAAGTCCTTGGAAGGGCTCTGACAGGCAAGCTGAATCTAATAAGTGGCTACACACTTAACCCTTTAGACATAAACCGTTGACCAAGTCTGGGACTAGGAATTGATCCAGCCGCACCTAGACTCTCCTCTGAGAGAGAGTTTAGAACGCAAGGGAATCTTCTCTGTACCTCATGACTCAACGGGAGGGCTCTCCTTTTGCCGCTTATCAGACTCCCCTTACCCCCCCCTTTAACGCGACAGTAAAAAAAATCGGCATAGTCGGCAGGATTGCCATGGGTCAACTACCAAACTATAAGTGTGCACCATCCCAAGCAGGAATTGAACAGGCCCAGAAATTCTGGAAAGGTGAAGATAAAGTGGTAGAACGTATAAAACAATGTTTAAGTGAGCAAAAGATCAAAAACACTAAAGGCAAAAAATTTATTTGTGCTGTATTAGGGGCTTGCCTATCTTGCGCGCAGAAAGAAATTTAAGAGTCCCCACCGCCTGAAAAAATTGCAGATGTAGAATATGCTGCACTAAAGTCAGAAAATGAAGTATTAGATACATCACTGACTTTTGAAAAGGAAAGTCGAAAGACATTGGAGACACAAATCGACACCCTAAAAGGTGAAATCGGTTACCTTAAATCGCAATTGTTTTGAGCCAATAGGAGAGAAAAACATTTAGAAGGAAAATTAAATCTCTCAGTAAACCCGATACTGTCACCGAAAATCCGGGAATAAAACCTCGTAACACCAATGTAGTGTTAAAAGGCAGGCATTCTTTATTGCAACATCGGATGCACGGGGGATAATTCCGCCGAACGTGCATACCCCATACCCTTTCCGTGCAGTTTATATAGATCAAAATATACATATTCATCTGATTACATAAGCCCTTCCTTTCATAGCCAAATCAGCCTATTTTCATACACTCCTCCCACCCACGCTTGTGCAGTGCCTCCTAGTGGTGGTCGTCGGGGGTCCCATGATGAAGACTTATCCTCTTCATCACAGTTTCTGCGCAAACTCAGTCCTCTTCTGGCTCTTGTCCTTGCGGCACGGGTCGTCTTGACCAGTTCTAGGCACCTGCTAGTTTTAATTAAAACTAACTTCTTTGGGGAGAGATGTATGACTTTTTGCTTCAGTTAATTCACACAATAGACAGGTACCACAAATACACCTGCAACTATTTGGTAACGCTATTTCTATTAAAAATCCCCCTTCACCATTATTGTTTAACATTAATGATTACCTAGGGACTAAACCCTCTGTTCCCAGACCTAATGTCCAGATGGGCAGGGCTGTACAAGGGACATAGCAGCATTGTTCGTGCTTTATGATTAACTAATTCCATCACCTTGGTTACATTTCCCCCCTTTGGAAGTTTTGAAATAATTATCTTTTCAATACTTCCATAATTAAATTTTTCTTTATCATATAATGATTAAATATTGTTAAAATATACTTTTCAAAATTACAACACTACACTTATAGTCCACTTGTTTCGCTATAGGGTGGTGGAAGTGTAACAACCGACTTACTAAGCTTTTGTCTTCTTGCAATAGCCTGAATAATCATTCGATTAAAAGCTGTTCTGTTGGTGAGTTCCTTTTTCAGACAATAATATATGAGCAGTATTATTATAACTACTACCAGAAAAGCAGTCCGGTACCCATTAAAGATTTGACCCAAGAACTAATATTCCACCTTAATCCATTAAAAATTTTATCAAGCCAATTTTCTTGCATGTCTTGTTGAATTTCCCCACGGGACTGATTCTCCTACCGCCCTTGGGATTGGAAGACATGCAGTTATTTGGGTCACATTTTGTAAATTTGCAAATTCTTCTATAAGCTCGATTATAAAATTTTCTTCTGGAGTCCTCCCTGGGAGGTATATTAATTGTTCTGCTTTTATTGGAAGTGAATCAATGTTTTCTGTTCTTATTTCTAATACACTGAACAGTGCTCCTATTATCATCAGTTTTCAGATCGAGATACAGTCTCCCCGCATTTTACAGCAATAACTACTCTTTTTAGATATATTTCAAAGTCAGTTTTGCAGTCTCTGGATCTCTGTTGATGACTCTCCACGAAGGGGCCTTCTTCACTCAAGTGTAGTGTATCCAAGGTTCCACCCCTTCTACTTTGATTGCAGTGTAAGTTGTTAACAGTACCTGAAAGGTCCTTTCCACTTCTCCTCAAGTGGTTCAGAGTTCCAAGTCTTTATGTACACGAAATCACCTGGTTGATATTGATGCACAGGTGTATCCAAAGCAAGCGATCTGGTCAGCACAGTGTATTTTCGGAGTGCTTCAAGTGTTCTTCCTAAAGAAATCAAATACATTTTTAAATCTGTTTCCCCTGCTATTTTTATATCCCCTGGGATTAAAGGAGTCTGATAAGGTTTGCCATACAAAATTTCGTATGGACTTACACCATCTTTAGATCTTGGTTGAATTCTGATTCTCAGAAGTGCTAATGGTAAAGCTTGTGGCCATTTTAAAGACACTTCTTGACAAATTCTACTTATTTGTCGTTTTAATGTTTGGTTCATTCTTTCAATTCTCCCACTTGATTGTGGCCTCCAGGGGGTATGTAAATCTCAATTTATTCTTAAAATTTTACTTACTTGTTGAACTATTTCTGCTACAAAATGTGGTCCCCTATCGGAAGACATGCCAATTGATACCCCAAACCTTGGTATTATTTCTTTCAACAATATTTTAACTACTTCTCTCGCTTTGTTGGTGCGACAAGGAAAGGCTTCCGGCCATCCAGAAAAAGTATCAATTAATACTAATAGTCACCTGAATCCATTCTGCCTGGGCAGTTCAGAAAAATCAACTTGCCAATAATCTCCTGGGGTGTTACCTTGTTTTGTTACTCCTAGGGGTGCCGTTTTCTGATTTAAAGGATTATTTATGAGACAAATTGGACACTTAGCTACTATCGATTTAATTACTCCTGTCATTCCTACACACACTGCAGATGATTTTAGGCTCGAGACCATAGCCTCTACACCCCAATGTGTCTGTGCATGTTTTTCTTTCGCAAGTTCTAACATGACTTGCGGGGTTACAATTACCTGTTTTTCTGGCGTTACCCACCACCCTTCTGTATTTTGTGATGCCTTTAATTGTTCTGCCAATTGCTCATCCAATTTACTATATTTTGGTTTCAGATTTGGGATTTTTATTTGTTTTACTGGTACTAGTGCAAGGATACCTCGTTCCGCAGTCTCCTTTGCTGTTTTGTCTGCCAATCGATTACCTATGTTTACAGCTGTCTGACCAAATTGATGAGCCTTGCAGTGCATCGCTGCCACTTCCTTTGGTTTCTGCACCTCTTCGAGGAGCTGAAGGATTTCTTCTTTATGTTTTATCGATGATCCTTGGGCTGAGAGCAATCCTCTTTCTTTCCAGATGGCTCCATGAGCATGAATCACACCAAACGCATATTTGGAATCAGTCCATATATTTAACCTCTTTCCTTCTGCCATTCGCAAGGCTTACTGCAACGCCACCAGTTCTGCTTTCTGTGCCGAGGTATTTGCAGGTAGCGTTCCTGACTCCAGTACCTCGGTGGTGGTGACAACAGCGTATCTGGCCGTTCGTCTTCCTTCTTTCACAAAGCTGCTTCCATCCGTGAACAATTCGAAATCAGGGTTCTCCAGAGGCTCATCCCTCAGGTCCGGTCTGCTGGAATAGACTTGTTCAACAGTTAGTAGACAGTCATGTTGTAGATTTTCTGTTGGATTTTTCATTGACAGAAACATTGCTGGATTTACGATGGTTGTGGTTTTCAGTTCCACATCATCCTGCTCTAGCAAGACAACCTGATATTTCAGCATTCTGCTGGGGGACAGCCAATGACCCCCCCTTTTGTTCTAGAACAGTTACCACCATGTGTGGTACATACACCACCATCTTTTGGCCCATAGTCAATTTTCGAGCTTCCTGAATCAGTAATACCGTTGCTGCCACAGCGCGCAAACATCCTGGCCATCCTTTACTCACGTTGTTGAGTTGTTTAGAGAAGTATCCTACTGGCTGCTTCCAGGATCCCAGATGTTGTGCCAGCACTCCAAGGGCCAGATGTTGCCTCTCATGGACAAACAGTTTTCCAAATATCGTGGGGCTATTTTTGAATCTTTGTGGAAGTACAGTCCATGTTGATTGCATCTTTCGTCTTGTAGCAGGGCTCTCCCATTCAAAAGCAAATATGCTTTGACTTTGTGCATCCATAGGTATGCAAAAGAAGGCATCCTTTAAATCTAGTACAGTAAACCACTTATGCTCCTCTTTCAGGGATGTCAATAAAGTATAGGGATTGGCCACTACTGGGTGTATATCTTGAACTATTTGATTTATAGCTCTTAGATCCTGGACTAGTCGATACTCCCGTCCCCCAGGTTTCTTTACCGGTAATATAGGTGTGTTATATTTTGACTCGCATTCTACCAAAAGTCCACATTCCAAAAATTTCGTGATTAACCTCTCCAATCCTTTTCGAGCCTCCCACTTAGTAGGATATTATTTTTGTCTTACCGGTTTGGATCCAGGTTTTAAGGTCACTTTTACCAGTTCTGCCAATTTGGACCGTCCCGGAACTTCATTTGCCCAAACCAAGGGGGTTACTGCATTTTCCACCTCTTCTGGAATTTGTTCCTCCTTAAAAGAATCCTGTAACACAAACACCCTTGCCTCTACGGCTTTTGATTCTGGTATCAATAATTCAATTTCCTCATTTTTTTTAAAAGTTATTTGTGCTTCTAATTTGTTTAATAAATCTCGTCCTAACAAAGGCAATGGATATTCAGGCATATATAGAAACTGGTGAGTTACCCACTGTTTTCTCAATCTAAATTTCAACAGCTCTAAGAAAGGTTAATTTTCTTTTTACCCTGTCGCACCAACAACATCTACAGATTTATGACTACATTTCCCTTTACATGTGTTTAATACAAATAAGTGGTCCTTGTATTTATTAAAAATTGTACTTCCTTATTCCCTAGCTTTAGTGTGACCAGGGGTTTAGCTAGGGTTGACTCCCCCGGTCCTCTTCATGATTTCTTATCTGAAGTCCTCAATTTAATCGCGCGAAGAGTCCTGCTACTTCTTTCCACGACCTTAAATCAGTTATTGAAAACGGAACCTTTACTGTCACTGGACCAGTATTTCCTACTGCCTCTCAGAGGGGAGCCTGGAGGGGAGCTGGCTCCGCTACCCCCCCTGTCCTTCCCCGCGTTCTTCCCGAAACCGGGCTAAATCCTCTCGCACCTTCCCCCAGAGGGGAGGTGGAAGGGCTAACGATCTCGGATTCCTCTTCCTGATTATCCCCCAATCTCCGATGCGGTGCCACCATTAGCTCGACGTCATCTTCCTTAGACTCAAATTTCAAACCCTTTTTCCCGACGCTACAAGCGGCGCAGCATTTCTTTGAACCTTTTTTACGTTTTCCCTTTCCCAAAGCTATTACCATAGAACTGTGCGGATGTATCCTACACTGCCTTTGCAATTCTGGATGATTTCTCAACGAGAAAAACAAATCTACATATGTCATTTCTTCCCATTTACCTTCCCTTTTTAGAAAACAACATCAATTGCAAAATAGTATTATAACACAGTGTCCCGTCCTCCGGCCACTTTTCCCCATCATCCAGAATATATAACGGCCACCAATGATTACAATACTCAAATAACTGTTTCCGAGTTAAAGGATCCCCCCCCAGCTCTTTCCAGTGTTTTAAAATACATCCCAAAGGCATGCCCCTTGGGATGGGTCTTTTACTCGGAAAGGTGCCCATCCTTCAAATGACCAGTGGTAGTGATTGTGCACTATATCACAAACACTAATCAGAGGGACCCCAACCCTTGTTGGAGCTCCCTTTAGGATCCCAGCCCCCTGCTGAGACCTTGGAGACTTCAACCCCCTGTTGAAGATCTCCCCCTTGGGCCCCGGCTCCACCGGCTTTCACCGAGCAGAGACTTTTCACAAAGGTACTTTTTAGCCCAACTCTACAAGGTTTTCACCGCGATTTACAAGCAGGCGTATATTATACCTAAAGAATGCCTTAATTAAATTCCAGGGGACTTACTTGGAATCCTTCGGTCCGGGGATCAGAGGTTCTCCTCGAGAATCCCTCGATGCCGGCTGGAGGTCCCGTGATCCCGCGGATCCGTCGGTATTCACAAGCAGGGTCCCATCTGGGGTGCCAGAAACTGTCACCGAAAATCCGGGAATAAAACCTCGTAACACCAATGTAGTGTTAAAAGGCAGGCATTCTTTATTGCGGCGCCGGATGCACGGGGGATAATTCCACCGAACGTGCATACCCCATACCCTTTCCGTGCAGTTTATATAGATCAAAATATACATATTCATCTGATTACATAAGCCCTTTCTTTCATAGCCAAATCAGCCTATTTTCATACACTCCTCCCACCCACGCTTGTGCAGTGCCTCCTAGTGGTGGTCGTCGGGGGTCCCATGATGAAGACTTATCCTCTTCATCACAGTTTCTGCGCAAACTCAGTCCTCTTCTGGCTCTTGTCCTTGCGGCACGGGTCGTCTTGACCAGTTCTAGGCACCTGCTAGTTTTAATTAAAACTAACTTCTTTGGGGAGAGATGTATGACTTTTTGCTTCAGTTAATTCACACAATAGACAGGTACCACAAATACACCTGCAACTATTTGGTAACGCTATTTCTATTAAAAATCCCCCTTCACCATTACTGTTTAACATTAATGATTACCTAGGGACTAAACCCTCTGTTCCCAGACCTAATGTCCAGATGGGCAGGGCTGTACAAGGGACATAGCAGCATTGTTCGTGCTTTATGATTAACTAATTCCATCACCTTGGTTACAATACCATCCTCGGTCTCAGCTAAAGAAATCCGCAAAATAATACAGTATGTGGATCCCGAGACATGGGATGGAGACATCTGGGACAGTGATGATAATGATGAACTGGAGGAAAATTCTGGTTATGATTTGGCCCCAGAACCTATACCTATTCGACCATTGATTAAAACAGAAACCACCGATGAGGGTGGAGAACAGGCTCGTACTACTGTACGAACCATCCCATGGTCTCCTGCTGAATTGGCAAAGTTGCAGGAAAAATATTCCAGGCATCCGGAGGAATCCGAGACGGAATATGCATGTCGAGTCTCCCTCACCGGGGGAGATCGAATCCTCTTAAATGAGGAAGAAGCAGGAGGCTACTGGGGTCCTGGAGTATTCCTAACTACCACTCCAGGTAATCATAATTATTCATTAACTATGCGAGCTGCTTATTGGGCTGGTGGCATAGACCCACATGACAGAGGAGAACCTTCTGTTATAAAAACCTCAGGGTTCTCTGATTTGGTGACATCTGTGCAAAAGGCTGCCTGCATACAAGCAATGCATGAGCGGGATGTGTTAATAAGATCCCCAATGTTAGCCCCTATAGATCCGGCAAGATTAACTCCACTGATCCGAGGCCTCCCAGACAGTTTAAAAACATATGTGGCCAATATACAAGATCGACTTCAAGTCGTTCACCCCAGACAAGGCCGATGCCCACATCGAGGGCAGGATCAGGATCAGGACCAAGATCAAAATCAAGTAATCACTTGGAGTGAATTTGTACAAGACATAGTGAACTACAGGCACAGGATGGGATCAGATCGGATCCTCCCAGTTACCTGATCCACCACCTCGGCGAGTTCGCCAGATTCACAGCCCTAAGGCTAAGCCTGAATGCAAATTAAAATTTGATACGGAGCATAAAGAGCTCTGGCGTAAAGCTTGAGCTATTGGGGTGCCACGGCATCTACTGATTGGTATATCCACGACTGACCTCAAAATTCTCATACAGTCGTTAAGCCATAAGCTTAATTCAACAAAGAAAGGTCAGCCGGCAGAAAACAAAACAACTCCTGTTAACACTCCACCCTCTGCCCCACAGCAGGATCTAATTGATCTGACAGACCCTCAGGCAAAAAACGCCTATCCGCGGGGAGGGCTGTGAGCCTCCTTCCCCAACAGGTACTAGCTATACAGTGGCTCTCTGATACACCTCCAGAACCTGTCATTGCCATTCAGGTGGGACCAAAGAAAGTTTTTGTAAAGTTTCTCATTGATACGGGTGCTCAGATTTCGGTAATCACCAAGGAGACTGCAACATGCTTAAATGTAAAACCTGGTCGCCGTAAAGTAAAATTTACAGGCATTGATGGAGTCATAAGGAAATGCCCTACAGCAAAAATTACCCTGTGGCTCCCGGGCGAACAAAGATTAACCCGTGCTGAAGTATTGGTTGGTGCTGATAACACTAATATTTTAGGATTTGTTTTATTGTATGGCAGAGTGTGGAAACTCCCCGATGGTTCAGTTTGGAGTTTTGCTGGGCGAGAAATTAAACAGAATGAGCCTCAAAAAGTTAATTTATTAGAAATGTCCATATCTTTACCACTATCAAAAATTACAAACACAAAACAGTACACCTTACCAGCAGCTGCGCAATCGGGTATTGACGGGGTGGTAAGAGACTTAGAAAACCGAGGCATCATCACTTGTACACACTCACCCTATAATTCCCCTGTCTGGCCAGTAAAAAAAACAAACGGACAGTGGAGACTCACAATTGATTATGTTGCCGAAAATCCGGGAATAAACCTCGTAACACCAATGTAGAGTTAAAAGGCAGGCATTCTTTATTGCGACGTTGAATGCACGGGGGATAATTCCACCGAACGTGCATACCTCATACCTTTTCCATATAGTTTATATAGATCAAAATATACATATTTATTAGGTTACATAACTTATCCCTTTCATAGTAAAATTAGTTCATTTTCATACACCCCTCCCACCCGCATTTGCGCAGTGCCTCCTAGTGGTGGTTGTCGGGGTTCTCAAGATGAAGGCTCATCCTCTTCATCACTGTGTCCGCTGGTTGACCCCAGCTTCTGCACATGCGCAGTCTTCTTCTGGCTCCTGTCCCGTAGTTAGGTCACTGTAACTAGGTCGCTGTAGCTAGGTCGCCTTGACTGGCTCTAGGCGACCGCTAACATTCCAGGTAGGAAACATGGGATTTTTTGTTTCAGTTAATTTAGACAATAGATAAAAACCACAAACACACCTGCAACCATAGTAATGCTATTCCTACTAAAAAATCCCCCTTTACCGTTATTGTTTATCATTGATAATTACCTAGAGACCAAACTCTCTGTTCCTGGACCTAACGTCCAGATGGGCAGGGGCTATACAAGGGACATAACTAGCAGCATGGTTTATGTTTATGGTTAACAGATTTCATCCCCTTGGTTACATTTCCCCCCTTTGGAAGTTTTGAAATAATTATCTTTTCAATACTTCCATTCTATTCTATACCAAACTTTATTTCAATCACAGTGGTTAGGTAGTTATTGATTGTTATATTCGTTTTATAATTCATTCATTTCGCTATAGGGTGGCGGAGGTGTAGCAACCGATTCACCAGGGTTTTGTCTTCTAGCAACAGCTTGAATAATCTTCCGATTAAAAGTAGTTCTGTTGGTGAGTTCTCTTTTTAGGCAATAATGTATGAGCATTACTACTACAACTACTACCAATAAAAGCAGTCCGGTACTGATTAAAGTTTTGATCCAAGAACTAATGTTCCACCCTAATCCATTAAAAATTTTGCCAAGCCAATTTTCCTGCATGTCGTGTTGAATTTCCTGAGTGTCTCTTTCTATTTGTCCTAGTAAGTCCAGGTCATGTTCAGCATCTTGAGTGATGTTGGGGATGTGTATACAGTAATGATCTGTGGAGTCCTGGCTGGATGAGAGGGGACATAGCTTGGTACGTTGAGCAACCCAGGTTCCGATCCGGAAGTGAGCCTTGGGAGCGGCTGACACAGAACCCTGCTGGGAAGGCAGAGCGACGAGCTCAGGACACTGGAGCAGGGGGAACGTCACTGTTTCCTGCCACACTGTCACTTCCTTCCTGCCACGTTGTTGTTTCCTGCCACAGCACTGTTTTCACATGGAGATGCAGCTCTGCACCAATCACAACGAGTTGCAGTAGCTTTGCCTATATATGGATCGGGGGTTTAACCATTCAGATGCTGTAATAGTTTTGCTATATAAACCTTGTTTTTGCTGACTAATAAAGGTGAACGATCATACTCATATTGGGGTCACATCGTTACAACGGATCCGTAACCCACACCAACATTTGGTAGCAGCGGATGGACGGTTTCCCTGCAGGAGTCCCTCGGTCTGCGGTGAGCAGCTAGAGAGGGGGCATGGGAACAACGGCTGGGAGGGTCCTGCCTGGGTGCGAACGCGCAGGGCAGACACGGACGGCCGACTCCCAGGAATTTTCAAGCCACACTGGGTTTGCCTGGCGCAGCTAAATTTTAACGTGGAGGCTGTGGTCGCAGGCATGGAGGTGGATGCTGCGGCAACATTGCTAGTCGATATTCTCTCTAAGAGAGGAATAGACGCAACGGCAAAGCAACTCATGAAGTTGATTAAACTGGGGCAGCGATGGGGTCACTTTGCGGATACCCCGCTACTGTTTTCCGTCTTGGAATGGCAAGAGTTAGGAGAGACTATGTGGGAAAGGACAATAACGGGGGAGGAAAAGGAAGAAAAGGAGATAAAAGCCGTCCACGAGCTCTGGCGAACAGTATTACAGACCTTAAAAGCCATGAAAGCTGAACGAGAGGTGGCGTGTGCTGCAGCTCAGATGCTAGCTCCGGAGCCCGGGAAAGATCACGCGCCTATAGCCTGGGACATTATCACGGGTTTTCGGGCTACCTGCCGTTAGAGGGATGACTGTGATCACTTGTAACACAATTGCCGAGATTCGAGCGAGTGCGGAGCGTGGTTCCGGTCTGGGCGCAGAGGGGGATGGCCCACCGGAAGTTGCTGCCAGAGAGATCAACTCAAAATGCGAGCCGGACACGGTAGTACGACCGCCCCCGGGGAGCGGGGAGGAGTCGGGCGCGGAAGTGCGACTGTATTCCGGAAGAGGGGAGGAGCGGCTGCCTTCTGGAAGAGGGGAGGAGCGGCTAGTACCACCCGCAGAGGGGGAGGGAGAAGGGGCGCAGCTTACGACATCGGCCCCTCCTGGGGCGCGGCCTGCAACATCGACCCCTCCTCTGCGGCTAGTACCACCCCCAAAGGGAGAGGGAGAAGGGGCGCGGCTTACGACATCAGCCCCTCCTGGGGCGCGGCCTGCAACATTGGCCCCTCCTCTCTATCCACCCCTGCCATCCTCCAGCGAGGTGTCTCCACTCCCGATGCCCTCTGATGGCGGCCAGAATGAATTGCAAGGAAAAAAAAGCGTGCGATCTTTTGCAGTCAGTTTTGCAGAGTCTTCAAGACATGAGCTTGCAGTTCCAGCATATGTCAATCGTTACCAACCCCCCCCACCGGGAAAATGAGGCTTCCTCTCCGAGATGTTTAGCTGGGCCTCCGGCACCAATCACACCTACCCGCTGGAGCGGTGTTATAAGAGATGCCATCCTAGATGGACAGTGGGATGTTGCCACATTGTGAGTGATACACAAGCCTTAGCCTGTCCTGTGGTACAGGTTAATGGATGACAATCGTAAGTACGGGTGTTTGGCCGGAGGAGTGGCCACTAAGTGTTCCCACAACGGCTATCGCAGGTGTGGGGGGACACTCCACTCCCATGATGAGCCAATACCCTGTGCAAATAACCTTTCCTGAAGGGCAGGAGGTCAGTTTAAAGGTCTATGTCATGCAGCTGCCCAAAACTCTTTCTGCCCTATTTGGCCGCGACGTTTTGAGTCAAATTGGAGTTGTACTAACTACTCCTTTTTAGCTATGGGCACTGGCGAGCAGTCGCCCAACCCACCGCTAACCTGGCTTTCCAACGAACCCGTGTGGGTTGACCAGTGGCCCATGACAGAAGAGCGACTGCAAATAACAAGGCAATTGGTAGCAGAACAACTCGCTGCAGGCCACATCAAGCCTTCAGTCAGCCCATGGAATACCCCCATTTTCGTCATTCCGAAAAAGAGCGGTAAATGGCGCCTCTTACACGACCTACGTAAGATTAATGAGCAGATGCAACCCATGGGAGCCGTACAACCTGGAATGCCATCACCTGCTATGCTTCCATCGGGTTGGCACGTAATCATTGTTGACTTAAAAGACTGTTTTTTCACTATACCTTTACATCCGCGGGACACTCAACGGTTTGCCTTTTCGATACCGGTAGCCAACAAAGCAGCACCTTCAGAGCGATATGAGTGGGTTGTCTTGCCACAAGGCATGAGAAACTCACCCACGCTGTGTCAACTTTATGTGGCTTGGGCCTTAGCTCCACTCAGGGAGCAATGGCCGAATACCATCATTTATCATTATATGGATGACATCCTCTGCTGTCAACAGGAAGCGTTCAATGACGATTCCTTGACACAGCTGAGTACTGTTTTAGCCAGCAAGGGCCTTGTTATTGCCCCGGAAAAGGTTCAGCGATCTGCACCATGGAAGTATTTGGGGTGGCACATCTCTGACGCTAAGATCCAACCACAGAAGGTGGAGCTAGAGACAAATTTGCGCACACTGACTGATGTACAGACTTTACTTGGAGATATCCAGTGGGTGCGCAACTGTGCTGGTATTTCCAATGCTGACATTGCACCATTGACATTACTACTACGTGGCTCACATCCCAGCACAGCAGTCACCCTATCACAGACGCAGCAAGCAGCTTTGTAACACATCGTACAGAAGCTTCAAACAGCCTGGACTGCTAGGCGATTGCTAACCCTACCTGTCTCCTTGCTTATTTGTAACCCTGCTGAGTCACCATATGCCCTTGTTTGTCAGTGGCAAAACAAGAAGGGGGAGACTCATTCCTGTACAGCATCGTTGAATAGTCCTGATTTTGCCACTGGCAAGCCTATTAGGGGCGATGATCTATTTTACATACTAGAATGGGTGTTTTTAAGTGTGCAGCCGAAGACTAGTACACAGACAAGATCAGAAGCTGTGGGAGAGCTAATCAGAAAGGGTAGGACGAGGATAGTGGAAATATCAGGGGAAGAGCCGCAGGACATCAGTATACCGGTCAAAGCAGCAGATTTGGAATGGTGGTTGAGGCATGCTCTACCCATACAGGAAGCTCTGTTAGGCTATGGTGGGAGGATACATTCCCGACAGCCGCAAGGGAGATTGTGGCAGTTCTTGAAGCGTAATCTATGGCTTGAGAAGTCCAGAGTTCAGGAGAAGCCGCTGGCCGAAGGAATCACAGTGTATACAGATGCAGGCAGGAGGCTGCGTAAGGCAGTTTGTGTTTGGCAAGAAGGGGGCCAGTGGCGTCATCATATGATACAAGGACAGGATGGAGATTCGCTGCAAATTTTAGAGCTGACTGCCGTGGTCTGGGCTTTAACTAATTGGTTAAATGAGCCTTTAAATGTTGTAACTGACTCCCTTTATGTAGCCGGGATAGTGCCTCGAATACCGGATGCCTTGCTTAGGGAGGCAGTCAACCCTAGATTAGGCAAGCTGTTTATCCAGTTGCGGACCGTACTGTCTCAACGGGCCGTACCTTGCTGTGTCATTCATGTACGTAGCCACCAATGGGATCTGGGACTAGGGCACGGCAACCAGATTGCTGACAACTTAGTCAGTCCCGCATGCCCTATGCCTCCAGTAGACAAGTTTCAGCAGGCCAGACAGAGTCATGAGAATTTTCACCAAAATGCAAGAGGTCTGCGAAGGCAATTTGGACTGACAGAGAATGAGGCTCGTTATATTGTACAGGCCTGTCCTAAGTGCGGAAACCAAGGACCAGGTATAGGCCAAGGGGTCAATCCAAAAGGGCTGCAGGCACTTGCGCTGTGGCAGATGGACGTCACGCACTTCTCCGAATTTGGGTGACTGAAGTACGTGCATGTCACAATAGACACCTTTTCAAAAATGATATGGGCCACTGCTTTACCTGGGGAGAAAGCGCAACATGTTTGTAAACATCTGCTTTCGTGTTTCGCAGTACTGGGGTTCCCTGAAGAAATTAAGACCGATAATGGACCTGCCTATGTCAGTCAAAAGTTGAGATCATTCTTGTTGACATGGGGAAACTAAATGTCCCGGACTTCGAATTGTAGATTTTCTACAACTAAAGAAGGTTACTCTTTTGGGCTTATATGTGTCAGTCAATTGTAAATCATTTCTAAGTCCCCTACACTGGCATCCATATTTCAAGGCAGCTGCTAGAGGTGGAATACTCTGGATCGCTTTACTAACTGTGCTGCAATTATATATTTTTGTACAATTCCACCAGGGTACTATAATTTCCTTTTCTCTGGAAGTACTTCCTTTGTCATCGACCGATGGGAAAGCTGTGAAAATCATCCCACCCCAAGTGAAACACCAGGGGGCACTGGCCATATACTGGAACTGAGATGTAATGGCCATTGACCATACTGAATCCCACAAAGTTATTTCTTGTTTAGTTTGGTTGGACTTTCTGCATTCCCATTTCATGATTGTTCGACTAACGTTTTTCTTAACTAGTTCATCATAAGTGCACCAACCCACATTATGAAATCTACCTATTTTAACAGAAACATGATTCAGTAACTTTTCACAATCTGCTCTACTTCCAGCGGTATTCCATTGCTTTTTAACATAACATAACTTATTTGTTGCTGCCACTCAACAACGGGAACTTGTTCACAAGGAGTACCGTCATTGTTGGGTTCTTTGTTATTCAGATTTGTTGTCAAGATTCCCCACGGGACTGATTCTCCTACCGCCCTTGGGATTGGAAGACATGCAGTTATTTGGGTCACGTTTTGTAAATTTGCAAACTCTTTTATAAGCCAAATCATCAAATTTTCCTCCGGAGTCCTCCTTGGGAGGTATATTAATTGTTCAGCTTTTATTGGTAGCGGATCAACATTCTTCCTTTTTTCTACTAACACACTAAACAGAGCTCCCATCACCATTAATTGCCAGATACAATTTTCCGGCATTTTGAGCAATAGTCCCTTTTTTAGATATACTTTAAAGTCAGTTTTGCAGTTTCAGGGTCTCTATTGATGACCCTCCATGAAGGGGCCTTCTTCACTCGAGTGTAGTGTATCCACGGTTCCACTCCTTCCACTTTGACAGCAGTGTAAGTTGTTAACAGTACCTGGAAAGGTCCCTTCCACTTCTCCTGCAGTGGTTCAGAGTTCCAAGTCTTTATGTACACAAAATCACCAGGTTGATACTGATGCACAGGCGTATCCAAAGCAAGCGATCTGGTCAGCACAATGTATTTTTGGAGTGCCTCGAGGGTTTTTCCGCCACTTCCTTTGGTTTCTGCACTTCTTCGAGGAGCTGAAGGATTTCTTCTTTATGTTTTATCGATGATCCTTGGGCTGAGAGCAGTCCTCTTTCTTTCCAGATGGCTCCATGAGCATGAATCATACCAAATGCATATTTGGAATCAGTCCATATATTTACCCTCTTTCCTTCTGCCATTCGCAAGGCTTGCTGCAATGCCACCAGTTCTGCTTTCTGTGCCGAGGTATTTGCAGGTAGCGTTCCTGACTCCAGTACCTCGGTCGTGGTGACAACAGCATATCCGGCCGTTCGTCTTCCATCTTTCACAAAGCTGCTTCCATTCGTGAACAATTCCAAATCAGGATTTTCCGGAGGCTCATCCCTCAGCTCTAGTCTGCTGGAATAGACTTGTTCAACAGTTAGCAGGCAGTCATGTTCTCGACTTCCTGTCAGATTTTCCGTCGACAGAAACATTGCTGGATTTGCGATGGTTGTGGTTTTCAATTCCACATCGTCCTGCTCCAGCAAGACATCCTGATATTTCAGCATTCTGCTGGGGGATAGTCAATGACCCTCATTTTGTTCTAAAACAGTTACCACCATGTGTGGTACATACACCACCATCTTTTGGCCCATAGTCAATTTTCGAGCTTCCTGAATCAGCAATACTGTTGCTGCCACAGCGCGCAAACATCCCGGCCATCCTTTACTCACGTTGTCAAGTTGTTTAGAGAAGTATCCTACTGGTCGCTTCCAGGATCCCAGATGTTGTGCCAGCACTCCGAGGGCCAGATGTTGCCTCTCATGGACAAACAGTTCAAAAGGTTTGGTTAAATCGGGTAAACCCAAAGCAGGGGCCATCATCAACGCCTTTTTAAGTTCTTTAAATGATTTTTGGCATTCAGGTGTCCATGTCAAATACAAGTCTTTGGATTCTCTTAAAGCCTCATAGAGTGGCTTCACATATAGTCCATAGTTTGGAATCCAAAGCCGACACCATCCAATCATTCCTAAAAAGGTTCTCAGCTCCTTTGGACTGTTAGGTTCTGGGATTTGGCAAATGGCTTCTTTCATTGCTTAATTGCCTTTGCCCTTGTGATATTTCAAATCCCAGATAAATCACTGCTTCTCTTCCTATCTGGGCTTTATTTCTGGAGACTCTATATCCTCCTTGGCCTAGAAAATTCAAGAAACTGATAGTAATTTCAAAACATTCTTCTTTGCTTTCTGCTGCTATCAGAATATCATCCACATATTGTAACAATGTCCCTTTTTCCTGGTTCTGTCTCTTCCATATTTCTAATTCTTTTGCCAACTGGTTTCCAAATATTGTGGGGCTATTTTTGAATCCTTGTGGAAGTACAGTCCATGTCAGTTGCATCTTTCGTCCTGTTGCAGGGCTCTCCCACTCAAAAGCAAATATGCTTTGGATTTGTATATCCAGAGGTATGCAAAAGAAGGCATCCTTTAAATCTAGTACAGTAAACCATTTATGCTCCTCTTTCAGGGATGTCAATAAAGTATAGGGATTGGCTACTACTGGGTGTATATCCTGAACTATCTGATTTATAGCTTTTAAATCCTGGACTAGTCGATAGTCCCGTCCCCCAGGTTTCTTCACCGGTATTATAGGAGTGTTATATTCTGACTCGCATTCTACCAAAAGCCCATATTCCAAAAATTTCATGATTATCCCCTCCAATCCTTTTCATGCCTCCCACTTAATAGGATATTGTTTTTTCCTTACCGGTTTAGATCCAGGTTTTAAGGCCACTTTTACCCGTTCTGATCGGGTTTAGATTGTCCTGGAACTTCAGTTGCCCAAACCAAGGGGGTTACAGCATTTTCCACCTCTTCTGGAATTCGTTCTTCTTTAAAAGAATCCTGTAACATAAATACTTTCGCCTCTATGGCTTTTGATTCAGGTATCAATAACTCAATTTCCCCATTTTTAAAAGTTATTTGTGTCTCCAATTTACTTAGCAAGTCTCGCCCTAACAAAGGCAAAGGGCATTCAGGCATATATAAAAACTGGTGTGTTACCCACTGTTTTTGCAGTTTAATTTTCAATGGTTCCAGAAAAGGCCGATTTTATCTTTGTCCTGTCGCACCAACGACATCTACTGACCAATGACTGCATTTTCCTTTGCATGTGTTTAATACCGAATAAGTGGCCCCCGTATCTACTAAAAATTCTACTTCTTCATTCCCTAGCTTTAATGTAACCAGAGGTTCAGCTAGGGTTGACTCCCCCGGTCCTCCTCACGATTCCTCGTCTAAAGTCATCAGTTTTATCGCACGAAGTGTTGGATCTAATTCTCCAGCCTTAGCAGTACTCAATACCATCCTTTTCTCTGTGCCATCAAGCAAAGTATCTAAAATCACCTGCAAATCATTCCAATCAGGATCCTGGGTCCTAATTATTGTCTCAAAGACCTTCGCTACTCTTTCAGGGTCTTCTCGATAAGTGCCTGCTATTTCCTTCCACGACCTTAAATCAGTTATTGAAAATGGAACTTTTACTGTCACTGAACCAGTATTTCCTACTGCCTCTCGGAGAGGAGCCTGAAGGTGAGCTGCCTCCGCTACCCCCCCTGTCCTTCCCCGTGTTCTTCCCAAAACCGGGCCAAATCCTCCCGCCCCCTTCCCCAGAGGAGAAGCGGAAGGGCTACCGCTCTCGGATTCTTCCTCTTGATTGTCCCCCCACCTCCGACGCGGCGCCACCATCAGTTCGACATCATCTTCCTCAGACTCAAATTTCAGACACTCTTTCCCGACGCTACAAGCGGTGCAGCATTTCTTTGAACCTTTTTCACATTTTCCCTTTCCCAAAGCCATTACCATAGAACCATGTGAATGTATTCCACACTGCCTTTGCCATTCCGGATGATTCCTTAGCACAAAGAACAAATCTACATATGTCATTTCTTCCCATTTGCCTTCCCTTTTACAGAACAACATCAATTGCAAAATGGTATTATAACGCAGTGTCCCATCCTCCGGCCACTTTTCCCCATCATCCAGAGTATATAACGGCCACCAATGATTACAATACTCAATGAACTGTTTCCGAGTTAAAGGGTCCCCCCCTGCTCCTTCCAGTGTTTCAAAAGACATCCCAAAGGTGTGCCCCTTGGGATGGGTCTTTTACTCGGAAAGGTGCCCATCCTTCAAACGACCAGTGGTGGTGATTGTGCACTATATCACAGACACTAGCCAGAGGGATCCCACCCTCTGTGAGATTTCCCTCTCAGATCCCAGCCCCCTGCTGAGATCTTGGAGACTTCAACCCCCTGTTGAAGACCTCCCCCTTGGGCCTCGCTCCACCGGCTTTCACCGAGCAGAGACTTTTCACAAGGTACCTTTTAGCCCAACTCTACGAGGCTTTCACTGCGATTTATGAGCAGGCATATATTACACCTAAAGAATGCCTTAATTAAATTCCAGGGGACTTACTTGGAATCCTTTGGTCTGGGAATCAGAGGTTCTCCTCGAGAATCCCTCGATGCCGGCTGGAGGTCCCGTGATCCCACGGATCTGTCGGTATTCACAAGCAGTGTCCCATCTGGGTCACCAGAAACTGTCACCGAAAATCCGGGAATAAACCTCGTAACACCAATGTAGAGTTAAAAGGCAGGCATTCTTTATTGCGACGTCGGATGCACGGGGGATAATTCCACCGAACGTGCATACCTCATACCTTTTCTATATAGTTTATATAGATCAAAATATACATATTTATTAGGTTACATAACTTATCCCTTTCATAGTAAAATTAGTTCATTTTCATACACCCCTCCCACCCGCACTTGCGCAGTGCCTCCTAGTGGTGGTCATCGGGGGCCCCAAGATGAAGGCTCATCCTCTTCATCTCAGTGTCCGCTGGTTAACCCCAGCTTCTGCACATGCGCAGTCTTCTTCTGGCTCCTGTCCCGTAGTTAGGTCACTGTAACTAGGTCGCTGTAGCTAGGTCGCCTTGACTGGCTCTAGGCGACCGCTAACATTCCAGGTAGGAAACATGGGATTTTTTGTTTCAGTTAATTTAGACAATAGATAAAAACCACAAACACACCTGCAACCATAGTAATGCTATTTCTATTAAAAAATCCCCCTTTACCGTTATTGTTTATCATTGATAATTACCTAGAGACCAAACTCTCTGTTCCTGGACCTAACGTCCAGATGGGCAGGGGCTATACAAGGGACATAACTAGCAGCATGGTTTATGTTTATGGTTAACAGATTTCATCCCCTTGGTTACAATTACAGGCAATTAAATGCCAGCACTACACCTTTAACTTCAGCTGTACCAAGCATTGCAGAATTTGTAACCCAAATACAGGGAGCATCTCACACATGGATGGCAACTTTAGATGTAAAAGATATGTTTTTTATGGTTCCACTCCAGGAACATGATAAAGCCCAATTTGCTTTTACCTGGAAAGGGATACAATACACCTTTAACAGGCTGCCTCAGGGATATAAACATTCCCCCACCATTGCTCACAATGCTTTAGCTAAAACACTGACTGGAATCCCTATTCCATCAGACGTTGCTCTATATCAATATATAGATGATCTTTTGATTGGAGGGGAACAATTTGACACTGTTAAACAGGCTATGGATGATGTGACATTGCAATTAACAATCTTGGGTCTGGAAATTCCCCCATCCAAGTGTCAGGGACCAGCACAGGAAGTTAAATTCCTAGGGGTCTGGTGATCTAAGGAGCCTTATCTATCCCTCCTGACACACTGGAGAAAATAGAACTGGGACAGGATCTCTCTAATGTTAAGGAACTGAAACAAGTTTTAGGAACTTTAGTATACTGGCGTAAACATGTCCCTGGATTTTCTATCATTGCTCCACCTCTTCATAATTTACTATGAAAAAAGAAATCACGGGAGTGGACAAATCAACATTCTAATGCCCTGGAGACACTGGTAAAAGAATTGAGACTATTTCAGCAGCTAGGTCCTGTACATCCCTCTGATTCAATTCATGTGGAATGGGGATTTAGTGAACAGGGTTCTCACTGTAATGTTTGGCAAAGAGGACCTGAAGGGCCTGAGCATCCACTTGAGTCCAGTTCAAAGTCCTTTAATGATACTGAATCTCGATACTCAGACCTGGAAAAGGGACTATTGTCTTTGGTACGAGCTGTGAAGCGAGTGGAACAAATAAGAAAAGAACAGTGTAATAATTCGGGGACCTTTCCGCCTCCTAGACACAATTTGTAAAGGGACGGTGCCGCCTGCTGGCATTGCCCAAAAGCCTACAGTCTGTAAGTGGTATGCCTATCTGGAAAGCATCCATGAGATTATGCCTATTACAGAGGGCAGCACTAAAGTGTCTAAATTGCAAAAGGATATAGACAGTACATTGCTGTTCCAAACTCCTCCAAGCAATCCATCTCCAATTCGGGAGGCGCTTCCTCTAACAGAAAACAGCAACCTTGATGGGGTATTGTTCACTGTTTCATCATCCTACAGGCAAAAAAATGAGTGGAATTATAATGCAGTGGCACTGGAAGTAGCCACGGGAGAATGGGTCAGCGAAACAGGTAAAGGAAGTGCACAAGTGGGGGAGCTTGGGATGGTCCTATCAGCTGCACAACACGGTGCTGACTATATTTACACTGACTCATATGCTGTTTTTAAAGGAGCTACTGAGTGGGTGAGCCACTGGGCAGCCAACGACTGGCAGGTAAACAGAGTCCCAGTCTGGCAAACTGACAGCTGGAAACAATTGCTAAAAACAGGAGAACAAAGGATACTGCACATTGGTTGGGTGAAAGGGCATGATCGATCAGCCTCTATTGCTGCCCAGTTCAATCAACAAGTTGATAGCCTCACACGGCTACACAAAATTGATATTGTAAGCGATGAATTAGAATGGGAACGTTTACTTGAATGGTTACATGTAAAACGAGGGCACACTGGCCAAGCTGATTTGTATCGGGAAGGCATAGCCCGAGGATGGCCTGTGTCAACAAAACTGTATGAACAAGTGGTCACTGCCTGGTCACAGTGTCGCCTGCGACTTAACAAAGATCATCCAAGTAAGGCACGTCCCATGCACATCCGAAATAAAAAAACACTGTGGCACACCTGAAAAATTGATTACGTAGGTCCATTGCGACCCTCGGGGTAAAAAACATGTATTAGTAGGGGAGGAAGTTGTTTCAGGAATTACCATGGCAACAGCTGTCCCGGCTGCAACTGGAGATAACACAGTTTACAGCCTGAAGGAATGGTTCAGCACCCTCCCCCTTCCTGAGGAGATTCAAAGTGACAACAGATCACACTTTACAGCCACAGTGGTACAAGACTGGGCAAAAGAAGAAGGAATTCGGTGGGTATTCCATACTCCATACTACCTCCAAGCAAATGGTATCGTTGAGAGAACAAACGGGTTAGTTAAGCGATTTGCTAAAACCCACGAATCTGGGTGGCATCTGCGACTATCTAATGCCATCTATCAATTAAATAATGGATGGAGCAGAGACGACTGTCCCAAAATGAAAGCCTTCTCTGCTTCTGCCACAACTCTGGTGCCAAAGGTAGTCGTAAAACCCGGAGTATACCCTACTGGCTTTTACGCAGGCCAGCCAGTGCTGGTTAAAATGCCTCACATTGGAACAGTGGCACTAGTATTAACAAAACCAAAAAAATCTTTACACTTGGGAAGTGAAAGATAGCTCTGGAAATCTGCATCGAAACAGTACTAGATGGATAGTACCTACCTTTTAACCTATTATATGCCGGTTTCAATGACAACCGAGCATTTTCCTTTCTTTTCTGTTTACAGGTATTTTCCAAATGCTGGGAAACTGCGCCTAAAATCACAGACTGTCATGTGTCAAAACAGACTGCCATGAAGGACTGCTGATTTATACTTCCAGTCCTAATCCGTGGAATCATCTGTAAACCAAAGTTTCCAGAAGGTCGAAACAATCTAACAAAAAGGATAATAGTGATTTAATTTTGATAGGAATACTGATTTCTAGTTTTACTTGTATACTATGTGACCTTTTTTACTTTTTGCTTTATTGTTTAGGTTACTGTTTTTATAATGCAAAATAGCTTTCTTTTGTTGTGGTTTTGACAGTTAAAATTTACTATAGAATTGTCAATACGAATCTTCTATCATGCATTAGCAGTGGTAGACAAATAGGTGTAAGTTTAACATGTGTTTACATATTGGGTGTAATAATTGTGCATATGTTCCATAGAGATTATAATCAAAAACCAAAGAAGTCTTTGGGTATGATAGAGGAAAACACAGCCTTTAAGTTGTTACAAGGATTTCTTAGAATGATGAATTGGACTCAGGGAACCACTTGTCTTATGTTGCCAACGACCCCTGCAGAGGGACTCCCTTTTATGGTTATTCCCCTTGACTTAAAAGGAGCACTGCTGGATTTACGGGAAACAAAAGACGATACCATCTCCATACCATGGGGAAGTGGAATTACCTACAGACATTATACTTATCCTTCAAATCTTAACTATACCAACATATTGTCTAATTCTAACTGCACTTGAGAGCTTGACAAAAATTTCCTGAATTTAAACAACAAGATAAAATTGTCTATCGACTGCATGGAGGTACCCTGGCTTGACCAGCCTCCTCGACCATTCTGGGGTGTACCTATTATATTTAAATATAGCATCCCGGTACAAGCTGAATGGTATATCGAATTTCCCTCAAACTATGGATCTAAATGTCATCCACAATCTAACGACGTACCTTGTATGTGGACTATTGCTGATCATAGAACTCGTTTTACACAATGGGGAGAAAAACCTCCAATTACCACGCCGCTAGGGCCAGTCCAATTATGGAATTGCACCAACAAGATAACTTGTTCTAATATTGATGAGTACCCATGGGTATGGTTGGTTGCAGACCTTTACCACGCTTTGAGAATTGTATATTTGTGACATAATTATAGTGCTCCAATCCCTAAGACAAGGTCAGAGTCTATGATAAATGTGGATCCCAAACAGGTTAACACATGGGCATATTGTATAGTTTCTAGCAACAATGCTGAGCCACAGGCCAAAAGATGCCGAGTTCCTTTCCAGCATTATCTAAATGGACGTAATAGCCTCGATGAACTCGAAAATAGTACGTGTAGCACTTTAATGCTGCCTGCACCACCTGAAACTGTATGGGTGTGTTCTAATGGACAAATATCAGACTACATTCAACCCTATTGGGATGGATTAGAATGTAGTCTAGGTATTCCAAGTTTGTGTCCTACTATAGCTTTTAATTTCATTCAATCCTTAACTAAATCACGAGGACATAGAGCTAAAAGACAGTCACAAATGTGGAACTCTATGCAAGAAAATGGTAAACTTTTTGCCTGGCCGAGCTATTATACACCAGCAATGAGAATAAACTTGGGAATGAAAGCTTTTTGGGGTTATTGGACAGTAATAACCAATAATCGATTATATATAGAAAATTTGACATGGCAAGTAGAATCCCTAGCAAACTGGACAAAAACAGCATTTAATGCAGTTGACTTGCAGCTGCAAGCTACATCCAAAATGACGCTATAAATAGGTTAGCCTTAGATATGATTTTGTTAAAAGAAAGTGGTGTTTGTGGATGGCTAAATGCCTCCTATCCTGATGAAACCTGTTGTGTGTCTATCCCAAATGTATCTGTCACTTTACATCAAGCCATGGATGAAATGCGTAAGATTGCGGAAAAGTCTCGAGAACTCCGTGAAAATATGAAGCAGAAGCCCTGGGGATGGACGGGGTGGATCTCAAAAGTTTCTAATGGACTTGGACTAAACATTAGTGGATGGATACAAAGTTTGATTCAATATGTACTGATGTTTATTGGACTCCTTATTGTTATTTGTGTGGGTTTATCATGTGTACAATCTTCACTAGTTAAAACTCTTAGTACGCATATTAGAATGCTTAAAGTTCATAACCCTGATTATATTCCTTTAATTCCTTCTCCTATTAGGGAGGAAGATGAGCCCCTCAACCCGTCTGAACCTAAATTCATCTAATATTCCTTTTTGACGAGATGTGACTAAAGTCACGGGGTGGATAATGTAATCGATGGCCTTGCTGGACTTGTCAAATGCAAGATGAAAGACAAACTCACAAACTCTGAGACTGAGGCATCTCTCAACTGAGGTGTCATGAGCCAAAGAGCTAACAAAGGAAGTAAATAACTGGTGCTTATCTTATCAGACAAAAGTAAGGGGGGATAGCCCATCACTGTAAACCAAGTGATCTGTGGGGCACCGCGGAGGCTGCGCAGCCAGAGATTGCTTCAGAGATTGCTTTGGATAAAGCACAGATGGCCCCCGAATGCCCATACCAAGATGCCCGCTCCGAAGGTGTGTCGCACTGCTGAGTCCCGCTTCTGACGACATGACATTCCATGCCAAGAGCCAATCGATACACAATAATTGACTTAGTCCCACCTCGCAAAAAGATTTCCAAACATATAAAAATTGGCACTTGAAAACTCTCTTTGGGAGGAAGAGCCAAGTGAGAACTTCACCTGACGGACGGGTTGATGAGTCTGAACCTCTCTTTCCCCCCCCCAAGAAGGGACGCCTTTTTGGTAAGAGTCGTGCCTCTGACTTTGTCAGACGTATCCCCGGGAACACATTGTTAACTTAAGTGCTAAACTATTACTTTGAGCTCAACTTTTGTAGACACTGCATTTATCAATGGCAATTCCGAATCTGTGATAACTGTCGCTTGAATAAATTACCTATTGTTTCAACTTTGCGAAACTGTTTCAGTGAAAGTCCTTGGAAGGGCTCTGACAGGCAAGCTGAATCTAATAAGTGGCTACACACTTAACCCTTTAGACATAAACCGTTGACCAAGTCTGGGACTAGGAATTGATCCAGCCGCACCTAGACTCTCCTCTGAGAGAGAGTTTAGAATGCAAGGGGATCTTCTCTGAACCTCGTGACTCAACAGGAGGGCTCTCCTTTTGCCGCTTATCAGACTCCCCTTACCCCCCCTTTAACGCGACACCATGACTGTCAGATAAATGGCAATACATGCATATATATTTATATATATATATATATGTGCTTGAGCCCACAAGGGCCATCAACAGATCTTTCCTCTGCAAATAACTCATAGTCAGCTATTACCTGGGAAGCCACAAATTGGAAGATAAAAAGAACTTTTATTCAGAAGCATTAAAGTAGCTATTAATAAGGGATGGACAAGGGAAAATCTGGAAATCTCAGAGAATATAAACAGTTGCAAATCACAGGCAAAGTGTATCTTAGGGTATCCAAGGAAATTAAATAATCCATTCCTTTACTTCTTGTCGCGTTAAAGGGGGGGGGTAAGGGGAGTCTGATATTCATCTAGCCTGCCAGAGCCCTTCCAAGGACTTTCACTGAAACAGTTTCGCAAAGTTGAAACAATAGGTAATTTATTCAAGCGACAGTTATCACAGATTCGGAATTGCCGTTGATAAATTCACTGTCTACAAAAGTTGAGCTCAAAGTAATAGTTTAGCGCTTTAGTTAACAATGTGTTCCCGGGGATACGTCTGACAAAGTCAGAGGCGCGACTCTTACCAAAAAGGCGTCCCTTCTTGGGGGGGAAAGAGAGGTTCAGGCCCGTCGACCCGTCCGTCAGGTGAAGTTCTCGCTTGGCTCTTCCTCCCAAAGAGAGTTTTCAAGTGCCAATTTTTATATGTTTGGAAATCTTTTTGCGAGGTGGGACTAAGTCAGTTATTGTGTATCGATTGGCTCTTGGCATGGAATGTCATGTCGTCAGAAGCGGGACTCAGCAGTGTGACACGCCTTCGGAGCGGGCATCTTGGTATGGGCATTCGGGGGCCATCTGTGCTTTATCCAAAGCAATCTCTGAAGCAATCTCTGGCTGCGCAGCCTCCGCGGTGCCCCACAGATCACTTGGTTTACAGTGATGGGCTATCCCCCCTTACTTTTGTCTGATAAGATAAGCACCAGTTATTTACTTCCTTTGTTAGCTCTTTGGCTCTTGACAACCTCAGTCCGTTTTTCTTTTCTCTTGCATTCGACAAGTCCAGCAAGGCCATCGATTACACTTCTGACAATTCTTTGTGGATGATTAAAGAGGTACAAACTGCAGTACTGATTTTCAACACACTTTCAATTATATTCCCAGAAACCTAACATTCATTAATGAAAGTTAATACTGGAATTTGTTGTAAAACCTAGTTGATCTGATTTCAGTCAGCATCTGGTATAATAGCACCCAGTATGAACAAATAGGTCACTGTGAACCAGAGCTATAAAAATAGATGTAAAAAAGACCAAGAGGAAGATAAATTTAAGGTGACAAGAAAGAGAATAGCTAAGAATAATAAAAGAAAATTAAGAAAATAATAAAACTGCCCTAGACAAAGCACTAGAGAATCCAGATTCAAATCTTGATCCTTCTCCTTTGTGATCTTCACATATGATGGTAGTGATGTAGCAGGACAAGAACATGAAAGTTGTGCATTAAACTGTTGATTATTTATATCAAACCAATAAGATCAATGCAGAACAAAGTTTTCTACTAAGCCTTTACAAGAAAAAAATGCTAGATTTTTAATAATTGCATTATATACAATTTTTTTTCTCAGACAAGTTGTAGTAATTCTTTGTATCGTGTGCTTTTTCTCAACAGTTCAGGACGGCAGCTAAGTGAAGTCTTCATCCAGCTCCAATCTAGAAAAGAATTACCAGAGTATTATGAATTAATTAGGAAAACAATGGACTTCAAAAAAATAAACGTGAGAACCATTTTGGAGCATGCACATTTATTTTTTCTTTTTCGCTATATATAAACAGGAACATGTCCTGGGTTTGGCCAGGACAGGGTTAATTTTCACCGGACTCCAGGAAGGGGCACAGCCGGGGGGTGGGGGCTGACCCCACCTGGCCAAACAGAGCCCGGTATTCCATACCATGTGCCGTCACGCGGGGTTCCGGTGGGGGGGCGGCACAGCGGGAACGCACTCGCGGTTTGGGGGGGGGCAGCGCCGGTCCTGTTTCGGGAGAGAGGCTGTCTGGGTCGTGCGGTTCGTTGTTGTGTTTTCTCCTTATTTGTACCATTGTTGTTCCTGTTTCCCTCTGTTTGCTGTTCTGTTAAACTGCCCTTATCCCGACCCACCAGTTTCTGCCTGTTTCTTTTCATTCTCCTCCGCACGCCGGCGGGGGGAGGGGCGGCCGCGTGGCGCTTTTGTTGCCGGCGGCAGCCGAAACCAAAACATTAATTTGGCGCCCAAGCGTGGGGCGGGGATAACGGCAGGGCTGAGCAGCGGGTGTTAAAACTGCTTTCTTACATTTTGTTAAATTTTGGTATATGCATTTTTCTGTATTAAAATAGTCGCCGGTAAAAATGTTTCTGTCTTTCATCAGATGGTTGTGGTTTTTGAATCCGTACTTGCTGTACTTGTTTCCTGTGGTGCTATTCATCGTCACAGGGAAAAGGATCAGGATTATGATTTTACTGTACTGTACGATATCGACTTATGACATGATAACGTCAATGTGCATGAAATTAGGCTTGTATTTGCATGCGGCACTGCGGTCATTTCCGTACCTCGGACCCTATGTCTTAGAATTTGTTAATAATCAAACCCAGCCTGTGGGGAAAACCGAAGGGGATACCTTCCCCCACTCTTTCGCCCCCCCTCTCTCCTTCAGGCTAGTCCTAATGGCTTTTGAGAATTTCGAGTACCCGTGGGATGCTCAGGACAGCACGCTCCTTTTCTTCTGCCTCCTGAATGGGTTGCAGGTTTTGTTTAGAGTTAAACAAGTCATTAAGAACATCGTGCAGAGACCTGCCCCGGGGCTGGATAGCTGTGAGTGGCTGGGTGTGTGGGACAGCATGGGCAAGTACCTAAAGCAGTGGGCACCCCCGGTGTGTTTTAAACTCACCCCTGAGCAAGTGCAGAATCCTGACAAACTAGCAAAATATCTGCAAAAAGTGTGCTGCCACCCTGGGAACTCCAGAGAGACACAGATCACCGCAATGTGCTGGGGTCTGGCCCATGCCTACCGAGCCCTGTTCAATACTGTTCAGTGCCCTAAAGGGGAAAGAGGGGGAAACGAAGCAGCAGGCGCTGCGACTGGCACTGCCCCCCCAGCCGGCCCTGCAGCCCCTCCAGCCCAGGAGGCAGTCACAGCCCCCCCGACCGGCACCACGGCTGCTGCAGCCACAGCTGCAGGGTCTGCCTCGGTTTCCCCAGCGGGCACGGCAGCTGCTCCAGCTCCAGCTCCAGCTGCAGGCATCACGGCTGAGCCCAATGACCAACCTGTGCTGGTAGCAGTCGCCCCTGTAAAACTAAAGAAAGACGCAAAGAGAGCAGATCGCTCCGGGAAGGCTAACAATGAGCCAGGGTCATCGCGGGAGACAGAGATCATCACCCGGTCCCTGTCCCTGGGCGAGCTGCGAGACATGCGGAAAGATTGCAGCTGCAACCCAGGCGAGCACATTGCCACCTGGCTGCTGCGGTGCTGGGATAACGGGGCCAGCAGCTTGGAATTAGAGGGCAAGGAAGCCAAGCAGCTGGGATCCCTGGCCAGGAAAGGGGGCATTGACAAGGCCATTGGGAAGAAGGAACAAGTCCTCAGCCTCTGGAGGAGACTTCTGTCAGGCGTGAGGGAGAGGTACCCCTTCAGTGAGGATTCTGTACGCTGTCCTGGCAAGTGGACCAACATGGAAAGCGGTATTCAGTACCTGAGGAAATTAGCTATGCGGGAGCTGGTTTACTATGAACCAGACGATGAGCAGGTACCCACAGACCCAGATGAACTCCAGTGCACACGACACATGTGGAGGAAGTTTGTGCGGAGCGCACCCTCCTCATATGCCAACTCACTGGCAGTTGTAAACTGGAAAGATAAGGAGGCACCAACAGTGGATGAGGTGGCTGTCAGACTCCGGCAATATGAGGAAAGTCTCTCTTCCTCCCTTGTCTCAGCCGTGGAGAAACTGGTCAAGCGACTAGAAAGGAATATGTCCTACTCCCCACATGTATGGGCCAGCATCTCAGCTATTAGGGGCAGGCGTTCCTCTGCTCAGGAGAGGGAATACAGAGGCTACACACCACGGGGCACCCTGTGGTTCTACCTGCATGACCACGGAGAGGACATGAGGAAGTGGGATGGAAAACCCACCTCAAGTCTAGAGGCACGAGTGCGTGAGTTGTGAGGTAAAACAATCACCAAAGGGGATTCTGTTAGGAAAAATGCCGCTCCAGTTTCCAGCAGCCAGCTCTCCAGACCAGATAGACAGTTTGATCTTGATTCCGATCCTCTGGAGGGGACCTCCAAGTCATTCTTACAGCAAGTCAGCAGCAATTTCTCTGACCAGGATTAGAGGGGCCCTGCCTCCAGCCAGGTGGAGGAAAGGGACAACCGCGTTTATTGGACGGTGTGGATTCGGTGGCCTGGCACGTCAGATCCACAAGAGTATCAAGCTCTAGTGGACACTGGTGCACAGTGTACTTTAATGCCATCAGAGTTCAAAGGGTCAGAGTCCATTTGCATTTCGGGAGTGACGGGGGGGTCCCAAGAGCTGAGTGTATTGGAGGCTGAAGTGAGCCTCACTGGGCAGGAGTGGCAGAAGCACCCCATCGTAACTGGCCCCGAGGTTCCATGCATCCTTGGGATAGACTATCTTCGGAGAGGGTATTTCAAGGACCCAAAGCGGTATCGGTGGGCTTTTGGCATAGCTGCTGTGGAGACGGAAGAAATTAAACAGCTGTCCATTTTGCCTGGTCTCTCGGAGGATCCTTCTGTTGTGGGGTTGCTGAGGGTTGAAGAACAACAGGTGCCAATCGCGACCACAACGGTGCACCGGCGACAGTATCGTACCAACCGAGACTCCCTTCTCCCCATTCGTCAGCTGATCCGTCAACTGGAGAGTCAAGGAGTGATCAGCAAGACTCGCTCACCCTTTAACAGTCCCATATGGCCAGTGAGAAAATCTACTGGAGAGTGGAGACTGACAATAGACTACCGTGGCCTGAATGAAGTCACACCACTGCTGAGTGCTGCTGTGCCACACATGCTAGAACTTCACTATCAGCTGGAGTCAAAGGCAGCCAAGTGGTATGCTACAATTGACATTGCTAATGCATTCTTCTCCATCCCTTTGGCAGCAGAGTGCAGGCCACAGTTTGCTTTCACCTGGAGGGGCATCCAGTACACCTGGAATCGACTGCCCCAGGGGTGGAAACACAGTCCCACCATTTGCCATGGACTGATCCAGACTGCACTGGAAAAGGGTGAAGTTCCAGAACATCTGCAGTACATCGACGACATCATTGTATGGGGTGACACAGCGGAGGAGGTTTTTGAGAAAGGGGAGAAAATAGTTCAGATCCTTCTGAAAGCCGGTTTCACCATTAAGCGAAGTAAAATCAAGGGACCTGCGCAAGAGATCCAGTTTTGGGGAATAAAATGGCAGGATGGGCGCCGTCAAATCCCAATGGATGTCAGCAACAAAATAGCAGCTATGTCTCCACCAACCAGCAAAAAGGAAGCACAGGCCTTCATGGGTGTTGTGGGTTTTTGGAGGATGCACATCCCAAATTACAGCCAGATTGTGAGTCCTCTGTACCATGTGACCCAGAAGAAGAATGATTTTGAATGGGGCCCTGAGCAACGACAGGCATTTGAACAGATTAAACGGGGGATAGTTCATGCCGTAGCCCTTTGTTCAGTCCGGTCAGGGCAAGATGTTAAAAAGATGCTCTACACCGCAGCCGGGGAGAATGGCCCAACCTGGAGTCTCTGGCAGAAAGCACCAGGGGAGACTCGAGGTCGACCCCTGGGGTTCTGGAGCCGGGGATACAAAGGATCCGAGGCCCGCTATACTCCCACTGAAAAAGAGATTCTGGCAGCATATGAAGGCATTCGAGGTGCTTCAGAAGTGGTCGGCACTGAAGCACAGCTCCTCCTAGCACCACGATTGCCGGTCCTGGGCAGGATGTTCAAAGAGAGAGTCCCCTCTACGCATCATGCCACCGATGCTACGTGGAGTAAGTGGGTCGCACTGATCACCCAGCGCACCCAAATGGGAAACCCCAGTCGCCCAGGAATTCTGGAGGTAATCATGGACTGGCCAGAAGGCAAAGATTTTGGAGCATCGCCAGAGGAGGAGGGGACACGTGCTAAAGAGGCCCCACTGTATAACAAGCTGCCAGAAGATAAGAAACAGTATGCCCTGTTCACGGATGGGTCCTGTCGCATTGTGGGGAAGCAGCGGAGGTGGAATGCTGCTGTATGGAGCCCTACACGACAAGTCGCGGAAACGGCCGAGGGAGAAGGTGAGTCCAGCCAGTTTGCAGAGGTGAAAGCCATCCAGCTGGCTTTAGACATTGCTGATCAAGAGAAGTGGCCAGTGCTCTATCTTTACACCGACTCTTGGATGGTGGCCAATGCCTTGTGGGGGTGGCTGCAGCAATGGAAGAAGAACAACTGGCAGCACAGAGGCAAACCCATCTGGGCTGCCCCATTGTGGCAAGATATTGCTGCTCGTCTGGAGCAGTTGGCTGTAAAAGTCCGTCACGTGGACGCCCACGTCCCTAAGAGTCGGGCCACTGAAGAACAGCAAAACAACCAGCAGGTGGATCAGGCTGCTAAGATTGAAGTGGCTCAGGGGGATCTGGACTGGCAACATAAGGGTGAACTGTTTATAGCTCGGTGGGCCCATGACACCTCGGGCCACCAAGGAAGAGACGCGACATACCGATGGGCTCATGATCGAGGGGTGGACTTGACCATGGACACCATCGCACAGGTCATCCATGAATGTGAAACATGCGCTGCAATCAAGCAAGCCAAGCGGGTAAAGCCTCAGTGGTATGGAGGACAATGGCTAAAATATAAATATGGGGAGGCTCGGCAGATTGACTACATCACACTGCCACAAACCCGCCAAGGCAAGTGCTATGTACTCACAATGGTGGAGGCCACCACCGGATGGCTGGAAACCTACCCTGTGCCCTATGCCACCGCCCGGAATACCATCCTGGGCCTGGAAAAACAAGTCCTGTGGCGACATGGCACTCCCGAAAGAACTGAGTCGGACAATGGGACTCACTTTCTTAACAGCCTCATAGACACCTGGGCCAAAGAACACGGTATGGAGTGTATCACATCCCCTACCATGCACCAGCCTCGGGAAAGATCAAACGGTACAATGGGCTGCTAAAAACCACTTTGAGGGCAATGGGGGATAGGACTTTCAAAAATTGGGGTACTCATTTAGCAAAGGCCACCTGGTTGGTAAAACACCAGAGGGTCCACCAACCGGGCTGGTCCTGCCCAGTCAAAACCTCAGCGCCCCGTAGAAGGGGATAAAGTCCCCGTAGTGCACATGAGGAACATGTTAGGGAAGACAGTTTGGGTTAGTCCTGCCTCGGGCAAATGCAAGCCCGTCCGGGGGATTGCTTTTGCTCAAGGACCTGGGTGTACCTGGTGGGTAATGCGGAAGGATGGGGAAGTCCGATGTGTACCTCATGGGGATTTGATTTTGGGTGAGAATAGTCCATAAATAAATTGTATAAAGTTAATTGTTAAATAACCCTGTCACTGTCTGTTGTCACTGTTATAATCGTTATATTTTGTACCAGCAGTAGCATAGTAAGATACGTCCAGATTAAAGAAGGATGGACTTTTTGATGAAAACCTAGCAGAGCACAGCTATGATGGAACTGGACCTGGTTTTCAACAATTGGCACCCAGCAACTTCATCAAGATCAACATCTCCTGCAGACTGTGGGCACGGGCCGCACCAGATACATCAGCCGTGAGCTCCGGATGCAGCAAGTGACCGCCCATCACCACACATCACCTCTCCTGCCACGGAAGACCATTACGACAGATGGAGCCCGAAGTCATGGATTAAATGAACTCAACGGACACTTTAGAGTGATGATCCATAGACTAAGGGAATAATATCTGGAGACAGGAGAAGTGGTGGTGATCAACTGGACAATGGGGGACCTGGGCATGACGTAGATGGTATGGAATAAGGGGTGGATAATGTCCTGGGTTTGGCCAGGACAGGGTTAATTTTCACCAGAATCCAGGAAAGGGCACAGCTGGGGGTTGGGGGCTGACCCCACCTGGCCAAACAGAGCCCGGTATTCCATACCATGTGACGTCACGCAGGGTTCCGGTGGGGGGGCGGCGCGGCGGGAAATCACTCGCGGCTTGGGGGGGCGTGGCGCCAGTCCTGTTTCGGGAGAGCGGCTGTCTGGGTCGTGCGGTTTGTTGTTGTGTTTTCTGCTTATTTGTGCCGTTGTTGTTCCTGTTTCCCTCTGTTTGCTGTTCTGTTAAACTGCCCTTATCCCGACCCACCAGTTTCTGCCTGTTTGTTTTCATTCTCCTCCGCACCCCAGCAGGGGGAGGGGCGGCCGCGTGGCGTTTTTGTTGCCGGCGGCAGCCGAAACCAAACAGAACATTAAGTTATCATTAAAATTATGATCATGTGGGTATTAAATTTGCCTGTGGTTTTTGCTTAGATTTTAAATTTTAATATTCCCCTTGTTATGAATTTTGCTTAATGTATACTGCAGTATTTCACTAATAACACAAGTCAAATCAAAACACCGGATGACATAAATCATACTTTCAGAGATGATACTTTAATAGGTTTTTTTGTAAAGGACCAAATCCTGAATCTGTAAGCAAAACTTAGATAAGTGTAGTGCTTGCAAAAATTTTATGTTGTTAGGAGGGATATAATCATCTTTCAACTAGTATCACATGTTGGAACAACCACAGTTGGGTAGGTGAGTATTAGGCAACTTCTTGCACCTTAGAGGCCATGAGGAGTTCATGGCTATCTCTCTTACCTTCACTCACACGTACCTCTTTTTGTGTCTGTACTGAGAAGAAACTTGGTATTGAACTCCTTTCTTATCCACAACAATACAATTTCTGTTGCTTTTAGCCTTTCCAGTTAACACAGCAATTGCACAATTTTTAGTCTGCCTTTGACCACGATGTCCTTTGTCAGCATATTCCTCTCACACAGGCTTTAAATTTTGTTTGTTTGTTTTAATTGGATACTTGTCACTCCACTTAGGTAAAATGTTTAAAGAGAAAGTTTTAATGCACTGAAAACCAATATTAATTGATTGTCCTGTCCATTATTATTCTTTTTCTCTCCCCACTGCTGCCATCCATCCTTCTCTCCATCTTCTTAACAAATGCAACAGGAAAGAATTCATAACCATAAATATCGGAACCTCAGTGATCTGGAGAAAGATGTCATGTTGCTGTGTCACAATGCTCAGACATTCAATTTGGAGGGATCACAGGTCTGATTGAATCACTTTGTGTTAAACGTACCTTCTCTACTCACTGCTTTCAGTGCTTATTTAATTATGACAATTCTGTAGATAAAATTTCTATTTTTAATCTTATTAGTGCTTTTAATGAACAAAAATGCCCAGATTCTTTGAAGCATCCAGAATCCTTTGGTCACAAATAGAATTCAAACATTTAGTGAATTTAATTTTGATTCCATAATCCTGAGATTGGTTTGTTCTGATGTACTTTAGGATAGCTTTCAGATTATTTGAATCTGTGCTAAATGGCTGTGTCCTGAAGAGCCATATGTTGGTTTGAGCTCACCAAAGTGCATAATACAAGTAATTGAGAGAATGATCCAGCTTAGGGACAGTTCAGTGGTGAAATTCTCAGCTCTACTAATAGAAGATAAAGTTTAAAGTTTGTCTGACATGAGATCTTTGTGTACATGGTTCATATTCTCTGGACATTGCTGACATGTTTATCTTGTTGAAAGAACAATATCAATTTTGAGAGACTGGAATAATGTACCCTCATTAATAAATAATTTACCCAAATCTCTCATGTTGGAGAGATACAGAGTTCAGGATTTTGCCTGGTTAACAGACAAGGATGCACTCAGTCCTATGAATTCACAATAGAAGAGGTAAACAGCGATACAAAACAAAAGAGTACAAAAACCTGGAAGACAGCTGAAAAAGTTGAAATATATGATTCTTTGAAATTTAGTTATGAAGGGATAAGATCTAAATCTTGGATGGGACAGACACACTAGGCAAGTCAAGAAGGCATTAAACAGACAAAGGGTTATGTGAAAAGGGGGAAAAATAAGTGTTGAACAAAATTAAGATTATTGGAACAAAATACATCTAAGCACTGCAGGACATGAGAAGAATAAATTCTTTGCTTTCCTATACACCAGTCTTAGGAACCTGGGCAAACAAACAGAATTAGAATTGTTCATTATGAAAACAAATTCAGCCTACTTGGCCCTGAAAGCTGGTGGGAAGATCGGAATGTTTAAATTTTTATCAAAAGATTAAGTCGACAGTAGGAAAGAAAAGATAGGCAACATATGTGGAAATTTATATTTATACGGTAACATATGTAAAATAAAGTAGTACCTGTATCAGAGTCTTTGACACAATTTTAAATACACATTCTAGCAGATGAGGCCCAAATAGCATGATGAAACACACTGTTAAATTGCAGTAAATAACATGATTACTACCTCCATAATGTTCAAGGAAAAAAAATGTGTTTGTTAGTAAAAATGTTATAAACTGGATGTCACATGCTGGCAATATTAATGCATTCTGCAAGTGTGTAAACACTACAGATGACACTTTGCTATGCAGAGGAATTTTATATCATGTTATCTTGACAAATAACAAAGAAATTGAACATTCAGTTAAAAATAAGGGATTGTTTAGAGCAAATGATCATTACTTTATTGATTTTGTTGTGTACAAGCAGAATAAAATGTCTGTTGTACATTTCTGGTATCTTAACAACATTCAATTAAATGAAAAAAATCAAAATCATCTCAACTATTCAAGCAAAAAGTATTAATGATTGGAAGTGTGGGAGAAATTTTTACTAATTGGTTTTGCTTAGGGATATAGATGTTTAAAGCTATTTTACTACTAATGAAAGTAAATGGAAAAAATTAAGAAGGGAAGCTGATATCAAAAAACATGACCAAGAAGTTTGAAATTGTTTGAAAGTTGATCAGGGAGGTAAAAATATGCAAGGAAAAATCGATGATCACATGAGAAATCAATATAGATAATTATCCTTGTCAGAAAGCTTTGATTGCTGTTCTCTTTGTAGGATTATCAGTAGCGACAGTGAAATGGTAAAAATGCTCAGTAGGTATTTCTGTTCTTTGGAAATAATCACATTCATATCACAGAATGATACAGAAATATTTTCAGTTTCAACATACTAATGATATCTACTAAATTTAGCACCACTTTTTAAAGCAAGAAGTCCAAATAACTTGTTCCTGTGATTTTTTTAATTTCTAAGACACTCTCTGTACCTTTAATTTTGATTTACATTAAACCTTGGGACATTCCTGCAGTAGTTCTCAAATTTTTTAAGTTTTCTTTTATTCTGTGTAATAGTTTGGATCCACTTTTGTTCTGACACACATATTTATAACATTAAAATATAATATTTATGTCTGCACTACATACATTAAAAGATACAAACCCATAATTTTAATTGGGACAGAGATGTTTAAGTATACAATAAAGTAAAATTTAAGTGAGATATGTCATATTTGTTTTATTAGTATGATGCACGTTCTTTTTTTTGAGCAAAGCATTTCCAGCTGAGCTGGAAGCTTAAAAGGTGCTTTCAGGGAGAGACAGATCCTATATGGTGTGTTCAATTTTACCAAGGGTTAAACAGTACAATAAGAGATGCATTTTTGTGGTTCACTATTGTCCAGATTCTTCATTTAGAGCATGAAAATTCAATATTGGCATTTTTTTGTAAAATTTGTGAAAAAAGCATTGTCACTTGTAATAAAAAGGCTACGTTCTGAGAGTTTGTGTAGGGAAAAAAAAGTGAATTTTTGATGATGCTTGGCTTGCAGTTCTGAGATAGATTTGCTTTCATATTATAGATCTATGAGGATTCCATTGTTCTTCAGTCTGTATTCAAAAGTGCACGACAGAAGATTGCCAAAGAGGAGAGTGAAGATGAAAGCGACGATGATGATGATGATGATGAAGAGAAGTCAGAGTCAGAACGTAAGTAAGTTCCCTGCTGAATGCTGAGAAGGAAATACGTTTAGGGAAGAGGGGGGGACTTATTTTTCCATTTGTGTCCTGGGACTGGTTATAGACTTTCATTTTCCACCAGTGGAAGTAGTTTCTTATAAAGTTTGCTGTTTTGACTGCTTCCATTCAGCTTGAGTCTCTTGGCTACTCTGTTCTGGCTATATTTCTTAGAATCGTGCTGAAGACTTCAAGTATTCATAGGCTGGAAACAAAACACAGTAGGTGCTTTTAAGCACTGCTCAGATGGAAACTGATCTGATTTATCCTTATCTGACTGACCATGAGTACATATGGACACTTCTTTTCCTGATCACGTCGCTTGTAAATATAAGTACCTAGAACTAGTGACTTTCTTAATCCATAGGTGAGCAACCTTTCCTGATATTATTCAACATATATGATTAAGAACCAGAAAATGTTACTTCAGTGAGAAAAAGGGAAAATGGAACTCAGATTGTTTGGCAAGCAGGAGATGACATTTGTAGTTAAAGAGGCCCAGCTAATCTGCTGTGAGATTGGCCCAGGCTGGGCCAAAGATTCATCTAGGATCTAGGGCATGCTGCAGGTTAAATTGGAGAATCTCTTTTAAGAAGTAATACTCTCATGTATTATTAAATTATTCTGATACAATTTATTATCTCTGTTGGTAAAAATGTATGTCTTTTATTTCCAATTTGAATTTTAATTCGCTGCATCTCTGCTTTTCCACATAATTGCCAGTAGGTTCACAACACATTGATGTAAAAAAAATGACTATAGAAAGAGCCAGATCTACATAATAACTTTCAGCTCCCTTGACCAATTAAAGTTTCCTCAATAGGTACCTTCTCACATAACGTCTGAACTTGAAGTCCCTGCAAATTTGGAAGCATGATATTGTGGAAAAGGAGGGAGGGATCCCTTCATTCTGCTTTTTGCCACTCAAGTGCTTCTACCTCATACTTTTTGACCACCTAGAACTGCACTTTGAAAGTGTGTCTGGACAGAGAAACTAGAGTATTTTTGCCTTGAGCTACTCTGCAAGTATTACAAGCAGCTATGCAGAGCATTCAACTTCAGCAGCTCATCTGGAAATGAGCAGATACCCTGGAACTGGGCACTTGTGTTCTCTTCAGTAAGCTGTCAACTCAAAAATTGCCAGTCACCTCCACATGGAGTTTGCGTAGTTAAAAGAAACCAAAATTGTCAGTTCCTACTGAAGACAGACCTTTTTCTATCTGTAAGCAACAAAAACTACTTTGTTTCTTAATATGCATCTTCTTGTATAAGGTTCCCTCAGTGATGCCGTGAAAAGCTGGTGTTGAAGACTCAATAGTCGGAAGGTTATTAAACAGGTATTCTTTATTATGGTGCCAGGCACACGAGGGATCTCTCCTCCAAATGTGCGTGCCAAACACCCTGTCATTTCAGGTTAAATACAATCACAATATACATATTCATTATATTTCCGAGAAATGCTTAGCATATTCATGGATTTCCCAAGAACTAATTAGCATATGTTAATGTCTTTCACACATGTCTGTTAGCGTCCTCGGGTGGTCTTTGGGGGTCCTAAGATGAAGGCTTATACTCCTCATCACAGTGTCCACTGGTTGACCTTTGTTTCTGCGCAAACTCAGTTCTAAGATCACGTATACCATGTCCTTCCAGGCTGTTTTACTTTGGTCTTGTTGCCTTCTTGATGCCTCTTTATCTCTGTAGCTTAGTGCATCTGCCCTCCCAAGGCCGAGCTGTCTGGGGTAGAATTATTTAGGAATCTCTCTATCTTAGAGCTTTCCTGTCTTCTCAAAACAGCAAGAATCTACTTTAGTTTAATTACAATCACTCTAATAAGTGGAAATTTTACATTTACAGGTATCATGAGCGTAGTTGCAACACTAAATGCTATCTGTAAGTGCCATGCATTCCAGAAGTGAAAGATGCACCTGATCAACTCTCGATTCTCTTGATAGTTTAATGCAAATTAGTGCTGCAACTATCAAGAACACAAGTAAAAGCAAATATCTCTACTTAATTCCACGACCTAGACAAAGCACAGAAAAAGAATTTTTTTCAAGCTACAAGGGGAGAATTTACATGAGGACAGACTGTTTAAAAGTTATTTTAAAATTATTTAGTAGGAAAAGGGATGTCCTGGGTTCAGCTGGGATAGAGTTAATTTTCACAACAAGCTGGTTGGGCTGACCCAAACAGCCAATCAAATGGGATATTCTCTACCATGTGATGTCACGCTCAGTGTTTAAGTGGGGAGCTGGCTGAAGGAGAGGCTTTTGCTACTGAGGAGCAAGCTAAACATCAGGTGGTGAGAGCATTGCATGTTGTATATGCTTTTTATCAATATTATTGATTGTTGTTTTCTTCTCCCTTTGCCATTCTGTTAAACTGTTCTCATCCCAATGAGCAAATTTTTGACTTTTTCCTTCTGATTCTTCTCCCCATCCTACCGGGGAGAGGGAAGGAGTGAAAGAGTAACTGCATGGTTCTGTTGTAAATTGAGGCAAAACCACAACAGTTCTTGGTGCCCAACGTGGGGCTTGAATACAAGGGCAGTTTTGTACTAGATGTGCTATAGCTATAGTTGTTAGTAAGTGGCAAGCTCCTGTGTGGGTCGTGGAATTGGTTGTTTGTGCTGCTTATCTCTTCATTTTGCTGAGCTTTGGAGCATGTTAGTACAAACAATGGCTATGTGCTTTGTCCTGGTGTTGATAGCCTTGCTGTATTTCAGAAGCTATCTTGTGGAGACGATGAGGGAATACATCTCCCTCTCCCTACCTGGGATTTCTGTGGATGGTTTTATTAGGCAGGCTCCTGAAGTCCTTGTTCACCCTCGCATGAGCTAATACTACTAGTTAATACTGTTGGCATATTACAGATTTTGTGGAATGTGGTCTCGTCCTGCTGTAAGAGAAAAAAGATTCTGGGTGAGGCGATACCGAAACATGCCCTAAAACAGCTAGTCCCTGGGTGGCAGGGTGTGTGGAAGGATCTCGGCAGGTTCCCAGGATGGTTATCACCTCCCATAGCCTGGGATTTTACACCTGAACAGGCAAACAACCCGGTCAAACTGATGCACCACCTGATAGAAGGGTGCCTTGTTTACCCCAGGCTTGTTTACCCTTGTTTACCTATCAAGCCACAGTTCAGTACTCTCAGAAGATTGTGGCTGAGGCAGGGACCCAGAGTGCATCTGAAGACAGCAGAGTTGAGGTAGGGACCCAAAGAACAACAACTACAGTAATTTCCCCACTAGTGAAAAACAAAAAACAGTGGACAAGGAAAGCAATGGGACCCTGCCTTCAGCCAGGAGGAGGAAAGGGATGACTGGGTGTACTGGACTGTGTGGATTCAATGGCCTGGCACATCAGACCCACAGAAGTACAAGGCTTTGGTAGAAGCTGGTGCACAGTGTACGCTGGTGCCACCAGGGTATAGGCGCACAGAACCCATCTGGATCTCTGGAGTGACAGGGGGATGCCAAGAATGGTTTGTACTGGAGGCTGAGGTGAGCTTGTCAGGGGACAAGTGGGAAAAGCACCACATTGTGACAGGCCCAGAGGCCCCTTGTATCCTTGGCATAGATTACCTCAGGAGAGGGTACTTCAAGGACCCAAAGGGATACCGATAGGCATTTGGTGTGGCCACTGTGAACACAGAGAAGATCAAACAGCTCTCTACCCTTCCTGGCCTCTCGGAATATCCCTTTGTTGTGGGATTGCTGTGAGCTGAAGAACAGCAGGTTCCAAGTGCTACCAGGACAGTGCACTGGTGGCAATATTGCACAAACCGAGACTCCTTGGCCCCCATTCATGAGTTGATTCACCAACCGGAGAGCCAAAGAGTCATCAGCAAGACTCACTCACCTTTTAATAGCCCTATATGGCCAGTGCAAAAACCTGATGGAGGGTGGAGGTAAACAGTAGACTATCGTGGCCTGAACGAAGTGACGCCACCACTGAGTGCTGCTCTGCCAGACATGTTAGAACTTCAATATCAGCTGGAGTCAAAGGCAGCCAAGTGGTATGCGACAAGTGACATCGCTAATGCATTCTTCTCCATCCCTTTGGCAGCAGAGTGCAGGCCACAGTTTGCTTTCACCTGGACGGACATCCAGTACACCTGGAATCGACTGCCCCAGGGGTGGAAACACAGTCCCATCATTTGCCATGGACTGATCCAGACTGCACTGGAAAAGGGTGAAGCTCCAGAACATCTGCAGTACATCCATGACATCATTGTATGGGGTGACACAGTGGAGGAAGTTTTTGAGAAAGGGGAGAAAATAGTTGAGATCCTTCTGAAAGCAAATTTCACCATTAAACAAAGTAAAGTCAAGGGACCTGCACAAGAGATCCAGTTTTTGGGAATAAAATGGCAGGATGGGCATTGTCAGATCCCAATGGATGTGGTCAAGAAAATAGCAGCTACGTCTCCACCAACCAGCAAAAAGGAAGCACAGGCCTTCTTAGGTGTTGTTGGTTTTTGGAGGATGCACATCCCAAATTACAGCCAGATTGTAAGTCCTCTGTACCACGTGACCCGGAAGAAGAATGATTTTGAATGGGGCCCTGAGCAACGACAGGCATTTGAACAAATTAAACAGGAGATAGTTCATGCCGTAGCCCTTGGTCCAGTCCGGTCAGGGCAAGATGTTAAAAACGTGCTCTACACCACAGCCGGGGAGAATGGCCCAACCTTGAGTCTTTGGCAAAAAGCACCAGGGGAGATTCGAGATCGACCCCTGGGGTTTTGGAGTCGGGGATACGAAGGATCCGAGACCCGCTATACTCCCACTGAAAAAGAGATTCTGGCAGCATATGAAGGCATTCGAGCTGCTTCAGAAGTGGTTGGCACTGAAAGGATGTAAAAACTGTGTGGCAAAACCACAACAAGGGTGGGTATACAATAAAAAAAGGCAGATGTGACATACACATTCCTCTTTTTACAGCAAAATTGGGGAAAGTCAAAATCAAGCCGAACAAGAAGGGTGAAAAAAGCCAGGACAAAGGCAAAGGCAAGGGCAAGAAGAAGCAAAGCTGAGTAAAAGCCAATGCTGTTGTGAGTGACAATGACAGTGATGAGGATCAAGATGAAAACGTAAGTTTTGTTCATTGAAATTTTGGAAATGGTTGCAGTGGTTTAATCTATACCCTGTCCTGTTTGCACTCAGAATTTTCGCCTCTTCATGCTTAGAAATATTAAGCATAGTTTTTAATCTGTGTCATCATCTTGGGAGGATAGGGGAGCAGGTTCAAACTGTGTTAGGATTTGCTTGTGGGATCAGGTCTTGGAGTTGGAAGACAAAAAGTCTGACACTGTTGGCACTTATTTTTTGAAGATGTTCTTTCTTTCTTCAAGACTTTAAGACTCATTGTTTGTTTGCTTTCATTCCCACCCTAGAAACACTTGGTTTTAATTTCTTGTAGGTGTTTCTATTAATGCAACAAACGAAGACAGATATTTCCAGAGATTTTTAAAATACGTGGGTAGACAGAAAGGAGATAGTGTTTCCTAACTCTGTGCCTTTTCTTCTCTGAAGAGGCCCACAGCAATTTAATTGGAATGCAATGTCATGAAAGGAAAATAGTAAATAACGTATTACTTTTCTTATGGCTATCTTGACTTGTCAATTTAATTGTAATTTTTCTTTTTTTCTTTAACAAAATCCATAGAATACTTGGCAAAGAATTTCTGACTTTTCTTGTGTCTCTTACCTCTAGGACCAGTTAGAAGCAAGCAGAAGTGATGATGAGTAGTTCACAGTTTATTTCCTTGGCAGAACTGACCCCATCCCCTTCCTTTCTCTCTTTTTACAACCACTGAATTCATTTTGTCACACAGACTTTGGGTTGTTTTCTCATCCTCTATAAACTAGCTCTAGGATAGTGCCTGACAAACATATGATATCATAGTGTAAAAAAAAGAAAAAAGTAACATACTGTGACTGAATGGGCCTCAAGGATTTTTTTTTTTAAATCTCCAAAAACAACAAAAAAAGCTTTTGATGAAAAAATGTGCATTGATAGTATATTTCTCTGGGTTGGGTTTCCTTGGTAATGGTTTCATCGTACCTGGTTTTATCATTTGATCTTTTCAGTGTCATCAGAAAGACAAAAAAAGTCTTTTGTAGCATTGATAACTAGGAGAAGCCATAAAAAGCCACTGGTTATTTTATTTTTCATCAGACAGTTTTCTGCTCTATTGCTTTTTTACACTGTGGTGCATATATGCAGCTTTCTTTGATAGCTTATAAATGTACAGTAGCTAGCCTTTACCTCATCTTGTTCTGCATGCATTTTTTCACTTTATGCTTGATGATCTTAAAAAAAATGCTTTTTAGAATTGTAGGAAATGTGTACTGTAAACTTTGCTAAACTTTTCTCCTCTTGATTAAAAACGAGTTGAAAAATGTTTTAGAATATTGCCATCTATATAGTGTGATGAATGGCTTCTTTCATCAAACTGATCTTCTATGTTACCTGTGTGAATTCTCACCTTTTCCCTGAAGTGTACTTAATCTTTGCTTTCTTTGCACAATGTCTTTGGTTGCAAGTCATAAGCCTGAGGCAAATAAAATTCCAGTAATTTTGAAGAATGTTGCATTGGTGGTTTCCTAATAAAGGGAAAATTAATCTTAATAAACACAGCCTTATGTTATGAATTCCACAAAAAATCCTTTTTACTATAGTGACAAGAGTGCCTCTTTTAGAGAGACCCAAGGTTCTCTGCTCTAAACAGGTAACATAAGAGCTTGTCTGAATTCCATAGGAACATCCTCAAAGAGAGATACAAGTGACAGCTATTAAAAGATACCTTGAAATGGAAGCATAATTCCAGTCCCTAACTAGAATTCAAGTGATTAATCAATAAAACAAACATCTTTGTTCCTTTTTATTTTTTAATGAAATGTTTCTGTCCATATGTTTTAGTGGGAGTGAATACAATTAGTTATGTAGGCAGTCACCCCATCTATAAATTAGTTTACTATTTTCTTCATTGCGAAGAGTCAGATCATGCTTTCCAGGACTGAGATGCACTAAGATGTGATAATGTAAAGAGACTTCAAGCATGTAATATCTACACTGTTTCGGTTTCGGCTGCCGCCGGCAACAAAAGCGCCACGCGGCTGCCCCTCCCCCCGACGGGCTGCGGAGGAGAATGAAAAGAAAGAGGCAGAAACTGGTGGGTCGGGATAATGGCAGTTTAACAGAACAGCAAACAAAGGGTAAGGTAACAACAACGATACAGATAAGGAGAAAATACGACACAAACTTGCACAACAGACCCTCTCTCCCGGACAGGACTGGCGCCGCGCGCTCCCGAACCGTGAGTCAGTTGCCGCCGTGCCGCTCTCCCCCCACCAGAACCCAGCATGACGGCACATGGTATGGAATACCCAGCTCTGTTTGGCCAGGTTGGGGTTGGGTCAGCCCACCCGGCTGTGCCCCTTCCTGGATTCTGGTGAAAATTAACCCTGTCCTGGCCGAACCCAGGACAACACTTAATATTACTGTTACTTCCTGTAGAAACCCAAACTTCTCACATTCTAAATATACAATCAATATAAAATTTTTACACCTGGAACATTTCTTAAACTGAAGATTTCTAAGTTACGTGAACCATTTGTTTGTCAGTATGTATCCTCAACGTTAAGGGTGTTATGGGAGCTGTCAAACCTAGAGGACTCTGGGACTTGTGAATTCCTCCTTCCTGGCCACTGAAGTCCAGCTGGGTGCACTCTTAAGACGCACTGTAAGATGCGGCTGCTGCTGTCCACAGTTGCAGGTTTTGCCAGTAGTGAGGCTGAGCGTGTATTCCAGAGATGTGCATACACATACATGGGATACTAACACAGGTGGACACACAGAGTGTAATAGATAGAATCATAGAATATCTCAGGATGCAACTGCAACAGGTGGCCCAAACTGACCAAAAGGATATTCTGTGCCATTAAATGTCATATTCAGCAACAAAACCAGAGGGGAGCGGAGGGGGTTGGGGAGGTAGCCGTTGCTCGGGATACCAAGCTGGGTACCAGTCTACTTGTGGGAGGTGGTGAGTGACTGCCTTTGTATCACTTGTTTTGGTTTTTTCTTTTCTTTCTTCGTCCTCTTTCCTTCGCTTATTAAAATGTCTTTATCTCGACCCATGAAGAGCCAGAGTCAACCCACCACATGCTGAATTGCCATTTTGGCTTCAAGAAGAAAAAATAAATTAGCATAACTAGAGCATCAGCTGACATTTTGGTGGGAGGACTAGAATTTTACTTTAATGGTAGTTTTTAGACTGAGAATCTTTATTTAGGATAGAAATAGCATTAAAAATTGCTTTCAAGTTTTTTTTTTATTTACCGGTTTTAACAGGAAATGTAACACTCATTGAAGCACACTACTGAGCAATGCTGAAACAGCTTTGCTTAAGACGTTGAAACAGTCACTTCTCAATCTGTTTTTTGTCTACTCCAGTGGTCTCCAAAGTGGGGTGCGTGCACCCCAGGGGATGGGCACGACAATCCATTGGAGTGCGGGAAGAAAATATTAGAACTTCTACTTGCATGTATTTATCTAAAACTTTAAGAAAAAAATTAACCTTTACTAATATCTAATATACAGATTGACACTGGCGCCCTCACTCGGTCTGTATGTCAGATGGTTATGTGTCAGGTGCTGTACGCAAAGTGTCCTGGGGGAAGAGTGGGTGGGTGTTCCACAGCATGGAGGGGTTCACAGTTCATTTGTTCGCTTTCAGCATACTGCAACATATTGCAGTTTAGTGTGCCCGGTTAAGTGGATTTACAGATTATATTCTCTAGTTTTAACTGAACTAACCCTCACAGAATGAACAAGTGGCTTAAAAAGATTCCTGCAAAGAAACCACAGATTGAAGATAATACTAGTAATGTGAGCACAAGCAAAAAAACAAGAAAACGGCAGAGCTGACATTACTCCTAGTAGGAGTACTCTTTGTCAGCCACATTACGAGGTAAAACCAACAATGATCTAACCAGATCTGACAAGAAGTTGGCCAAAAAAACTCAAAGTTATCAAGAAGACTATCTGAAATACGGACTTACATCTACTATCGTCAATGTTGAACCTCGCCCTAAGTGTATATTGTGCCTCGAGATATTAGCTAATGATAGTATGAAGCCATCATGATTAGCAAGACATTTAAAAACTAAACATCCAGAACATGAAGACAAACCTCTACAATTTTTTCAGCGATGTTTCAAGTCATGTGATACTCCCACATACCATTGGGGAAACACTTGTTCTTCCTGCCTGGTGTAATCGATGGCCTTGCTGGACTTGTCGAATGCAAGACAAAAGACAAACGGACTGAGGTGTCAAGAGCCCAAGAGCTAACAAAGGAAGTAAATAACTGGTGCTTATCTTATCAGATAAAAGTAAGGGGGAAAAGGGACTATTGTCTTTGGTACTAGCTGTAAAGCGAGTGGAACAAATAAGAAAAAAACAGAGTGTAATCATTCGGGGACCTTTCCGCCTCCTAGACACCATTTGTAAAGGGACGGTGCCGCCTGCTGGCATTGCCCAAAAGCCCATGGTCCGTAAGTGGTATGCCTATCTGGAAAGCATCCATGACATTATGCCTATTACAGAGGGCAGCACTAAAGTGTCTAAACTGCAAAAAGATATAGACAGTACTTCGCTGTTCCAAACTCCTCCAAGCAAACCATCTCCAATTCGGGAGGCGCTTCCTCTAACAGAAACCAGCAACCTCGAAGGGGTATGGTTCACTGATGCGTCATCCTACAGGCAAAATAATGAGTGGAATTATAATGCAGTGGCACTGGAAGTAGCCACGGGAGAATGGGTCAGCGAAACAGGTAAAGGAAGTGCACAAGTGGGGGAGCTTAGGGCAGTATTATTAGCTGCACAACACGGTACTGACTATATTTACACTGACTCATATGCTGTTTTTAAAGGAGCTACCGAGTGGGTGAGCCACTGGGCAGCCAACGACTGGCAGGTAAATAGAGTCCCAGTCTGGCAAACTGACAGCTGGAAACAATTGCTAAAAATAGGAGAACAAAGGATACTGCACATTGGTTGGGTGAAAGGGCATGATCAATCAGCCTCTATTGCTGCCCAGTTCAATCAACAAGTTGATAGCCTCACACGGCTACACAAAATTGACATTGTAAGTGATGAATTAGAATGGGAACGTTTACTTGAATGGTTACATGTAAAATGAGGGCACACTGGCCGAGCTGATTTGTATCGGGAAGGCATAGCCCGAGGATGGCCTGTGTCAACAAAACTGTGTGAACAAGTGGTCACTGCCTGTTCACAGTGTCGCCTGCGACTTAACAAAGATCATCCAAGTAAGGCATCTCCCATGCACATCCGAAATAAAAAAACACTGTGGCACACCTGAAAAATTGATCACATAGGTCCATTGCGACCCTCAGGGGGTAAAAAACATGTATTAGTAGGGGTGGAAGTTACTTCAGGAATTACCATGGCAACAGCTGTCCCGGCTGCAACTGAAGATAACACAGTTTACAGCCTGAAGGAGTGGTTCAGCACACTCCCCCTTCCTGAGGAGATTCAAAGTGACAACGGATCACACTTTACAGCTACAGTGGTACAAGACTGGGCAAAAGAAGAAGGAATTCAGTGGGTATTCCATACTCCATACTACCCCCAAGCAAATGGTATTGCTGAGAGAACAAACGGGTTAGTTAAGCGATTTGCTAAAACCCACGAATCTGGGTGGCATCTGCGATTATCCAATGCCATCTATCAATTAAATAATAGATGGGCTGGAGACGGCTGTCCCAAAATGAAAGCATTCTCTGCTTCTGCCACAACTCTGGTGCCGAAGGCAGTCGTAAAACCCGGAGTAAACCCTACTGGCTTTTACGCAGGCCAGCCAGTGCTAGTTCAAATGCCTCACATTGGAACAGTGGCACTAGTATTAAGAAAACCAAAAAATATTTACGCTTGGGAAGTGAAAGATAGCTCTGGAAAACTGCATCGAATCAGTGCTAGATGGATAGTACCTACCTTTTAACCTATTATATGCCGGTTTCAATGACAACCGAGCATTTTCTTTTCTTTTCTGTTTACAGGTATTTTCCAAACGCTGGGAAACTACGCCTGAAAACACAGACTGTCACGTGTCAAAACAGACTGCCATCAAGGACTGCTGATTTTTATCTGTGGGATACTTCTAGTCCTAGTCCGTGGAATCATCTTTGAACCAAAGTTTCCAGAAGGTTGAAACAATCTAACAAAAAGGACAATAGTGATTTAATTTTGACCGGAATACTGATTTCTAATTTTAGTTGTATATTATGTGACCTTTTTACCTTTTTGCTTTATTGTTTAGGTTACTGTTTTTATAATGCACAATATTTTTATTTTGTTGTAGTTTTAATAGTTATAATTTACTATAGAATCATTCAATCCTTAACAAAATCACGAGGACATAGAGCTAAAAGACAGTCACAAATGTGGAACTCTATGCAAGAAAATGGTAATCTTTTTGCCTGGCCGAGCTATTATACACCAGCAATGAGAATAAACTTGGGAATGAAAGCTTTTTGGGGTTATTGGACAGTAATAACCAATAATCGAATATATATAGAAAATTTGACATGGCAAGTAGAATCCTTAGCAAACTGGACAAAAACAGCGATTAATGCAGTTGACTTGCAGCTGCAAGCTACATCCAAAATGATGCTACAAAATAGGTTAGGCTTAGATATGATTTTGTTAAAAGAAAGTGGTGTTTGTGGATGGCTAAATGCCTCCTATCCTGATGAAACCTGTTGTGTTTCTATCCCAAATGTATCCGTCACTTTACATCAAGCCATGGATGAAATGCGTAAGATTGCGGAAAAGTCTCGAGAACTCCGTGAAAATATGAAGCAGAAGCCCTGGGGATGGACAGGGTGGATCTCAAAAGTTTCTAATGGACTTGGACTAAACATTAGTGGATGGATACAAAGTTTGATTCAATATGTACTGATGTTTATTGGACTCCTTATTGTTATTTGTGTGGGTTTATCATGTGTACAATCTTCACTAGCTAAAACTTTTAGTACGCATATTAGAATGCTTAAAGTTCATAACCCTGATTATGTTCCTTTAATTCCTTCTCCTATTAGGGAGGAAGATGAGCCCCTCAACCCGTCTGAACCTAAATTCATCTAATATTCCTTTTTGACGAGATGTGACTAAAGTCACGGGGTGGATAATGTAATCGATGGCCTTGCTGGACTTGTCGAATGCAAGACGAAAGACAAACGGACTGAGGCATCAAGAGCCGAAGAAATAACAAAGGAAGTAAATAACTGGTGCTTATCTTATCAGACAAAAGTAAGGGGGGATAGCCCATCACTGTAAACCAAGTGATCTGTGGGGCACCGCGGAGGCTGCGCAGCCAGAGATTGCTTCAGAGATTGCTTTGGACAAAGCACAGATGGCCCCCGAATACACATACCAAGATGCCCGCTCCGAAGGCGTGTCACACTGCTGAGTCCCGCTTCTGACGACACGACATTCCATGCCAAGAGCCAACCGATACACAATAATTGACTTAGTCCCACCTCGCAAAAAGATTTCCAAACATATAAAAATTGGCACTTGAAAACTCTCTTTGGGAGGAGGAGCCAAGCGAGAACTTCACCTGACGGACGGGTCGACAGGCCTGAAACTTTCTTCCCCCTCCAAGAAGGGACGCCTTTTTGGTAAGAGTCGCGCCTCTGACTTTGTCAGACGTATCCCCGGGAACACATTGTTAACTAAAGCGCTAAACTATTACTTTGAGCTCAACTTTTGTAGACAGTGAATTTATCAACGGCAATTCCGAATCTGTGATAACTGTCACTTGAATAAATTACCTATTGTTTCAACTTTGCGAAACTGTTTCAGTGAAAGTCCTTGGAAGGGCTCTGGCAGGCTAGTTGAATATCAGACTCCCCTTACCCCCCCTTTAACGCGACACATGGTAAAAATGACTGAAATAGTACACAGAAAACAATATGGTGACAAACTAAAATGCATGCCTTTGTCAGAAAATGCCGTTGGAAGATGCACAGAAAACATTGCTGAAGATTTGAAGATACAAGTATTAGAACAAATTACTCCGTGTTGGAGGGTTGCTATGCAATTGGATGAAAGTACAGATGTTTCTATCATGTCTCAGCTTTTGGTATTTGCTAAATTCTGTTTCAAGAATGAAATACACGAAGAACTACTTTTTTTGTGAGCCACTAAAGGAAAAATGCACCAGAGAAGATATATTCCCGACTGTAAATGACTTCTTCAGTAAAAAATAATGCTTTGTGGAAAAATTGTGCAAGTGTAACTACAGATGGAGCGGCTGCTTTGACTAGAATTAAAAAGGATTCCAGGGTAAGGTTACAGAGACAGCACCACACATGGAACTCATTCACTGCATCATTCATAGGCAAGCTATTACAGCAAAGACGTTGGAGCCAGAGGTGCATAAAGTGCTACACGATGCCATCAATGTAATTAAGTTTATAAAAACAAGACCTGTAAATAGTAGAATCTTTACAATACTTTGCAATGAGATGGGGAGTGACCATGGAAATCTTTTGTACTACACAGAGGTTCACTGGTTATCTCATGTTAAATTTCATACGATTGGTGATTGCCCAGCTCTCTAGTCTATCCAGATCTCTCTGTAAGGCCTCTCTACCCTCAAGGGAGTCCACAGCTCCTCCTAGTTTAGTATCATCGGCAAACTTACTTAATGTACATTCGACTCCTGTGTCCAGATCATTTATAAAAACATTAAGGAGCACTGGCCCTAAAATTGAGCCCTGGGGAACCCTACCGGTGACTGGCCACCAGCCTGATGTAACCCCATTTACTATAACTCTTTGAGCCTGACCCGTCAGCCGATTGTTCACCCGATGTATTATGGACTTGTCTAGCTTTATGCTGGATGTTTTGTCCAGAAGGATACTGTGAGAGGCAGTATCAAAAGCTTTGCTAAAATCCAAAAAACCCACACCTACTGGCTTCCCTTGGTCAACTAGGTGGATGACCTTGCCATAAAAGGAAATTAAGTTAGTTAAGCAGGACTTTCTCCTCGTGAACCCATGTTGGCTATGACCAATGACTGCATTGTCTCTCAAGAGTTTCTCAGTAACTCCCAGAATAACCTTCTCCGTAATTTTACTAGGCACTGAAGTGAGACTGACAGGCATGTAGTTACTAGGGTCTTCCTTCTTACCCTTCTTGAAAACTGGGACAACATTTGCCAGCTCCCAGTTGACTGGGACCTCTCCAGACTCCCAAGACCATTGAAAAATAATGGAGAGAGGTCCCGTGATAACATCAGCCAGCTCTTTCAGTACCCTGGGATGAATCCCACTGGGCCCCATAGACTTATGTGCATCCAGCTGGAGCAGCAAGTCTCAAACAACTTCAGAGTTGGCTGGGAGTTCATCACCCCCTGTGGAATTATTAGTAAAATTAAGGTTTTACATCTGAAAATTAAAGTTTATATGGAAAACGTAGCATTGTTCACCCACTGAGGAAAAGCATAAAATCAAAAGGAGCTCTGAGGATGGGACACAGCTGCAGCAGGCATGCGAGGAATCCACTAACACAGCAACTCCCTGCAATGTACCATAGAGGATGGAGCGGAGTGGAGACTCTGTGGCCATGCTCCATGATGATAAAGCGGGAAGAAATGGTCCTCTAGAACTGATAAGCAGCTCATCTGGCCCCCTGAGCCAACAGGTTTTCAAAACCTTGCAAAAATGCTATCCTTTCGTGAACTTTGCTTGTTTTAACATAATTTTAATACCAAAACACACCTCCATCCCGAAGGCTACCCACCTCCGACGTGCGACCACTCCTCTTTGAGTCTGCGTCCTCGATTTTTCATAAACTATACCTTTAAACGTGAAGCGAGAGAATTTTACACCAATCATGATAAAAGCTATGCATGACTACAGTCACTCAAACTCCGCCTTAAATGTAGAAAGGACATAAAAATAGCCAGGGAAATAGGGGATTTTCGGAGAAGAAGATAACACCGTGAGCAAGTCAAGGGAAACTCCACCTCAGGCTGCCTCTGACAACTGGGATCGACCGTCGGGCTGAGCCTTGCTTCTCCCACCCTTGGAACGCCTTGAGTGAGACTTAGATTAAGCGCTTTTCTCGGGAGTCTTAGAAATCTCTCTAAATCTGACGGGAGATTTCAACCTGATAAGGAGCGAAATGAGTTGTGGCGTAAAGCCCTGGACATGGGGGTACCTCGACAGCTCCCGCACAGTGTCCCTGCGGAAGATCTCCATGCACTGGTCCAATCCTTAACTAGAAAAAATAATTCGGTTGGGGTAAAGCATCCAACTGGAGAATCTCCCGGTTATGACAGTGTTGTGCCTTCTGCACCAGAATCTAACTTGATTGATTTGTCAGAGTCCCAGCAAAAAAACTCCCATCCCCGGGGAGGGCAGTGAGCCACCCTGATACTAGCAATTCAATGGCTCCCTGGTAAAGTCAACGAACCTATTATTGCCCTTCCCACTGGACCCCGAAAAATATTAACCGAATTTCTCATCGATACCGGGGCCCAAATGTCAGTTATCACTAATAAAACAGCACAACTTTTGGGCATAAAACCCACCCAACGCAAAGTCAAATTTATGGGGATTGATGGTGTGATAAAAACATGCCCCACTGCAAAAATTGCCCTCTGGTTACCAGGAGAACAGAGAATGACCAGGAAAGAAGTGTTAGTGGGTGCTGCACACACTAATCTTTTAGGATTTGATTTGCTGCGCGGGCGAGTGTGGAAACGCCCCGATGGAAATGTGTGGAGCTTTGCAGGACATGAAAAAGGGTTAGGCACAGTGGCATTGAGTCTGCTAGAAACCTCCATACTGTTACCCCCCTCTAAAATCACTAATGTTCGGCAGCACCCGTTGCCAGCAGCGGCACTTACCGGTATTGGCGGGGTGGTAGTAGAATTGGAAAAAAGAGGTATCACTGGAAGGACTCATTCACCTTATAATTCACCGGTGTGACCAGTAAAGAAACCCACTGGACAATGGCGTTTCACAGTAGATTATTGACGCCTAAATGCCAATATTGCACCCCTAACTGCTGCAGTTCTGAATATTGCTGAAGTGGTGACAATAATACAAGGAGCTGCCCATTCCTGGACGGCTGCCTTAGATGTTAAAGACATGTTTTTCATGACTCCCCTCCACGAGCAGGACAAAGCACAGTTTGCATTCACTTGGAAAGGCATCCAATATACTTTTAACTGACTTCCACAGGGGTATAAACATTCCCCCACCATCGCTCACAATGCTTTGGCTAAGGTTTTAGCAGAGATCCCTGTTTCTCCTGGATGTACAGTATACCAGTACATTGATGATATCCTGATAGGGGGAAGAGGATCAAGAGAGTGTAAAAGACACCATGGAAAAGATCCGGACAACACTGCTTGAGTTAGGACTGGAAATTCCAGACTCAAAGTGTCAGGGACCTGCACAGGAAGTTAAATTCCTGGGGGTCTGGTGGATTAAAGGAGCTGCTTCTGTCCCTCAGGATACCCTGAAAAAAATAGAAGAAGGACAAAATCCATCTTCATGTTCTCACTGTGACCAAGACAGCCACCAATCACCACTTCACCCATGAGTCCCTCTCTGTTTACAAACAACAAATCTAGGAGGGCACCTTTCCTAGTCTGCTCCCTTAGCATCTGCACCAAGAAGCTGTCTTCAACGTGCTTCAGGAATTTCCTGGACCTGTTTGTGTCTGCTGTATGATATTCCCAGTTGGCGTCTGGGAAGTTAAAATCACCCATAAAGACAAGGGCAGCTGATCTAGAGATATCCCTTAATTCCTTGTCACTGATGTCATCATCCTGGCTGAGTGGTCGATAGTGGACTTCCACAACAACATCCGCTGTATTTGCTTTCCCTTTAATCCTTACCCAGAGGCTCTCAACAGCGGCTGCGCCAACTGCAAGTGCCATACAATCCAACCCCTCCCTTATATACAGCGCCACACACCACCCCCCACCCCTGCCTCGCCTGCCCTGCCTATCCCTCCTGAAGAGCCTATAACCATCCATCATGGCACACCAGTCACAGGGCTCATCCCACCAGGTTTTGCTTGTGCCAATGATGTCATAGCTCTGGGACTGGGCCAAAGCTTCTAGCTCCTCTTGTTTATTCCTCGTGCTGCGTGCATTAGTATAGAGACATTTCAGATGTGCTCCAGTGTACTCAGCACATTGTGGAGCAGACCGAAGGACCTCGCTAGCACACTGTCCTGCAAACATTGGCGTGCCATCCCATAGCTTATCCCTAGCGAGCCCGGTTTTATCCCTTTCCCCTTCAAATCTAGTTTAAAGCTCTTTCAATGAGCCCTGCTAACTCTTGTGCAAAGATCCTTTTCCCCCTTTGAGAAAGGTGTACCCCATCTGTCACCAACAGGCCTGGTGTCGTGTAGACTGACCCATGACCAAAAATCCCAAAATTGTGGCGGTGACACCAGTCACGGAGCCAGGTATTGATCAGCTGGGTCTTCCTGTTTCTTCCAACAACATTCCCTGCAACTGGAAGGATAGAGGAAAACACTATTTGTGCTCCTGATCCCTTAATCAGTCGTCTCAAGACCCTGAAGTCTCTTTTGATTGCCCTTGGACTTCTTATTGCAACTTCGTCGCTGCCTACATGAAAAAGCAACAACAGATAATAATCCAAGGGCCGTACCAGGCAGATAGTTTTCTCGTAACATCTTTAACCCGGGCCCCAGGGAGGCAGCAGACTTCCCTAAGAAGTGGGTCTGGTGAAGATCCATCTTTTTGGCAAAAAGTTCTTTCACAAAATCAAAAACATTCGTTGGCAAAATAAACCAAATCTCTAGGATTCAGCTGAAAACACAAATGGTGAAGAGCTATGGTGCCCATTTTTAACATGATCAGGCTCCATAATGCTCAGTTCCTCTCTCCAAATGCAGCAACTATTTTGAAAGTACATGGCATTTTAAATTTCATAACAGGACAGGTAAATGAAAGCTACAAACTTTACTTTGGTTCCCACATAAAAACCTTAAAACATTTACTGAATCTGTGTTACAGTATATTGTAAGCCTACAGTTAAGGGTTTGACATGACAATAAATGTTTCGTACTCACAAAAATGGAGGTGGAGTAGAATGCAGTATATAGTACCTCAAAATTAACTTTCTGCATGCTTTGATTTTCAAAATAATCAAAAGAAGCCTGTATCTATATACATACACCCCGTTTCCCCTCCATTGGTAAGATTTCTACACTTCAGGAAAAAAATATGATTACCACTTCAGCTCTCACTAAGTACTCATGTAATTTGTAATTCAAACATGCAATAAGTAAAGAAGTTGGAAAAGTGATAGTGTTCTGACACAGTGTTCTGGTGGCATAAGCTCTGGAACTGTTGGTTCCCCTCCCCACCAATATTTCACACATTCAATATTTGGAAAAAGCTAGATGTTCTTTTTTTAAAAAAGCCTCATTACATATTTTGTGGATGTGCATATACTTGAATGCGTGTGTATGGGAAGAAATGAAAATAAGAAGTGGAGGGGAATAGAAGAAATTTGAGAGTTAAAAAAACCCCACACCAACCTGATAGAGGGGATTGTAAGAAATGTGAAACTATAACAAAGAAGCCTTAATATTTTCTATTTTTTAGTAGTCTTTAGTACTGTAACTTGTATTTCTGCATGCATAGTGATCTAACGATGTAACTGTTACACTAATCCCTGTTTTCTCATTAAGGAATGTAGTGGAAGGACATGGGCACAAGCTATCACTTAGTGGTTAGACAAAATAATTAAGTGAAACAAAAGTGGTCTTGGTTCTCAGCAAATAATTGGGATAATTGTGGGATAGAAGAGACTCCTAAATAATTCTACTCCAGACAGCTCGGCCTTGGGAGGGCAAATGCGCCAAGCTACAGAGATAAGGAGGCACCAAGAGAGCAACAAGACTAGAGCCAAACAACCTGAAGGACATGATATACGTGATCCTAGAACTGAGTTTGCGCAGAAACAAATGTCAATCAGTGAACAGCATGATGCAGAGGATGGGCCTTCATCTTGGGACCCCCGAAGACCACCCAAAGATGCTAACAGACATGCGTGAAAGATATGCTAATTAGTTCCTAGAAATATAATGAATATTTACATGTGTGATTGTATTTAACCTGAAGCAACAGGGTGGCCTGTGTGCACGTTTGGAGGAGAAATCCCCCGTGTGCCCTGCGCCGCAATAAAGAATACCTGCTTAACAGTATACATTGTACTGTTAGGTTTTTCCTACCGGATCTTCAAATCAAACCCTAATGGCAATGAAAATATCACATGCATAAAAAGCCTTCATTAAGCAAACTCTTAAAAGCTGCCCCAAAAATCCTGCAAGAGAATACAAGAAGTCCAAAATATTTGGATTCTGAACTAGTGAAACTCTCTCTCTTCCTCTCAATGTGTGTGCATTTACTATCCTCTTGAATTGCTCAACAATATTTTTTCCTTCAATTTTATCATATTTTTCTCTAAACCCAGAAATGTGCAGGGCTAGAAGAGAAAGCATGCATAATTTTTAATGAAGTCCAGTAAAAAAATGCAAGTGAAAATTGTGAGAAGTATACGACAAATAATGCTAATGCAACATATCACATATTAAGCTAAGTTTTAACTGATGACGTCTTCAGTACCCTCTTTGGGAGCATTCCTAGAATGCATTTTCAGAGAGGTTCCAATCCTACAAAAAAGGCATGTTTGTAACTGAATGACAGGGAGCAGTAACATTGCTTTTAATATATGTCACACTGGAAAGAATTGTATGAACATGTGAAGTAATAGTATAAATCAAACCTGTATCACAGTGAATATAGAAAATGCATTAGCTTTGTTATTTCACAGTTTTAACTGCTTTCAACACAATAGATTTAACGACTACTGAAGGAATTTCTTTTAATATGGAAAGATTCTGGCAGATATTCACAAAGGTTTTGCTTAAATTTTATTAAAAATAATTAAGCATTTTGAAAGCCTGAAATAAAGAATTACAGATGACAAAACCTTTCAGTAACCCAAGACAACTCATTAAGCCACAGAAATTATATCAGGATCTGACAGTTATTCTGCTTAAGATGAGAGGTGTGTTATGCATGCAAAAATACTGTTATCTTAATTAAGATAGTTAATTGTTTTGTTGAATTGTTTGGAGTGATATGAAAATTAGACTCTTTTAAGGAATCACAGAATAGTTGAGGTTGGAAGGGACCTCCGGAGATTGTCTAGTCCAACAACCCACCCCTCCACCCCCCTCCAAACAGGATACACTAGAGCAAGTTCCTCAGGGCCATGACCAGTTGGGTTTTTAATATCTCCAAGGACAGAGACTCCACAACTCTCCGGGCAACCTGTCCTAGTGTTTGACCACCCTCACAGCAAAAAAAAAGGGGTTTTTTTCTTATGTTTAAATGGAATTTCCTGTAAGATACCGTTTGTGCCCATTGCCTGTTGTCCTGTCACTGAGAAGGGTCTGGCTCCATTTTCTTTACTTCCTCCCATCAGGTATTTAGACACATTGATAAGATGCCCCCCCCCAAGCCTTCTCTTCTCCAGGCTAAACAATCCCAGCTCTCTCAGCCTCTTCCTTATGTCAGATTCTCCAATCTCTTAATTATCTTAGTGGTCCTTTATTGGACTCACTCTAGTATGTCCACTTCTTTCTTGCGGTTGGAAGCCTAGAACTGGACACAGTACTCCAGATATGCTCTCATCAGTGCTGAGCAGATATTTGGTATAGGCTTAGTTGACTCTGATGCCTCCCTTGACGGAGCTTGTTCCTCCTGATGCCATGAAAAGCCGGAGTTGAAGACTCAATAGTTGGAAGGCTATTAAGTAGGTATTCTTTATTACAGCGCTGGGCACGCAGGGGATCACAGACTCACAGAATGTTAGGGGTTGGAAGGGTCCTCAGTAGGTCATCTAGTCCAACCCCCCTGCCGAAGCAGGGTCACCTACAGCAGGCTGCACAGGACCTTGTCCAGGCATGTCTTGAATATCTCCAGAGAAGGAGACTCCACAACCTCCCTGGGCAGCCTGTTCCAGTGCTCCGTCACCCTCAGAGGGAAGAAGTTCTTCCTCATGTTCAGATGGAACTTCCTGTGCCTCAGTTTGTGCCCATTGCCCCTTGTCCTGTCGCTGGGCACCACTGAAAAGAGACTAGCCCCATCCTCCTGACACCCACTCTTGAGATATTTATAAACATTTATAAGGTCCCCTCTCAGCCTTCTCTTCTTCAGGCTGAACAAGCCCAGCTCCCTCAGCCTTTCCTCGTAGGAGAGATGCTCCAGTCCCCTCACCATCCTCGTAGCCCTCCGCTGGACTCTCTCCAGTATCTCCTCATCTTTCTTGAACTGGGGAGCCCAGTTGGGATCTCTCCTCCAAACGTGTGCACCGAAAGGACACACTTACTAGGTATTTATGCTATGTTAACATATACATTCATTACATTTCCAAGAAATGCTTATCATAGTTTTACCAAAAACTCATTAGTATATGATAATGTCCTTCACACATGTTTGTCGGCGTCTCTCGGTGATGGCGGGGTCTTCAGATTATCCTGCAGCCTCCTTATCTCTGTAGTTTGAATACCTGCTCTCCCAAGGCCCAGCCGCCTAAAGGGATTATTCAGGAGTCTCTTAAAAAATTGCATTACTTTGTTTTTCCCTTGGACTAAGAGCTTGCACATAGACAGCTACCATGGCTTAGTGATGCATGTTATCTTGTTGCACCTTAGTAATGTTGACTGTCTGTGCCCTTGTTTTCAAGTGTATTTAGAACATGCAAACTACACCAAGGGCTACTTGGAGAACCTTTCTATAGTAAGGCTTCATTCTCTTTAATGTACAGAAGTACATGCTATTTCTTTTTTTTTTTTTTATTTTAACCCTTTCTAACTGTGCTGCCACCTAGCTTATACACTTGGGGAGATGCGTGGTGTGCAGAAATGCAATTTGTACTTTCATTTCCTAACTTATAGTTAGGAAACGCTATGCCTAACATTGTTCTTGGTCATTGTCAGTCTTTGATTCAGTATAATACATCTCTCCTCTTCAGTGTGTGTGCATGTGCACATGTATATGTGTTAGTCAAATGTTCCATTGCCTATATAAACTGCGTGTTGCCTGTATGATTAGTGAAGCTCTCCTATGGCTACCTGCACCAACACAAAGATTGGCTTGTGTTGTGGGTTAACCCCAGTAGGCAGCTAAGCACCACACAGCTGCTCACTCACTTCCCCAACAATAGGATGGGGGAGAGCATTGGAAGGACAAAAGTGAGAAAACTTGTGCGTTGAGGTAAAGGAAGCTTAACAGGTAAAGCAAAATAAGGAATTCATTCACTGCTTCACATTCATAGGCAGATGTGGGAATCGGCTGGGCCGCGGGCGGCCTTGACGGTCTTGATGGAATAGAGCCATATCTATGAGCTAATTATTTTGTGCACCTGTGGCTTAAAAACAGGAGGAAAGGAACGAAGAAACAGGATGGGAAAATCCAACGCTTTGATAAGCGTGAAGGTCGTGTGAACGGACGCATGATGACCAATCAGAAGAACAAAGGAGCTACATGCCAAAAGACCCTCACCAATGAGACTCTGGGGGTGGGGGACAAGGGGATATAAAAATGTTATGATTAACCATTAAAGTGCTTCTGCTGCTGCTTCTGCTTCTGCTTGCTTTTGCTTGCTATGTGACTGTCATAACTTATTGTGGCGTGCTGCCACAAATGGTGACCCCGACGTGAGGAAATCTCACTGAGGCATCGACCGCGGACGGTGAGCGGTGATGGCAGAGCCCAACGAAGCTGTTGGACGGACAAGGAGAGTCCGTAGCCGGCCGGCAGTTTCGACACCTGGAGAGGTGAGCCGTTGGGAACACGGGCACGCAAATTTCTGTAGAAGAAAGGTCTATCCTGAATATACTAATGTGTATACTCAAAAAGCGCAGCATTAAGTATGAAGAACGAGCTGTGCGCATGCTTTTGCTATGCTGTAAGCGTAATGAGCTGCCTGCTACTGCTAAAACTGCCTTTGATGTAGAGACATGGGAGGAATGGTTAAAGACTCACTAGCTCAGCTGCGGGCGGATAAAAAAGCAAAAGCTGCTGCTGCGAGTGCTACCGACCCCAAGCCTTCTCCTCAGCCGGTGTCGCCTTCTACCTTCCCCCTGCCCACGGCACCACAACTCCCCCCTACTGAAGGGGCTCAACAGACTGCAGGAGAATCCGTCTATGCTGCATCAATACCTCTCCCTGAGTCTCGTCATTCCCCATCACCTGAGCCTCTGTTGATTGACTTGTCTGATACGGGGGGTACTGGGATGGAACGTACACATTGTATTAGTAGGGCCGGGGCACCTGAGTCTTCTGTTGTTACTGAGTTGTGTAGTGTCTCCCCAGCACGTGTCACTATCGCTAGTCCTGATCCAGCTAAGTTCTGGAAACACCTATGCCAACAGGCCTGGGATGACAGCGATGTTGAAACAGCTAAGACAATGGGGGGAGGAAATAGCCGCTTATCCGGTTTATCAGGCCGTAGGTGCAGCAGCAGAATGGGAACCTTTTCAGTGGGGAGTCATCAAGGAATTGCGTTTGACCTGCATGCAACATGGCTTAGGATCCCTGTATGCTCAGTCACCATTTGCTCAATTTTTACTGCTGAGCTCACACCACATGATTGCAAGGGTATCACACAAACCATCTTAACCAGGGGCCGGAGCCGTGAGCAGGGGCTGGGTCCAACAGACCCTGAGCAGGAATCGGGTCTGTCCCCCCCCCGGCTCGCTGAATGATGGGACAGTCAGCTACAAAGGAACGAAAGCTCCATCAAAAGATTTTACAGAGAATTTTGAAAGAACAAAGTCTTGCAGCTTAAAATCCCTGAGGACATCATTACTTGGAAATCAGTGCATACAGCTTTAAACGCTCTAAAACCTGCAGAAACTATCTTACAAGTGGCTGCTACTCCTACACCGTTATCTCAAAAGCAGGGACAGAGCTGCAGACTTTTGAAATATTTCACCCCACATACGATGAAATTCCTAACCCAACACGAGGAATGCGGGAGGTAAAACCGCCAGAACCTGATGATCCTTTTAATCCAGAGAAACGGGAAGTGGGGTGCAAAGCCCGGCACCCCGAAAGTGTACAACAGGGTCCCTCTACAGCAATCGGCGTACCCGACCTGAGATCAGAGCAGGGTGAATTCCAGCGTAAAGCCGTGTAACCCCTCCGACGCAGCACAGCCCGCAGCGCCGGGCCGGGTCTGGCCGCAGCCCCAGCGATCACCGCACTGGACGGGTCAGCGAACCTGACACTGCTGGGGCCTGTGGCTCCCCCCGTGCCGTAGCTGCCGCGCGCCGCCCCTTCCCACCGGCGGGCTCCCCTCGCTCGGCAACCGGCAGCGCAGCCCGGCCCGGCCCGACCCGGAAGCGGCACGGCGAGAAGCATCTTCCCTGCATTCAAGCCCTTGGTTGGAAAAAGTGTGTACAATTCAGTTACTGCAGTAGAATTCCTTGTGGACAAGCAGCTGGCATTAGGTCACCTGGTACCATCTACTGGCCCACGAAACACCCCTATATTTGTCATTCCAAAAAAGTATGGTAAATGGAGATTACTACAAGGTCTGCGAGCAATGCAGTAATGAGCCCAAAGGAACGCCTACAGCCTGTTGTCTCTAACCCAGCTATGATCCCAGAAGATTGGCCTCTTTTTGTTATTGATTTAAAGGACGGATTTTTTTACAGGTTTATTTTGCACCCTGATGATTGTGCTCGTTTTGCATTTTCTGTGCCTTCAATTAACAACAGCAAACCCATGCAGCAATACCATTGGGTCATTCTGAAGGAAGGGGTTAAAAGGGATTTTAGTAGAAGTAGCATTATCTAATAGTTGCTGTGCATTTAAAGAGAACTGACAGTTCCTATCCATTGTGTAAATTAACTGAAGCAGAGAGTCCTGCATCTCCATACAAAGGGGTTAGTTCCTGATAGGGGCTGGGAGTCGCCTAGAACTGGTTAAGACCGACCCTGCTGTATGGATGGGAGCCAGAAGAGAACTGAGTTTGCGCAGAAACAAAGGTCAATCAGCAAACACTGTGATGAAGAGGACTGGCCTTCATCTTGGGACCCCCGACAACCACCACCAGGAGGCACTGCACAAGTGCAGCTGGGAGGAGTCTATGGAAATTACTTGGAACTAATTATAATATGGAAATTATTTCTCAGAACTGATTTTGATATGCAATGAGGATAGATGCATATGTATTGGTGTATTGGGAAATCTAATGTATATGTAATATTTGATTGTATAAATTGAAGAGACACGTTGCTGCTCGGCACGCACGATTTTGATGGGACTATCCCCCATGCGGCCCGGCACTGAATAAACATACCTACTTTACAATCTTACAGATTGTTGAGTCTGCTTTCCGCACATCAGTTCTGGCAAGCCAGCCAGGAGGATCTCTACTCGACCGTGGGAGCGACTGAGGAGCGGACGCTCCTAGGCACGCCCTGGGCACTTTCCTCGGAGGAGCCTCTGCTGCCGGCCACTCACCCGGAGAGCAGACAACAACCTCCTGAAGCCACGGATATAAATGGTATGTTTTATAGGGAAGGACCTTTAAGTCGCATGCGTGGCCGAGGCTGCTGGTAAATCGCACTGAGACGTCTGGTGTGCAGCATAGTCCCCGTGGGGAAAGGGTGCCCTGGTAAGGAAGGGGGGGTTTGCTGACCGATAGAGCGGTCGCTAGCGATCTTGAGGGTAGATCGAGCAAACCCGAGATTACCACTGCATCCCAGTGTCGGGAGCCAGGACGGACCTGCTAATGATTGTTATATAAGAAACAGAAGAAGGGTAAGCGGACCTCTGCGCAACTGCGTTTGGGTGGTTTTTGTATGAATATTAACTGTAACTGCGTTCGGGTGGTTTTTGTATGAATGCTAACTGAACTGATAAAGTTACAGTTTGAATGCCCGGGGATTTTATGTTAAAAGTTTTTGCACGTGTGTATGTGTGGTTGAGACACAGCATTGCTGTGAAATGAGTGGGAGTCCCGATCTGCGGTTCCATAACTCCGCAAGGAGCACAGCCAGAGACGGACAAAGCACTTGGAATAATTATAAAGCTTGTAAATCTTGTAACATGCAACTTGGGCTGCAGTAGTGCCTAACCACTCTCCTAAGTGACAGGGAACGGGAACTGGTTGATTATTAAAGTGGTAAAGGAAATCACTCCTTAGGTGGTTTGGGCTTGAACCTTGGGAGTCGCTAAATGAGGGGGGGGATTGGATACAAAGGGGAGAAGAAAGATTTTATTTGAAAGGGGCATACGTGACTCCCACAGGGTGGAAGGTGGCCTTAGATTGGGAACAACCTCCAGAAATCCTTATAAGTCCTGGGGTTGGTGGGCAAGCAGGAATAATTCCCTGCTTCGCATGTGGGCTAGCTCCTAGATTATATAAGAATTGGCACCAAGCTTGGGTCCTGTTGAAGTGTAAATCTTGTGATAAAAAGGGGTACTGTGCATCTAGGAGGCGAGGAGCGCAGGGTCCTAAGTGCCTTCCCCGGACCCCACAGTTTTATAGTTGGGAAAGAACTCACCAAGAAATTGAGGTAGTGAAGCTGGTGTGCAGAAGGGAAAATTTGATTCTGGAAATTTGGGACGTGTGGGAGAAAGATTGGGAGGAAACTATAACAAATTGTAAGAAACGATTCGTGTGGAAACTTATTTAAAGAATAGCAAAAGACAAATTAAAGGGGCAATAAGACGCGAAATGGGTAACAATCAGGGAGGAATTTTGAAAAAGAGTCCTTTAGGCTGTGTACTTGCTCACTGGAAAGACATTGTTGGGACCGGAGGCATAGAAAATAAAAGGACCCTTATCAAATATTGCAGTCAGTGGTGGCCCCTATATAAATTGGAAAATAGGGCCAAGTGGCCATTAAACGGGTCAATAGACTATAATACTCTTTTGCAGCTAATGCTGTTTTTGAGGAGAGAAGGAAAATGGGATGAGGTCTCATATGCAGATATGTTTTTCACCCTCCGGAACCATCCGGAGTGGCAAAGGGACTGTGGAATGATACCACCACAGGACCCCATGGTACTCGCACTTGAGCGAGAAAATAATAAAGAACCCAGAGGTAAACTGAGGCGGTGTTGTTCGGCATGTAGTATTGGACAAAGATGTACTAATCTAACTGACTTGTTTAAGCCTCCCCCTCAACCACAGGAACAGGATGCGAACTCGGATGAAATCCCCACTCCTCCAGACAGCCCTGTATCTTTCCGGACTAGGAATTACCCAAGTGGGATGCTAACAGGTCTGCTCACATGGAGAGATTGCAGGCATACCAAGAGTGGATTTCTAAAGGAATGGAAAGGGCCATTCCCAGAACCATAAATTGGCCAGTTTTATATGCAGTTAAACAGGGTCCTTCCGAGTCTCCATCCAAATTCCTGGATCGACTGAGGGATGTAATGCGCTGTAACACACCGCTGGACCCTGGGTCAGAGGTAGGAATACAACAACTAGTCTCCCTATTTTTGGGTCAGTCTATGGGAGACATTAGATGCAAACTCCAGAAGTTGTGTCCTACAGAAGGTAGGAACTTGGATAGACAAGAGGGATACAGGCAATGGCAGAGGAGAATGGTGGCACTTGTCAGGGAAGAAGAAGAAAGAAGGCCTAGACGGGAATTGTCCCAGTTGGGTAAAGACCAATGTGCGCTGTGTAAGAGATTTGGTCATTGGAAAAGGGAATGTCCAAAAAATAAGGAAAAGGGATGAGGCCGACAGATAGAAAAATAGCCCATGTAAAGGAAGATTGACGGGGACCTGGGGAATCCACCCTAGCGGATCCACTGGTTATGAGGAAGCTAGGGAAAGAACAAGAGGTAGAATTTTTGGTTGACACGGGGGCAACATACTCGGTTTTGAATCAAGCTTTGATGCCCCTGGGGAGTGATTATATCATGGTAAAAGGGGCAACTAGCCAAAGTGAAAAGGCATACTTTTGTAAACCTTTGAAGTACAAATTAGGAAAACAATGGGGCATCCACAAATTCTTGTATATGCCCAACTCCCCAAAGGCACTTCTGGGAAGGGATTTGTTGGAACAATTGGGCGCAAAAATTACATCTGAAAAAGGAGAAATTACTCTGGAGGTAAAGGATCAACAATATATCCCGGTACTGAGTCTATTTCTAACCAGACCTCCCACAGAAGGAAAAATTCCCGAGGAGATCCTAAACCAGGTATACCCTGGGGTATGGGCCACTGATGTCCCTGGAAGAGCGAAGAATGCTCTACCTGTTGAAGTTAGACTCAAAGAAGGCTGGCAACTGGTAAGAGTTAAGCAATATCCCCTAAAACAGGAAGATAAGGAAGGAATCCGGCCAGAGGTAGAAAGATTTTTACAATTAGGATTATTGAAAGAGTGCGAGTTGGATTTTAACACCCCTATACTACCTGTCCGTAAATCTGACGGGTCGTACTGGGTGGTCCAGGATCTGCAAGCCATAAACAAAATAACAGAGGACCTCTACCCAGTAGCAGCAAACCCATATACTTTGTTGACCGTATTGGCTCCCAAATTAACCTGGTTTACTGTTTTAGATTTGAAAGATGCTTTCTTTTGCCTCCCTCTCCATGAAGCCAGTCAGAAATTATTCGCATTTGAATGGGAGAACCCCAAAAGTGGTGGAAAGACTCAACTCACTTGGACGGTGCTGCCACAAGGATTTAAGAACAGCCCTACCATCTTTGGCAATCAACTTGCAAAAGACTTGGAGTCCTGGGAAATCCCGTCTGAAGAAGGGAAATTACTACAGTATGTGGATGACATCCTGATTGCCACCAAAACAGAAGACAGTTGTATCACTTGGACGGTGAGTCTATTAAATTTCTTGGGGCTCCAAGGGTACCGGGTATCTAAAAAGAAGGCCCAGATAATGCAGCACGAGGTGATTTACTTGAGCTATGAGATTAGTGCTGGACAAAGAACTTTGGGACAGGCTCGTAAGGAGGCAATATGCCAAACTCCGAGACCTCAGACAGTGAAAGAGTTACGGACTTTCTTGGGAATGACCGGGTGGTGCCGGCTGTGGATTTATAATTATGGACTACTTGTTAAACCACTATATGCACTAACAGCTACTGGACAAAATCACCTTAAATGGAACAAGGAGACCATGCAAGCCTTTGAACTACTGAAAAAGGCTCTGATGTCGGCCCCTGCCTTAGGGCTCCCAGATGTGAGTAAGCCGTTTTTCCTTTTCTCTCACGAGAAGCAGGGGATTGCTCTGGGAATACTAGCACAAGATCTGGGTCCATATCGACGAGCAGTTGCTTATCTCTCCAAGCAACTGGATGCAACTGCGAAGGGTTGGCCTGAATGTCTGCGAACGGTTGCAGCTGTAATATTAAATATACAGGAAGCCCGAAAATTTACCTTGGGCCAGAAAATGACTGTCTTGGTGTCCCACACGGTATCCGCAGTGTTAGAAGCAAAAGGAGGACACTGGCTTTCTCCACAAAGATTCCTGAGATATCAGGCCATACTGGTAGAACAGGATGATGTAGAGATTATAGTTACTAACATTGTCAACCCAGCTTCCTTCCTCAGCGGAAACACAGGAGAACCGGTGCATCATGACTGCTTGGAGACCATTGAAGCAACCTATGCGAGTCGCCTGGATCTGAGAGACAGCCCTACGGAAAACGGAGAAAACTGGTTCACAGATGGAAGCACCTATGTCCTGAGTGGTAAGAGACACGCGGGGTACGCTATTACCACCAGTCAAGAAATCATAGAGACAAGACCTTTGCCCATAAACACCTCTGCGCAAAGGGCAGAGATAATTGCTTTAACCCATGCCTTGGAATTGGCCCAAGGCAAAGTTGTGAACATATACACAGACTCGAAGTATGCTTTCAGAGTTGTGCATGCGCATGGAGCGATCTGGAAGGAAAGAGGATTATTGAACTCTCAAGGGAAAAACATCAAACATGCAGAAGAAATTTTGAAACTACTGGAGGCAGTTCAACTCCCCGAGGAAGTGGCAATCATGCATATTAAGGCGCACCAGAAAGGGAGCTCAGAATTGGAAAAAGGAAACGAGCTGGCGGACAGAGAGGCAAAACAGGTGGCCAAAACAGAGGTAAAAACTAAAGGGGCTTTAATCCCTGACGGACAAATCTCCCTAGAAGGTAAGCCAGAATACACTAAGGAAGATCAGAAACTTATCACAGATTTAGAAGGGTCATATAATGAGGAGGGGTGGGCTCAAACCCCACAGGGAAAACTAATCATTCCCTCCTGTCTGATATGGCATCTGGTAAGGGAAGAACATAGGAAAAGGCATTGGGGGACAGAGGCTCTGTATAAACATTTAATTAGAGAGATTGCGGCCAGAAATTTATACACCACGGTGAGACAGGTGACTCAGCAGTGCGATCTTTGCCTCCAGACTAATCCGAAAAATAACCCTAAACCAGAAATGGGTCAGATTGGAAAAGATAATGGGCCTGGGCAGCAATGGCAGATTGATTTCACGGAACTCCCAAGAAAAGGGGGGTACTGATATCTATTGGTACTAACCGATACCTTTTCAGGTTGGCCGGAAGCATTCCTGACCAGGATGGCTAAAGCCCAAGAGGTTTAGCCTTTGGTGTTGCAAGAGTACGGGAAATTCTTATAGTGAATGGAAAAAGAACCAATTACGACAAAAGCTGGAGTCCAATAAGTATTTTGAGAAGATGCTGAATAATGATGTACTATAATAGAATTAAGAGTAGTAAAAGAATTTACTAACCTTTTTGGAAAGGGGGGACTGAAGGAAGGGGTTAAAAGGCGTTTTAGTAGAAGTAGCATTATCTAATAGTTGCGGTGCATTTAAAGAGAATTGATAGTGCCTATCTATTGTCTAAATTAACTGAAGCAGAGAGTCCTGCATCTCCATACAAAGGGGTTAGTTCCTGATAGGGGCTGGAAGTCGCCTAGAACCGGTCAAGACCGACCCTGCTGTATGGATGGGAGCCAGAAGAGAACTGAGTTTGCGCAGAAACAAAGGTCAATCAGCAAACACTGTGATGAAGAGGACTGGCCTTCATCTTGGGACCCCCAACGACCCCCACCAGGAGGCACTGCGCAAGTGCAGCTGGGAGGAGTCTATGGAAATTACTTCTTGGAACTAATTATAATATGGAAATTATTTCACAGAATCACAGAATCACAGAATAGTAGGGGTTGAAAGGGACCTCTGTGGGTCATCTAGTCCAACCCTCCTGCCGAAGCAGGGTCACCTACAGCAGGCTGCACAGGACCTTGTCCAGGCGGGTCTTGAATATCTCCAGAGAAGGAGACTCCACAACCTCCCTGGGCAGCCTGTTCCAGTGCTCCGTCACCCTCAGAGGGAAGAAGTTCTTCCTCATGTTCAGATGGAACTTCCTGTGCCTCAGTTTGTGCCCATTGCCCCTTGTCCTGTCACTGGGCACCACTGAAAAGAGCTTGGCCCCATCCTCCTGACACCCACCCTTCAGATATTTATAAGCATTTATTAGGTCCCCTCTCAGCCTTCTCTTCTTCAGGCTGAACAAGCCCAGCTCCCTCAGCCTCTCCTCATAGGGGAGATGTTCCAGTCCCCTCATCATCCTTGTAGCCCTCTCACAACTGATTTTGATATGCAATGAGGATAGATGCATATGTATAGGCGTATTGGGAAATCTAATGTATATGTAATATTTAATTGTATAAATTGAAGAGACAAGTTGCTGCTCGGCGCGCACGACTTTGGTGGGACTATCCCCCGTGCTGCCCGGCGCCAAATAAACATACCTACTTTACAATCTTACAGATTGTGGAGTCTGCTTTCCGCACGTCAGTTCTGCCCTGAGGCATGATGAATAGCCCCATGATTTGCCAGATACTCGTGGATGCAGCACTAAAAGAAGTGCAGCAATCTTTTAAACCGATTTACTTATATCACTATATGGACGACATCCTCCTTGCTGCTGAAACACAAAATGTGCTGCTCACTGCTTTCGCTAAATTAGAATCCTCATTAAAGATCTACAGGTTACAGATAGCCTCGGAAAAGGTGCAGACAGAGCAGCCCTGGAAGTATCTAGGATGGAAACTTTTTACTTCATGAGTGTTCCCACAACCATTGCGTATTGTTGACCAGGTCACCACTCTTCATGATCTACAAAAATTATTAGGAACAATTAATTGGGTACGACCCCTTTTGGGCGTCACGACTGAACAGTTGTCCCCTCTATTTACCTTGTTAAAAGGGACTCAGATTTGTTATCTTCCCAAAGATTGACACCAGAAGCGAAAACTGTCTTGCAGAAAGTTTTGGATAAAATTGCAGCTTCCTTTGCCTCCAGAATCAATGTCAAGTTACCAATAGATTTGTATATAATTTATGGGTTGTTTTTTTTTCCAGCCTTATGCTCTTGTAGGTCGGTGGTGTGCTAATGCGCAGGAGTTGAAGACTCTGGAATGGATCTTTTTGTCTCATACGCCCATGGAAACATTAACTACAAAGGCAGACATGACAGTGTCCTTAATGGCACAAGGTCAGAACCATTGTCAGCAATTGACAGGACGTGATCCTGATGCTATTTACTTGCTGCTAGCTAAAGATGACTTTGTGGTATTAACTAGAGAATCCTTATCGCTGCAAACTGCTCTAGCTGATTATGATATTAATGTATGCTAACGAGTTCTCGAGAGTGCCTGCTTTCTAGGGCTCCGGGGTTAAGTTTTGGAGAGTGAATTATTTTGCTGCTTTCTGGTAACAGATTTTGGGTACCCCAGTAGGACCCTGCTCTTGAACATCAATGGTCCGAGGGATCGCAGGACCTCCAGCCGGCACCGAGGGATTCTCGGGGAGAACCTCCGATCCCTGGACCAAAAAGTTTTGAGTATGGACCAATAATAAGGTAAAGGCATTCTTCTAAGTATTATTTCTTGTTGCCTGCCTGTTAGTCGTAGTGAAAGCTTCACAGCATTGGGCTATATCCCTGGGGAGAAGGGAAAGTACCCTTCCTAAAACAGAATTGAAAAGAGAGTATTCTTCCTGAAACCGAGGCTTGGGAATTTGTCTGATAAATGTTGAATAATATTGTAAGCCCTCGTCTGTTCATAAGTCTTTGCGATATTTGGATTTATGTTGAAAACTTGGTGTGCCTGTGTGTGTGCAGTCGCGACTATAAATGTGTGATTTTATGTGTTTGTTGTCACAGTGTTTGTATTTATATCATCTGATGGATTTATTTGGTTTCTGTGATCTAACGGGTTTGTCTGGACTAAGTAACTGCTTTTGTGTCTTCTGGTTTGGTAAGTTCTGCAGGTATTGATTATTTTGGTTTTTGACTTTAGACTGTTGTATTTGGACTCTGGTTTATCGGGACTTCGGAAGCATTTGATGCAACAGGGAATAGATGTGGTGATGTTTGCAGCTTTATGCTTTTATGTACATTAATTTTAGCCTATATAGTTAATGAGTCATAGTTCTAGGTACATTGATCTTAACCTCGGTGATTAATATGGATACCCAATACTGAATGTTATGGATATTTGTATGTGTGATGAGTATAACTATAACCCAAGTGGGTTGGATCCAAGTGCTTGGATCCCACCATCCACAGAGGAAGAAAATTGGATGCAAGTAAATCAATCTACGCCCATATATTAGGTAACAGATTTGCCATCAATATGTACCTTTCTCAGGCTAATCTGACCCTTCTTTACACCCAACAGGTTATGGTATGCACTTCATCTCTATATGTCTTTTTATTAGCATTTGTGTTCTTATGCTTGTTTTTAGTGTTGCACTGTAGCAGGGCTGTTACTGGACCATAATGCCAATAGTGATGCTTACACATGTCAATGTAGCGCTTGCTTCAAATTCATTAAATAAAACCGGGGGAGATGTAGAGGAACGGGAAAAAAGCAGATTGCTGTAATAAACAGAAGAGAAAAATCCTGAAGTAAACAGGACTTGTGGATGTGCTGAAGGAGCCTAGTACATGATCAGGAGTTAAAAAACAGCGGTTGTGTAGTGCCAGCCAGCGCATGGACAGCGCGTGATCAGCAACCTCATTGCCTGACCTGGCGTGTGATATGGCTATGGACTGGACACAAGCAGAACAGAGAACTTCGTGCAAATAGCTGCCTGATCGGGATAGAAAGTTCTCAGGAACTAACGTCCAGGTACATGACCATTTGCACAAAGCCGTGTTCACCTGGAACCACCTCACGCTTCCGGCATCTCGAGAATCGCCTCCTATCCTAACTCATTTTCTGTCATTGCAGAATGCTGATATACGACCTAAGGCAAAGGTGCTGGCATGGGATTTGCAATCAGGAGCTTGGACAGGGCCATGGGAACTATTAATGTGGGGGCACGGGTATGCTTGTGTTTCCACAGATATAGGACCTAAATGGTTCCCAGTGAAGTGCATTAAGCCGGCGCTAGAAAAGCAACAGGCAACCACAAAAGGCCCTGAAGCATCAGAAGACATTTTGAGTGATAACACACTGTTTGATGGCAAGTGATTCGTTTGAGACTGTAAGGAGTTCTGGATCAGGCCTCACTAGGCCGCAGTTGTCTGTATGTTTAGTCTGTAAGCGCTGTTGTGGATATATTATTGCACATTGTATATTTCGTAAAAGGCATTTGATTTATTTTAATGGTAATCAACACATTTATCTGAATCGTACCTTAACACCATTGTGCATTCACTGTAAAAGAATCAATATTGTAAGTAAGATCTATTCAATCCGCTATTTTTGCTGTAACACAGATCGGTATTTAAGATGGAAATGATGACGATCCTCTTAAGCTTTATGGGGTGTATACAAGCAGCATGGGTGCCACCACAACCAAAAATTAATGTGTACGTCACGCTAGCGAATCTGACAGGACAAGATTCAATTTGCCTGTCCATGGCATCTCCAGGAAACCCCTTTTTCAATATGCCTTGTTAGTGTCCCTTTGGATGCATGGCCCATACCACTGGCACTGACCAGTGTGGTCCCCCCGAACAACGGCACGGTCACTGATATGTGGGACCTATGGACTGTTCAACTGCCATTGGCCCAGTTAGAGCCTCAAGAGTTAGAGTTACTTGACTCCATACGAATGGACTTTTGTTTGTTTTTTAACTATACAGGGAGAAAACAAACACATGCATGGAGCGTTAATACATTGAACATTGTATATTGCAGTGCAAGCGCTTGGTGCAACTATACCACAAGCAACACATCTAAATCAACTAATCAACCACTTGCTTTACCCCATGGAGTATTTCTCATTTGTGGGGATCGTGCTTGGCCAGCCATCCCATCCCATATAAAGGGAGGTCCCTGTAGTCTAGGGAGATTAACGCTTTTAACACCAAATCACATCATGATAATTGACCACCGAAATACACGATACCGAGGGAAAAGAGCAATTCTTGCTTTTACCTCAGATTGCAAAGGCAATATCGGATTTTGGAATAGTGGTGAAACAATCTCTGCATCATTTTTAGCTCCCGGGATTGCAGCCTCCCAGGCTCTAGCTACCCCGAAGAAATCGGGATGTTGGCTAACCAAGAAGACTAATGCTGCTTTTCAGGCCTTAAGTAGTTTGCTTTTAGATGTTGATTTGGTTAGACACACGACTTTACAAAATCGTGCAGCAATTGATTTTTTACTTTTAGCACAAGGCCATGGATGTGAAGAATCTGACAGTATGTGTTGTATGAATCTCTCAGATCACTCGGAATCTGTTCATCGTAGCCTTCAACGACTGAAAGAGGAAGTTAAAAAGCTGAAGATTGATGATGAATGGGGTTGGATAGAAAGTCTTTTTAGTGATTGGGGAATTAGTGGTTGGCTTAAAGGTTTGATGAAGATTGGGTTAATTCTATTGTGTGTTATCTGTGGCCTCCTTCTCATCATTCCGTGTTTGCTATCCTGTCTGCCAAGGGCCCTGCAGAGGATGGTAAACACTGCATTTTTGGTAGAAAAACAAAAAGGGGGAGATGTGGGAGTCAGCTGGGCCGCGGGCGGCCTTGACGGTCTTGATGGAATAGAGCCATATCTATGAGCTAATTATTTTGTGCACCTGTGGCTTAAAAACAGGAGGAAAGGAACGAAGAAACAGGATGGGAAAATCCAACGCTTTGATAAGCGTGAAGGTCGTGTGAACGGACGCATGATGACCAATCAGAAGAACAAAGGAGCTACATGCCAAAAGACCCTCACCAATGAGACTCTGGGGGTGGGGGACAAGGGGATATAAAAATGTTATGATTAACCATTAAAGTGCTTCTGCTGCTGCTTCTGCTTCTGCTTGCTTTTGCTTGCTATGTGACTGTCATAACTTATTGTGGCGTGCTGCCACAGGCAGAAGGGGAGAGGGAGGTGGAGGAGGGCAGTGAAGAGGGAAAAAGGGAGAGAGAGGGAGGGGAGGGAGAGATACCAGCAGGTCTTGCCCCTAGACACCCTAGATCCTATGGTCTCTCTGGCAGATGACCAGGACTCCGCTGGTCCCTCTGATAGTCAACTCCTCCCATGGCCTTGCCCTGAGAGACACATGCATGTGCGCGCACACACACACCTGTCTCCCAGGCCACTTCATGTACTGACCGACTAGTCCGACTTGACATTTGCCAGCAATCACACACTCACATACCCTCACTTGCACATAACACTTAGGTGATGATGTTTTAGAAAAAGGCATCCCCTGTGTATGTAGTGGGAGGGGACTTCCTTGTTTGATTTGCTTATAGGTAAACTGGAAGGGATTGGTCCTGCCAGCCAATCACAGGGCAGTGTGTGAACATGTTGGGTATGCTGTTTTACAAAATGGTGACCCCCCCCCCGCAGGACATAAAGGCATGGACTAAGCGTAACACATGACTGGAAGAGGGAAGGGATTTCTGGGACAAGTGGAACATGTGACTTTCAGTAGGGGCGGGGCTTTCCCCAGAAGATGGGGTGCCTGGCACCTGCCACTGCTTATCTTGGATAAAAGTTGTCCTTATATTACTGATGCCTAGCGAACGAAAGGGGACAATTACCTGAAGGTGTAGTGGACTTATTAAGGAACAGATGGGAAGATGATTTGGAGATTGAATAGAATTTATGATGTCTTATACTAAGTGGATTGTGGGAATGTACAAGACTCATTGTAGGATGCCAAGGAGAGCATTTTAGGATTGTGCAAGATTTATTATGGGATATTTGGGGAAGGTCTAAAGGTAGGGAAAGGGAGGAGGGATCAAGGTTGTTCGGGGAGGAACAAGTATGGGAAAATAGAGGGATAAGGGAATAAAAGGGACTGGTTGCGTGTAAACTGGTTGCTGCTCAGTACGCTTATCTGGCCATGCCCCAAGCCTGATCACCACAGTGTGTTCTGAAACTTCATTTCTAACTGTTTTCTTGGGTGATGGACTCTCTATTTTGTGTGCATGTGTGGAAGTCTAAGTGCCAGCAGCTGGAGTGGGGTCCACGTTTCATAGGGCCCCATGTGTTTGTGATACCAGCAATTGGAGAGACTGGAGTGCATGCATATTGTGTGGGTATGTATGTCAGTTTGTGATCGCTAAAGAATATCAAGCTAGACTAGACAGCAAGTAGGATAACAGAGTGAAGAGACAGGTATCAAAGCAGCCATAAGTCTGGGCTGGATACTGGAGAGATCAGAGGGGCTGAGAGTTGGCTACTGGAGGAACCAGAGGGTCCAAGCCAAGTACTGAAAAGACTGTGAGGTCTGGGGGCCGGCTACTGGTAAGGCTATGGACCAGTTAATAGAGAGACCTCTGCGCATGTGTGTAAGCATGTGTGTGTCTGTGAGTGAATCAACTGGGAAACCAGGGGATCCAGGATCAGCTATTGAATAGACTGTCTAAGGCCAGTTACTGGCAAGATCCATATTTGCTGAATATCAGCAACTGGAGTGGGGCTGCAGGCCTTCAGGGCTCATATGCCTGGGTGCCAGCAACTGGGGAAACTGGGATCCAGGGGACTGAGTGTCTAAACCCAGCTACTGGATCAGCAAGGGAGGGGAGTAGTATGATGCCATTGGTGCTGTTCATGTTTACCTGAATGCTGTGTTTTCTGGCTATGTTGATCTTTGTGGTCTGCTGTGTGTACGTGTATTACCTGTATGTGCATTTGTGTACCTATTGAGAACACATGCTCAGCCTCACTACTGGATGGAAATGGGGACAGAGAACTGTGGAAGCCTTGCCTCTTTCAGGCTACTGGATCCAGCAATTTCTAACATAGACATTATGGCACACCTCACCGCACCCTTTTTTCCAAGAGAGTGAAATGACTCCGAACCATTCAAACCTGAGATCTGTGAGATCTGTGGTGGTGTAAGAATATGGTGGCATTAGATCTCATTATAGATCTTCTGTGATCCATTCTCTACAATAACCAAAATCTTCATTTTCCCTGTGAGTAAATCAGTGTAACTCTGTTAACTTTAGTGGACATGAGCACCTATTTAGCTCTTTAACAGTTCACAATAAAATAGAATAAAGCAGGAGATGAAAAAGAATATAAGGTCCTTTTAAGACTGGTATAGAGCATGTACATATTCTGAAAAATAACTGCACAGTATGGAATTTGGCCAGGATACTCTGTGATTTGCCCACAATTCTTTTCTTTTTTTTTTTGGAGGGGGGGGAGAGAATAGTGTGTTTTAATATCTACGGGATCTTACTTTACTTCATACATAATGCAATGATATAGCTGAAATATATATAAGATAATGTAGGTATTGACTTGGTCTATTGGTGGATAGCGTTTGAAATATGAGAGAACCTTTGCACGGGATATCATGGAGCCATCAAATGCATTATTGGAACTATTCTGCCAATTACAAACCTTAAGTGAAAGGTCTTGAAACTCTTCAAGAATTAAATACCTACCTGATCTCTGAGGTCAGCATATCTTCCTCCACCTCAGCCCCAAACCTCTCCCTACCAGCAGTCACCCTTTTATCTAACAGCACAGTGGTTAGCATGTTTATTGGGGGGTTGGACTAGATGACCCACAGAGGTCCCTTCCAACCCCTACTATTCTGTGATTCTGTGATTCAGGACACAGGAGGGACTTTGGTCCTTTTCTCCTACTTAACAGGCCTAGAACCCTGAGCAGAACATGCTATTGCTATACGTGTGAAAAGCAGCAGGTGGTGTTGCTGACCTGTAGAAATAATTGTTATTTAAACCAATTTAAACCAATTTTACTTAAACCCCTTCTTCCCCTTCTGCTGAGCATGAGTACTACTAAAGTACAACTCTGGATAAGGATCAGCACGAAAAAGCTACGAGAGAACATGTCCTTCGCACATGTTTGTCGACCTCTCTCAGTGATGGCAGGGTCTTCAGATTATCCTGCAGCCTCCTTATCTCTGCTGTTTGCACACCTGTTCTCCCGAGGCCTAAAGGGATTATTCAGGATTCTCTTATCTCACAACCCTCCCAATTATTCACAAAGAACCAAGACTTGTTTTGGTTGTGCAATGATTCTGACCACCTGAAGTGATTACATACCCCTACATGTTACATTTGTTACATTCACAGTTATCAGTCCCTCCTTTTCTTTTGAGGATTTGTAGCTAGAAAGCTATGAATCCTCACTATTGTGTTTTGTAGGTAGTATTTTCAAATTTCTTCAGTGTTTCATGCCAAGGGTCCCGGAAAAGTATTTTCCGGTTTCTGTTTGGTACCTAATCTTGTTCCTTTTCCAATCACTGTGTGTCTCAACTGAATCCTGACAACACCAAAGGAAACACTTGAGAAATATGTAAATAAATATTCCTAAAACCATCAGGGTGATAATTCCCATGAATAATTGTTTCAACCCTTCTAAATTCGGGAGCCAAGAGGTTACTTTATCCCATAAATCTCAAAACCCTAAGGAAGTATCATCCAAAGAAACTTTACAGAATACTCGTGCTTTTTCCCAGAGCGTGTTCAAATCTGCTTCTATCTCTCTGTCTTTATTGATATATGCACAGCAACTGGTATTAATGATCATACATACTCCCCCCCCTTCTTTGGCAGTTAATAAATCTAATGCCATTCGATTCTGTAGCACAACTTTACTAATAGATGATACTTCTGTCTGTAGAATTTTCAGTAGTATTTATTGTTAGATATTTTATCTTTTTTTTAAAAAACATGGAAATGTTTATTCTGGCTTTTTTCCAGTTCGCTTACTCCTAGCCACGGTAAGAACCATCTAACAAAGCTATGAAATTTTGTTCCCCTACTTACAAGTTGGTTGTCTTCCCATTTGGCTCGTCTCCATGATGTTCTTAATATGCCTTTAGGTATTTGGGACTGGTTATATATTTGGTCCTGGCTGACTAGATGACCTATGGTACACATTCCCTTCCAACCTGCAGGGAGTCGCTTTCTGCTAATGCCATTGCCGCATAGCCACCAATACCCATTGGGTAATTTACAGGGCCTGTCAGTGGCTGTTCCACGCTTTACCCAGCCAACTGATATATTCCTAGAATAATCTCAGTTCGAGGGGCTATAGGTTTCTAATTGGGTTCTGTTACAAAAATCAATATATATCACACTTGTCCCTTTCAAATCCCAAGTTCCTACTTCTACTGTAGTTTTGTTGATCCAATAATCATTCCACCCATCCCTGCAAGTACAATTTATGTGTGTATGAAAGGGGGGTCGGCACAAACAAGTGTTGGATCTTGCTTTCCATAGGCAATTATTATTGCTAACCAATATCTGGGTGTTGTTATCTAATATCCGTAGGTCAAATGTTGCTCCAGTCATGTAGCTCGAGTTGTCGTGATCGCAGTATCCTACATTGTATCTTCTCCAAAACTTGGGCCAAGCATTATTGTCCCAATTCCAATGAGTAGACCCTACCCCATATAAAGGGAGTCTCATGTCACCTTTTGGTAAGGCAGTAAAAATCCAACAATCCTTAGCTCCCGTGGCATTTAGTATCATCTGAATTGCATTGTAATATAAGTTCTCTCTCCAAGTGTTCCCTAATAAGCCTAGGTTTAACAAAGTTACTGCCATAATTGCAGTTTCAAACCGCCAGCCTTTTCGACCATCCATCCTGCTTCAGGAGCCTTCTTCACTCGAGAATAATGGATCCAGGCTGGTTGTCCTCGATTCTTGATTGCAGTGAAAGTGGTCAGCAATACTTGGTAAGGTCCATTCCACTTCTCTCTCAGTGGATCACCTGAAAAATTCTCTTAACATAAACCCAATCTCCAGGGCTAAATGGATGGATCGAGTGACCTAACCCGTTAGCCCTGGTACCGAAAACATTTTTACTAATTTTTTCTTATTGTTTTCCTAAGAATATAACACAATTCTGTAGATATTGACTATGCAACTGGTTCAAATCTTCCCCTTGATATGTAGCCTGGTATGGTCTCCCGTATAATATCTCAAAAGGGCTCAAATTTTCTTTGGTCCTAGGTTTTACACGTATCTGAAGTAGTGCAATAGGCAATGCTTGGTACCAATATAGATTTGCTTCTTGGCATATTTTTGATGTATGTTGTTTTATCATGTGGTTCATCTTTTCTACTTGCCCACTGGCTTGTGGTCTATAGGGCGTATGTAACTGCCAATTGATTCCTAACAGTTTGCTGACCTGTTGCACTACTTCTGCACAAAATGTGTCCCCTTATCTGAGGAGATAACTGTTGGTACCCCAAACGGAGGTATTATTTCATTTAATAATATCTTAGTTACTTCCCTTGCTTTATTTGTTCTACAGGGGAATGCTTCTGGCCAACATGAAAAGGTATCCGTGAGTGTTGGTAAGTACCTGTACCCTCCTTATCTTGGAAGTTCAGAGAAATCCATTTGCCAAAGGTCTCCCGATACACTTCCCTTCCCAATACTTCCTAATTGTACCTGGTTACCTGTATTTGGGTTATTTTTTTAAACATGTTTCACACTGTTGGGTTACTTGTCGGACTGTAGTATACAAATATTTCCCTATTAATTTCTGATTTAAAAATGTGTACAGGGAGTCCGCTCCCCAGTGTGTCCTATTGTGTTCTTCTTTAACCACCCCCCATATCTGTTTAGCAGGGATTATAATTCTGCCATCACTTTGTAACCAGGGAGATAAAATCAGTTGACCATAAACATGAACAGTGCTGCTATGTTCCTGGTACAGCCCTACCCACCTGGACATTAGGTCTGGGAACAGAGGGTCTAGTCTCTAGGTAACCATTAATGCTAAACAATAGTAGTGAAGGGGATTTTTAATAGAAATAGCATTATAGTACCTATCTATTGTCTAAATTAACTGAAGCAGAGAGTCTTGCATCTCCATACAAAGGGGTTAGTTGTTTATTATTTATTATTGTTTAACATCAGTGATTACCTAGGGACTAAACCCTCTGTTCCCAGACCTAATGTCCAGATGGGCAGGGCTGTACAAGGGACACAGCAGCATTGTTCGTGCTTTATGATTAACTAATTCCATCACCTTGGTTACATTTCCCCCCTTTGGAAGTTTTGAAATAATTATCTTTTCAATACTTCCATAATTAAATTTTTCTTTATCATATAATGATTAAATATTATTATAATATACTTTTTAAAATTACAACACTACACTTATAGTCCATTTGTTTCGCTATAGGGTGGTGGAAGTGTAACAACCGACTCACTAAGGTTTTGTCTTCTTGCAATAGCCTGAATAATCATTCGATTAAAAGCTGTTCTATTGGTGAGTTCCTTTTTCAGACAATAATATATGAGCAATATTATTAAAACTACTACCAGTAAAAGCAGTCCAGTACCAATTAAAGATTTGACCCAAGAACTAATATTCCACCTTAATCCATTAACAATTTTATCAAGCCAATTTTCTTGCATGTCTTGTTGAATTTCCCCACGGGACTGATACTCCTACCGCCCTTGGGATTGGAAGACATGCAGTTATTTGGGTCACATTCTGTAAATTTGCGAAATCTTTTATAAGCCAGATCATCAAATTTTCTTCTGGAGTCCTCCTTGGGAGGTATATTAATTGTTCTGCTTTTATTGGCAGTGAATCAACGTTTTCTGTTCTTACTTCTAATACACTGAACAGTGCTCCTATTATCATCAGTTTCCAGATCGAGATACAGTCTCCTCGCATTTTACAGCAATAACTACTCTTTTTAGACATATTTCAAAGTCCGTTTTGCAGTCTCTGGATCTCTGTTGATGACTCTCCACGAAGGGGCCTTCTTCACTCAAGTGTAGTGTATCCAAGGTTCCACCCCTTCTACTTTGATAGCAGTGTAAGTTGTTAACAGTACCTGGAAAGGTCCCTTCCACTTCTCCTGCAGTGGTTCAGAGTTCCAAGTCTTTATGTACCCGAAATCACCTGGTTGATACTGATGCACAGGCGTATCCAAGGCAAGCGATCTGGTCAGCACAATGTATTTTCGGAGTGCTTCGAGGGTTTTTCCTAAAGAAACCAAATACATTTTTAAATCTGTTTCCCCTGCTATTTTTATATCCCCTGGCATTAAAGGAGTCTGACAAGGTTTGCCATACAAAATTTCGTATGGACTTACACCATCTTTAGATCTTGGTTGGATTCTGATTCTCAGGAGTGCTAATGGTAAAGCTTGTGGCCATTTTAAAGACACCTCTTGACAAATTCTACTTATTTGTCTTTTTAATGTTTGGTTCATTCTTTCAATTCTCCCACTTGATTGTGGCCTCCAGGGGGTATGTAAATCCCAATTTATTCTTAAAATTTTACATACTTGTTGAACTATTTCTGCTACAAAATGTGGTCCCCTATCAGAAGACATGCCAATTGATACCCCAAACCTTGGTATTATTTCTTTCAACAATATTTTAACTACTTCTCTCGCTTTGTTGGTGCGACAAGGAAAGGCTTCCGACCATCCAGAAAAAGTATCAATTAATACTAATAGATACCTGAATCCATTCTGCCTGGGCAGTTCAGAAAAATCAACTTGCCAATAATTTCTTGGGGTGTTACCCTGTTTTGTTACTCCTAGGGGTGCCCTTTTCCGATTTAAAGGATTATTTTTGAGACAAATTGGACACTTAGCTACTATAGATTTAATTACTCCTGTCATTCCTACACGCACTGCAGATGATTTTAGGCTCGAGACCATAGCATCTACACCCCAATGTGTCTGCGCATGCTTTTCTTTCACAAGCTCTGACATGACTTGCGGGGTTACTATTACCTGCTTTTCTGGCGTTACCCACCACCCTTCTGTATTTTGTGATGCCTTTAATTGTTCCACCAATTGCTTATCCAATTTACTATATTTTGGTTTCAGATTCGGGATTTTTATCTGTTTTACTGGTACTAGTGCAAGGATACCTTGTTCAGCAGCCTCCTTTGCTGTTTTGTCTGCCAATCGATTACCTATGTTTACAGCTGTCTGACCAAATTGACGAGCCTTGCAATGCATTACCGCCACTTCCTTTGGCTTCTGCACCTCTTCGAGGAGCTGAAGGATTTCTTCTTTATGTTTTATCGATGATCCTTGGGCTGAGAGCAGTCCTCTTTCTTTCCAGATGGCTCCATGAGCATGAATCACACCAAATGCATATTTCGAATCAGTCCATATATTTACCCTCTTTCCTTCTGCCATTCGCAAGGCTTGCTTCAACGCCACCAGTTCTGCTTTCTGTGCCGAGGTATTTGCAGATAGCGTTCCTGACTCCAGTACCTCGGTGGTGGTGACAGCATATCCGGCCGTTCGTCTTCCCTCTTTCACAAAGCTGCTTCCATCCGTGAACAACTCCAGATGAGGGTTCTCCAGAGGCTCATCCCTCAGGTCCGATCTGCTGGAATAGACTTGTTCAACAGTTAGCAGGCAGTCATGTTCTAGATTTTCTGTCGGATTCTCCATCGACAGAAACATTGCTGGATTTACGATGGTTGTGGTTTTTAATTCCACATCGTCCTGCTCCAGCAAGACAACTTGATATTTCAGCATTCTGCTGGGGGATAGCCAATGACCCCCCTTTTGTTCTAGAACAGTTACCACCATGTGTGGTACATACACCACCATCTTTTGGCCCATAGTCAATTTTCGAGCTTCTTGAATCAGCAATACTGTCGCTGCCACAGCGCGCAAACATCCCGGCCATCCTTTACTCACGTTGTCAAGTTGTTTTGAGAAGTATCCTACTGGTCGCTTCCAGGATCCCAGACGTTGTGCCAGCACTCCAAGGGCCAGATGTTGCCTCTCATGGACAAACAGTTCAAAAGGTTTGGTTAAATCGGGTAAACCCAAAGCAGGGGCCATCATCAATGCTTTTTTAAGTTCTTTAAATGATTTTTGGCATTCAGGTGTCCATGTCAGATACAAGTCTTTGGATTCTCTTAAAGCTTTGTAGAGTGGCTTCACATATAGTCCATAGTCTGAAATCCAAAGCCGACACCATCCAATCATTCCCAAAAAGGTTCTCAGCTCTTTCGGACTGTTAGGTTCTGGGATTTGGCAAATGGCTTCCTTCCTTTCATTACTTAATTGCCTTTGCCCTTGTGATATTTCAAATCCCAGATAAATCACCGCTTCTCTTCCTATCTGGGCCTTATTTCTGGAGACTCTATATCCTCCTTGGCCTAGAAAATTCAACAAACTGATAGTAATTTCAAAACATTCTTCTTTGCTTTCTGCTGCTATCAGAATATCATCCACATATTGTAACAATGTCCCTTTTTCCTGGTTCTGTCTCTTCCATATTTCTAATTCCTTTGCTAACTGGTTTCCAAATATTGTGGGGCTATTGTTAAATCCTTGTGGAAGTACAGTCCATGTCAGTTGCATCTTTCGTCCTGTTGCAGGGCTCTCCCATTCAAAAGCAAATATGCTTTGACTTTGTGCATCCAGAGGTATGCAAAAGAAGGCATCCTTTAAATCTAGTACAGTGAACCATTTATGCTCCTCTTTCAGGGATGTCAATAAAGTATAGGGATTGGCCACTACTGGGTGTATATCTTGAACTATTTGATTTATAGCTCTTAGATCCTGGACTAGTCGATTCTCCCGTCCCCCAGGTTTCTTTACCGGTATTATAGGAGTGTTATATTCTGACTCGCATTCTACCAAAAGCCCATATTCCAAAAATTTCGTGACTAACCCCTCCAATCCTTTTCGTGCCTCCCACTTAATAGGATACTGTTTTTGTCTTACCGGTTTGGATCCAGGTTTTAAGGTCACTTTTACCCGTTCTGCCAGTTTAGATCGTCCTGGAACTTCACTTGCCCAAACCAAGGGGGTTACAGCATTTTCCACCTCTTCTGGAATTCGTTCTTCTTTAAAAGAATCCTGTAACATAAATACTTTCGCCTCTATGGCTTTTGATTCAGGTATCAATAATTCAATTTCCCCATTTTTAAAAGTTATTTGTGCCTCCAATTTACTTAGCAAGTCTCGCCCTAACAAAGGCAAAGGGCATTCAGGCACATATAAAAACTGGTGTGTTACCCACTGTTTTTGCAGTTTAATTTTCAATGGTTCCAGAAAAGGCCGATTTTATCTTTGTCCTGTCGCACCAACGACATCTACCGACCGATGACTGCATTTTCCTTTGCATGTGTTTAATACCGAATAAGTGGCCCCCGTATCTACTAAAAATTCTACTTCTTCATTCCCTAGCTTTAATGTAACCAGGGGTTCAGCTAGGGTAGACTCCCCCGGTCCTCTTCATGATTCCTCATCTAAAGTCATCAATTTAATCACACGAAGAGTCGGATCTAATTCCCCGGCCTTAGGGCATAACACCAAAAAAAATCCACTTCTGATATCTGGTCAACATTCCTCTGGGTCCCGGCTGATTCGGGTCCCAGTCAGGATCTGAAGAGGGAAAGTTCTGATCTACCATTTCCTGCAAATCTCCACGGGCGTGAGCTCCCTCTACCTATTTCTTAGCAGTATTCAATACCATCCTTTTCTCTGTGCCATCAAGCAAAGTATCTAAAATCACCTGCAAATCATTCCAATCAGGATCCTGGGTCCTAGTTATTGTCTCAAAGACCTTTGCTACTCTCTCAGGTTCTTCCCGATACGTGCCTGCTACCTCTTTCCACAACCTTAAATCAGTTATTGAAAATGGAACCTTTACTGTCACCAGACCAGTATTTCCTAATGCCTCTCGGAGGGGAGCCTGGAGGGGAGCTGGCTCCGCTACCCCTCCTGTCCTTCCCCGCGTTCTTCCCGAAACCGGGTTAAATCCTCCCGCACCCTCCCCCAGAGGGGAGGTGGAAGGGCTACCGATCTCGGATTCCTCCTCCTGATTATCCCCCCATCTTCGACGCGGTGCCACCATTAGCTCGACATCATCTTCCTCAGACTCAAATTTCAAACACTCTTTCCCAACGCTACAAGCGGCGCAGCATTTCTTTGAACCTTTTTCACATTTTCCTGTGGAGTCCTGGCTGGACGAGAGGGGACATAGTTTGGTGCTTTGAGCAACCCAGGTTCCGATCCGGAAGTGAGCCTTGGGAGCAGCTGACACGGAACCCTGCTGGGAAGGCAGAGCGACGAGCTCGGGACACTGGAGCAGGGGGAACGTCACCGTTTCCTGCCACACTGTCACTTCCTTCCTGCCACGTTGTTGTTTCCTGCCACAGTACTGTTTTCACTTCGAGATGCAGCTCTGCACCAATCACAACGAGTTGCAGTAGTTTTGCCTATATATGGGTTGGGGTTTTAACCATTCAGATGCTGTAATAGTTTTGCTATATAAACCTTGTTTTGCTGACTAATAAAGCTGTACGATCATACTCATATTGGGGTCACATCGTTACAATGGGTCCGTTACCCACGCCTATATTTGGTAGCAGAGGATGGACGGTTTCCCTGCAGGAGTGCCTCGGTCTGCGGTGAGCAGCTAGAGAGGGGGGCGTGGGACTAATGGCTGGGAGGGTCCTGCCTGGGTGCGGACGCGCAGGGCAGGTACGGACGGCCGACTCCCAGGGATTTTCGAGCCACACTGGGGTTGCCTGGCGCAGCTAAATTTTAACGTGGAGGCCGGGGTCGCAGGCATGGAGGTGGATGCCACGGCAACGTTGTTAGTCGGTATTCTCTCTAAGAGAGGAATAGACGCAACGGCAAACCAACTCATGAAGTTGATTAAACTGGGGCAACGATGGGGTCACTTTGCGGATACCCCGGTACTGTTTTCTGTCTCGGAATGGCAAGAGTTATGAGAGATGATGTGGGAAAGGACAATAACGGGGGAGGACAAGGAGGAAAAGGAGATATTAAGCCGTCCGCGAGCTCTGGCGAACAGTATTACACACTTTAAAAGCCATGAAAGCTGAACGAGAGGTGGCGTGTGCTGCAGCTCAGATGCTAGCTCCGGAGCCCGGGAAAGATCACGCGCCTAAGCCTGGGACATTATCACGGGTTTTCGGGCTACCTGCCGTTAGAGGGATGACTGGGACCACTTGTAACACAATTTCCGAGATTCGAGCGAGTGCAGAGTGTGGTTCCGGTCTCGGCGCAGAGGGGGGTGGCCCACCGGAAGTTGCTGCCAGAGACATCAACTCGAAATGCAAGCCGGACACGGTAGTACGACCGCCCCCGGGGAAGTGCGACTGTCTTCCGGAAGAGCGGAGGAGCGGCTAGTACCACCCCCAGAGGGGGAGGGAGAAGGGGCACGGCTCACAACATCGGCCCCTCCTGGGGCGCGGCCTACAACATCGACCCCTCCTCTGCGGCTAGTACCACCCCCAGAGGGGGAGGGAGAAGGGGTGCGGCTTACGACATCGGCCCCTCCTGGGGCGCGGCCTGCAACATCGGCCCCTCCTCTCTATCCACCCCTGCCACATTCCAGCGAGGCGTCTCCACTCCCGACGCCCTCTGATGGCGGCCAGAACGAATTGCAAGGAAAAAAAGCGTGCGATTTTTACAGGCAGTTTTGCAGCATCTTCAAGACAAGAGCTCGCAGTTCCAGCATATGTCAATCGTTACCAACCCCCCCCACCGGGAAAACGAGGCTTCCTCTCCGAGATGTTTAGTTGGGCCTCTGGCACGGATCACACCTACCCGCTGGAGTGGTGTTACAAGAGATGCCATCCTAGATGGACAGTGGAACGTTGCCACCATTATCTGAGGTACACAAGCCTCAGCCTGTCCTGTGGAACAGGTTAATGGATGACAATCGTAAGTACAGGTGTTTGGCCGGAGGAGTGGCCACTAAGTTACCACCTGAAGAAAGCCGTGAGCAGGAGCTGGGTCCAACAGACCCTGAGCAGGAATCAGGTCTATTTCCCCCCCCCCCCCCCCCGCCCCGGCTCGCTGGAGAATGGGACATTCACTGAGAAAAGGAGCGAAGGCTCCATTAAAGAATTTTTTTACAGTGAAGTTTGAAAGAACAAAGTCTTGCAGCTTAAAATACCTGAGGAAATCATTACTTGGAAATCAGTGCATACAGCTTTAAATGCTCTAAAACTTACAGAGACTATCTCAGAAGCAGCTGCTATACCTCTGTCCTTATCTCAAAAGCAAGGACAGAGCAGCAGTCTGCTGAAATTTAACCCTACATACGACGAAATTCCTACCGAACATGAGAAGTGCGGGAAGTAAATCTGCCAAAACCTGATGATCCTTTGAATCCAGAGAAACGGGAAGTGGGGTGTAAAAATCCGGCATCCCAAAAGTGTACAACAGGGTCTCTCGACAGCAATTGGCGTACCCGACCTGAGATCAAAACGAGGTGAATTCCAACATAAAACTGCACAGTCCCTCAGACACTGTACAGCCGCCGTGCCAGCAGTCAGCGCATCGAATGGGTCAGCAAACCTTACACCTGGTGGGGCATATGGCTCCCCCCGGGCAACCGGCGGCACGGTTCCCCCCCCCCCCCCCCCCTTCCCTCGATCCCAGCGCGCCGGCCCGTTCCGGCCAGCCCAGAAGCGGCGCGGCGAGAACCATCTTTTCTAACATTCAAGGACTTGGTTACAAAAAAATGTATACAATTCAATTACTGCAGTAGAATTCCTTGTGAACAAACAGCTGGACTTTATTATCTTTCCAAGGTTCAGATAGTCTACCTAGATGATGTTATTCACTCTGCTGAAAAGTGAAAATATTGACTTTACAGCTGAAGATTTGTCCCCTCTATTTACTTTGTCAAAAAGGACTCAGATTTATTATTTTCCCGAAGATCAATGCCAAAAGCAAAAACTGTTTTACAAAAGATTTCAGATAGAATTGCAATTGCCTTTACCTTCAGAATTAATGTCGAATTGCCAACAAATTTGTATATCATTTATGAAGGTTTTGTTTTACAGCCTTACCCTCTTTTTGATCAGTGGTGTGTTAACACGCAGAAGTTGAAGACTCTGGAATGAATCTTTTTGTCTCATACGCCCATGAAAACATTGACTTCAAAGGTACACATCATAGTGTCCTTAACAGCACAAGGTTGGAATCACTGTCAGAAAGTTGATACTATTTGCCTGCTGCTGGCTAAAGATGACTTTGTGGCATTAAATAGTGAATCCTTATCACTGCAAGCCGCTCTAGCTGATTATTTAAATAACATACGTTATACCCTTCCACAGCATAAGCTGTTACATTCCCTCTCTCAAATTTCATTGCAGCCAAAAAAACGATGTGTTTCTGTTCCTATTAAAGGAGCACGAACAGTGTTTTGGAAACAAACAAATTCATCAGATTAGCAATCATCTATTTTAGTCGTTGAAGGATCCACACAAATTGTTAAGCTATCAGCGGCCTTGCACGTCTTTGAATTGTTTTCGACTGAACCACTCAATGTTGTCACAGATTCTGCATGTTGTGAATATTGTTCAACGCATTGAAGATGCAATTGCTATTGAAATTAGAAAATCGTGTACGTGTATATTTTATAATGCATATATAGTTACATACTACTCTACTAAAACCAATAACTGAAGAAAAAGTTGTAGCAGATCAATTGACAATGGCAGCAGTACTGCCACACAGTTTCAAGCAAGCCCGATTATCTCAAGACTTCTTTCATCAAAATGCTTCTTCCTTGCATAAACAATTTGCTTTGCCCCAGGGGCAAGCCACAAAAAATGTTCATGCATGCCCTGATTGTCAATGTATTACACCCGTACCATCGTGTGCAGGAGTGAACCCTCGTGGTTTACGAGCTGATGAGTTGTGGCAAAGTGATGTTACACATATATCAACATTTGGTCGACTGCATTGTGTACATGTTAATGTGGATACTTTCTCAGGATTTCTGCTAGCCACGGCACATACGGGAGAAAAGGAACGTTTCACGGACAATTTCTCTTTTCCTACAGGACTGGAGTATACAACATGTTACAGGTATACAACATTCTTCTACTGCACAAGCCATTGTCGAAAGTGTCCACGGGACCCTCAAAGCTATGCTAAATAAACAAAAAAGGGGGAATCCTATGGGCAGTGTTACCCCACAGGAACAGTTAATGTACTTAATTTTTAAAATCGTTCTGATGATCAATTATTTACAACGGCAGCTGACCGTCAATTCGGGATGGTCCCTCCATTTGTGGTTCGACCAAAAGTATGGTATAAAGAATTTGGGGAATCACAATGGACAAGTCCTATAGAACTAATAACGTGGGGAAGAGGGTATGCGTGTGTTCTTCTTTCAACAGGCCCTCGATGGTTACCAGCAAAATATGTGAAGCTATATCATGAGCTGAAAGAACGTAACGCAGAATCCGATGCCAGAGGTGACCACGCTCACTCTCAGGGAGCAACCTCTGACATGGAAGCAGAAGAGATCCACTCCGGATGATCCTGTTACACAGGGAACACTGAAAAAACTGCAGCAAACGCAAGTACTCTGATGACTGCAGTGGGTGCATCACCCACACCAATTAATACATTCCTTGCATATTTGGCAATTATCTCCCACAACAGCTTTTGTATAACGAAGCAATCTTGGAGAACACGGTATACGTGATTTTAGAACTGCGTCTGCACAAGAGCAAAGGTCAACTAGCAGACACCGTGAGGAAAAGTATAAACCTTCACCTGAGGGCTCCCGACGACTGCCCAGAGGTGCCAATATGCATGTACAAAAGACATTTATACATATATATATATATAAAAAAAAAAAAGGGGGGGGAGAAATGGAGAATGAGAAGTACTTTGCAGAAATGTAATGATTATGTATGTTAACATGGCATAAATATCTAGTAAGAGTGTCTTTTCGGTACACACATTTGAGTAGAACTATTCCCTGTGCGTTCAGTACTGCAGTAAGGAATGCCTGCTTTCTAGAACTCCAACATTAAGTTTTAGGAAGTTAATTATTTTGCTGCTTTCTAGTAATAGATTTTGGGTACCCAGGTAGGACGCTGCTCTTGAACTTCAATGGTCCGAGGAATTGCAGGACCTCCAGCCGGCACCGAGGGATTCTCGGGGAGAACCTCTGATCACTGGACCAAAAAGTTCTGAGCGTGAACCATTAATAAGGCAAAGGCATTCTTCCAGTATTGTTTCTTGTTGCCTGCCTGCTAGTCATAGTGAAAGCTTCACAGCATTGGGCTATAACCCTGGGGAGAAGGGAAAGTACCCTTCCTAAAACAGAATTGAAAAGAGAGTACTCTTCCTGAAACTGAAGCTTGGGAATTTGTCTGTTAAATGTTGAATATTATTGTAAGTCCTTTCTTTGCAATATTTGGATTTATGCTGAAAACTTGGTGTGCCTGTGTGTGTGTGTGTGTGGTCGCGACCATGAACATGTGGTTTTATGTTACAGTGTTTGTATTTCTGTGATCTGATGGATTTATTTGGTTTCTGTGATCTAACGGATTTGTCTGGACTAAGTAACTGTTTTGTGTCTTTTGGTTTGGTAAGTTCTGCAGGTATTGACTATTTCTGGTTTTTGACTTTAGATTGTTGTATTTGGACTCTGATTTATCAAAACTTCGGAAGCATTTGATGCAGCAGGGAATAGATGTTGTGATGTTTGCAGCTTTATGCTTTTATGTACATTAATTTTAGCCTATATAGTTAATGAGTCATAGTTCTAGGTACATTGATCTTAACCTAGGTAATTAATATCGATAGCCAATACTAAATGTTATGGATGTTTGTATATGTGATAAGTATACCTATAACCCAAGTGCAAATTTACTGAGCTCATATTATTGATACACTGCTATTTCGATGCCTGACGCGGTGAGATGCATTCCCTCCCATTGACAATAATGATATGTTGTGGTCAAGCGGTACTTTAATCCCACCATCCACACAGGAAGAAAATTGGATACAAGTAAATCCAGCAAGAAAATTGAATACAAGTAAATCAATCTACACCCATATGCTAGGTAACAGATTTACCATCAGTATGTATCATTCTCAAGTTAATTTAATCTTTCTTTATATCCAGCAGGTTGTGGTATGCACTTCACATCTCTATGTCTTCAATTAGCATTTGTGTTCTTATACTGTTAGTATTGTAGTTTGTGTGGGCCTCTGAAAGAGTGGTAGCAAGCTGAAGACCAAAATTATGTCAGCTCTCATCATCATCAACAACCTCATCAACTATACCTGGCTTGCTCAAAAAACAAAAAGGGGGAATTGTGGAGTCCTGGCTGGACGAGAGGGGACATAGTTTGGTGCTGTTGAGCAACTCAGGCTTGGTAATGGAGATAGACCTTGAAAGTAGTGAACACGGAACACTGCTACAGAAGTAGATTGGTGAACACGGAACGCTGGGCAGAGAAGCAAGCCAGTGTTACCACAAAAGTCTTGCAATCCCTGCTAGAAGATCAGAGTAGTCTACGACATGCGGTATTGCAAAATAGAGCCGCAATTGATTTTTTACTGCTGGCCCAGGGACATGGTTGTGAGGATTTCAAAGGCATGTGCTGTATGAACTTGTCCGATCATAGTAAGTCCATCCACAAGCAATTACAATGGCTGGAACAGCACGCCAATCAAATACAACAAAACCAGGGATTTTTTGATGGATTTCTCACCTCGCTCTTTGGTAATCTGCCCACTTGGCTTAACGGTTTAATTATAGAAATTTTGCACATATGTATCGTGTTACTTGCTGTTGGAGTTATAATATGTATTTGCTTTAGCTGACTTAAAAAGGCTCTCTCCAAGATGATGAAGCAAACCTGGCTTGCTCAAAAAAACAAAAAGGGGGAATTGTGGAGTCCTGGCTGGACGAGAGGGGACATAGTTTGGTGCTTTGAGCAACCCAGGTTCCGATCCGGAAGTGAGCCTTGGGAGCGGCTGACACAGAACCCTGCTGGGAAGGCAGAGCGACGAGCTCGGGACACTGGAGCAGGGGGAACGTCACCGTTTCCTGCCACACTGTCACTTCCTTCCTGCCACGTTGCTGTTTCCTGCCACAGTACTGTTTTCACTTCGAGATGGAGCTCTGCACCAATCACAACGAGTTGCAGTAGTTTTGCCTATATATGGGTTGGGGTTTTAACCATTCAGATGCTGTAATAGTTTTGCTATATAAACCTTGTTTTGCTGACTAATAAAGCTGTACGATCATACTCATATTGGGGTCACATCGTTACAATGGGTCCGTTACCCACGCCTACATTTTCCCTTTCCCAAAGCCATTACCATAGAACTATGCGGATGTATCCCACACTGCCTTTGCCATTCCGGATGATTTCTCAACGAGAAAAACAAATCTACATATGTCATTTCTTCCCATTTACCTTCCCTTTTACAAAACAACATCAATTGCAAAATGGTATTATAACACAGTGTCCCGTCCTCCGGCCACTTCTCCCCATCACCCAGAGTATATAACGGCCACCAATGATTACAATACTCAATTAACTGTTTCCGAGTTAAAGGGTCCCCCCCCCAGCTCTTTCCAGTGTTTTAAAATACATCCCAAAGGCATGCCCCTTGGGATGGGTCTTTTACTCGGAAAGGTGCCCATCCTTCAAATGACCAGTGGTAGTGATTGTGCACTGTATTACAAACACTAATCAGAGGGACCCCAACCCTTGTTGGAGCTCCCTTTGGGATCCCAGCCCCCCGCTGAGATCCTGGAGACTTCAACCCCCTGTTGAAGACCTCCCCCTTGGGCCCCGCTCCACCAGCTTTCACCGAGCAGAGACTTTCCACAAAGGTACCTTTCAGCCCAACTCTATGAGGTTTTCACCGCGATTTACGAGCAGGCGTATATTATACCTAAAGAATGCCTTAATTAAATTCCAGGGGACTTACTTGGAATCCTTCGGTCCGGGGATCAGAGGTTCTCCTCGAGAATCCCTCGATGCCGGCTGGAGGTCCCGTGATCCCGCGGATCCGTCGGTATTCACAAGCAGGGTCCCATCTGGGTCGCCAGAAACTGTCACCGAAAATCCGGGAATAGACCTCGTAACACCAATGTAGTGTTAAAAGGCAGGCATTCTTTATTGCGACGTCGGATGCACGGGGGATAATTCCGCTGAACGTGCATACCCCATACCCCTTCTGTGCAGTCTATATAGATCAAAATATACATATTCATCTGATTACGTAAGCCCTTCCTTTCATAGTCAAATCAGTCCATTTTCATACACTCCTCCCACCCGCGCTTGCGCAGTGCCTCCTAGTGGTGGTCGTCGGGGGTCCCAAGATGAAGGCTTATCCTCTTCATCACAGTTTCTGCGCAAACTCAGTCCTCTTCTGGCTCTTGTCCCTGCGGCACGGGTCGTCTTGACCAGTTCTAGGCACCTGCTGGTTTTAATTAAAACTAACTTCTTTGGGGGGAGATGTATGACTTTTTGCTTCAATTAATTCACACAATAGATAGGTACCACAAATACACCTGCAACTATTTGGTAACGCTATTTCTATTAAAAATCTCTCTTCACCATTATTGTTTAACATCAATGATTACCTAGGGACTAAACCCTCTGTTCCCAGACCTAATGTCCAGATGGGCAGGGCTGTACAAGGGACATAGCAGCATTGTTTGTGCTTTATGATTAACTAATTCCATCACCTTGGTTACAATATATTAATGAGTTCTCGGAAAAACCATTACTATGATAAGCATTTCTTGGAAATGTAATTAATATGTATGTTAACATAGCATAAATATCTAGTAACTGTGTCTCTTCGGTGCACACATTTGGAGGAGAGATTCCCCCGTGTGCCCGGCGCCGTAATAAAGAATACCTGCTTAATAGTCTTCCGACTATTGAGTCTTCAGTTCCGGCTTTTCACGGCATCATTTCATTTTTGTCGTTGTTAGGTTTTAGATTATAATCTCTTTGGAACAAGAATGCTGCCATTTACTGTGCTGTCCTGGGTTCAGCCAGGACAGTGTTAATTTTCACCAGAAGCCAGGAGGGGACACAGCCAGGCCGGCTGATCCAAACTGGCCAAACAAAGCAGGGCATTCGATACCATGTGACGTCATGCTGAGTTCTGGGTGGGGGGAGCTGGCCAGGGGGAAGTGAGTTGCGGCTGGGGAGCGGGCTGGGCACCTGGCAGTGAGAGTTGCTCTGTGTTTTTCGCTTTTTGTTTTGTATATTCTCTTTATCGGTATCGTTGTTGTTACTGTTCGCTTCATTTGCTGTTCTGTTAAACTGCCCTTATCCCGTCCCACGAGTTTTTTGCCTTTTTCTTTCCATTCTCCTCCCCACCCCAGCGGGGGGGGGGGGGGGGTGGGGGGAAGGGAAGGGACAATAGAGTGACCACGTGGCCCTTTGTTGCCGCGGCTTAACTGCAACATCTGCATACGAAGCAGGTAGCACAGTGGTGTTCTGACTTGTATCTACCTCACAGTTTGAGCAGCAACTTCTTATTAAACTAGAATAAGTAGAATTCCTTTTAAACCTGAGAAGAATTTGTAAGGGTAGTGAAGGAAGGGGTTAAACGGATTTTAGTAGAAGCAGCCTTGCCTAATAGTTAAGGAATTTAGTAGAAGCAGCACTGCCTGATAGTTACTGTGCAGAGAACTGATAGTGCTTAAATTAACTGAGGCAGAACTAATTCCATCATCTTGGTTACAACACTACATTGGTGTTACGAGGTTTTATTCCCGGATTTTCGGTGACAACTTGAGTAGGCCCATCCCTGGGATGGAACTTGTCCTCCTCATTCCTCTATTAGTTCTTCATCAGCTTTAGAATACTCAATATTTTTTGGTCATTCAGGTTTCTATTGCTGTTATCTGGAATTAAGGCCAAAATCTCTTGCATTCTTTCTGCTGCCTGTTTAGCTTCAGAGTCAGCCAACCTGTTACCTCTTTCCTGGTCAGTGTTACCCTTCAGGTGTCCTCGGCAGTGCATGATGGCAACTCTTGTTGGTAGTTGAATGGCTTCTAGTAGTCGAAGGATTTCCTCAGCATATTTAACCTTCTTCCCTTGAGCAGTTAGTAGTCCTCGCTCCTTCCAAATTGTCCCATGAGCGTGGACAACTCCAAAGGCATGTTTGGAATCTGTCCATATATTTATCCTTTTTCCTTTTGTTAACTCCAGAGCCCTAGTTAGGGCAATAGTTTCAGCCTTTTGAGCTGATGTTCCAGCAGGTAGTGATTAAGACTAAACTACTTCATCTGCTCTTGTCACCGCATACCTGGCCTTTCGAATACCTTGTCCGACAATGCTGCTTCCATCTGTGAATGAGGAGTCCTGTGCATCTTCCAGGGGTTCCTCTTTCAAATCTGGTCTGCTGGAGTACACAGTCTCTATATACCTAGTAACCGTGTCTCTTCGATACACATGTTTGGAGGAGAGATCCCCCATGTGCCCGACGCCGTAATAAAGAATACCTACTTAATAGCCTTCGGACTATTGAGTCTTCAGTACACTTACTAGGTATTTATGCTATGTTAACATATAAATTCATTACATTTCCAAGAAATGCTTATCGTAGTAATGTTTTTTCTGAGAACTCATTAGTAGGTGTTAATATGTCCTTCAATCGTTGGGGGTCTTGAGATCATCTTGCAGCCTCCTTATCTCTGTAGTTTGCATACCTGTTCTCCCAAGGCCTAAAGGGATTATTCAGGAGTCTCTTATCTCACAACTGTCCCAATTATTCACAAAGAACCAAGACTTGCTTTGGTTGTGCAATGATTCTGACCACCTGAAGTGATAACATCCCCTACATGTTACATTTGTTACATTCACAGGTATCACAGTATTCAACCATTTTTCCTTCATCAGGGGATTCCCCCCAAACTTGTCCCAGTATTTTAAAGCACAACCCGAGAGGGAAAAAGGAGGTATTTTAGATCCCCGGGCGCCCATATTTTCACCCAAAAAGAACTTTTTCAACCAAGACTTCATATACTCAAGTCACTGCTGTCAAATGTATATGACCTATTTTCAATATAACCAATTTCCAATATACTCTAATGCATGCATATACCTTTATATCGTATACTCCAGTTGTCACTGTCAAGCACATACGATTATTAACCAACCAAAAGAACAGACAATCTCTTTAACAAGTGTTGCATGGTTGTGTCGCTTACCTGCTGCTCAATGTACAGTGGTCTCCTTGTTAGAATCACTATATTCCACCCCTTGATCCACATACAGTTTAACTTTCTCAAAGATATAAGTTAAAAATTATATTAATACCATACGAGCTTCTGAAGCCTTAAGTACAAGGCCCAATAGAGCAAACATGGCTTGCTCAAAATCACTAACTCCTTGAATACAATGTCTTCCATAAGGCTCCAAATACACTCCATCCATTGATCTTGATCATGGCTGTGTTTGCTAACAATTGAAGAGCCATTTTATTATGCATATTAACAAGCTGCTTAGCAAGGCAAATAGTATGGGTATACAGGGAAATCACAACAATAGTAAATAGTAAGCAACAGAGTAGTTGCAAGCAGTACAGTGTTAGGGTGCATGATCAAATGTATAACAGCATTAGCATTGGGACTTATTCCCACCTAGCCTTTGCAACATTATTCAAATGTTTGGTCATTTGTATAATTTGTTTATTTTGATGGAGCATGGACGTTTCAATTTTATCATGTTCCTAACTCCCCTGCAATAGCCACTTTAAATGTAATTCTAAATCATGAGTGGATTGGAAATACCCCTGTCTGTGTTTAGTACACAGATTACAGAAATAACTCAGGGGATTACAAATATTGCAGGAGTAGTTTAAGGCTATTGTAATTTACTGTGCCTTTGGGGGTACTGATATAGTTGTGTCATTTGTCCAATGCAATATGATACCACCTTTTACTTGCTGTAAAGTCCATATTCCCAGTTCTCCATCACCTTCACGATGCAGTCATAAGCTTTGACCTCAAGACCCTACCCGCCACTGTAATCTGGATATGTTATGCTCTAAGGTAATACCGAGTTTTCTATTCAAGAGGAGCAAGAGGAACAGAATATACACGCACATTTCTAAATTAGTGTTGTCTAAGCAGCTGAAATTTGCTTTTCCTCAATGTAGCCATTGAGGAATATTCCCCTAGTTTGCTCCCTTATATTGCATGAAAGTCCTTTTTTTCCACCTTAGGAAAGAGGGGAAAAGAAACTCAGGAGACAAAAAGTTCCCAGTTTACCATTTCCATTGTCTTTGCTGTTAATGATTCTCCCTAGGCTGAAGGTTGCACCTCATGTTACAAGCCAGCCTGTCCTGTCAGAGGAATGAACTCTTGGTCTAATCTAGCATTCATGGGAACTCTGTCTATCACTGAGCCCTTTGTTTCATGTCTGTCACTCTCCTCACAAACATAAATAAATAAAGGGCTTCTGTGCATATTGCAAAGGAACTCAGTGAAGTTATCTGAAATTACACTTTCTTTTTGAATCAGTCATGGAAAATATGTATTTCACACCCCATTAAAAGTCATTGTTGTCCAAAAGTGGATCTATTACACAGTGTGCAATAAGCAATAAGCCAAAATACACACAAGGGCATAGATATTGATTTTATTACAGCATTGTTTCATTCCCCAGCTATATTGGAACCAGAGGATCAGCTGGGAAGACTTTAATAGATTCCTCTGGTCCTCTTCAATCTAATCCTATTTCTGCCAAAGCCTCAGCAACTCCTTCCATTCCTCCTCTCTGTGGACAATTTTTTTCCAGTGCCCTTCTTGTCTAAAATAGGCACACTGATTTGCTCCTAAAGGAGTTGTCTTTGGGATCCAAGTTAGCCCACTTACGAGCTGCTTCACATAATCTTTCATAAAAAAAACAGATGGGGGTTCTTTATCTCCCTATCGTAATTCATACAATTTTGCCCAATTCAGTGAATTCTGGATTCCATGTTGGATACCATAAAGAATAAATTTTTGATATTCTTTTATTTTTTTTAACCCTCCCCCAGTATTTGGTTCCCACCTGGGATCCCACTTTTGGAGACAGGTATTCATGTTAGGCACTCCCCCATATTCTTGGGTTACTCCATCTTTAGCTTTCTCTAAGACTGGTCTCCTCTCTTCCGTAGTAAACAACTATTCTAAAAGAGCCTGAGTGTCACCCCAGTTAGGATTATGAGTCATCATTATAGTTTCAATAGTGCTATATATCCCTTCTGGATTGTCTCGATATGAGCCTACTGCTTGTTTCCAATTTAACAAATCTGAGGTAGTAAACGGAACGTGCGCATACACGGGACCTCCCTCTGGACCAACAGCCTCTCTAAGAGGGGCTTGTATACTTGGTTTTTTGACCCCTCATCCTCCCAGCTACTGGACTGCCAACTGTGTCCTCATCCGAGCTTTCAGATTCAGCTTTAGGAGGCACAACTAACAACCGAACATCCTCATCATTTTCCTCTGTACCATTCCTTTTTGGTTTACAGCTTGTACAAAAAGAATTGCTATTCTTTTTCTTGACCAAAGAGACACCACTTTGTTATTTAGAATCCACAAGTCCACAATGTTTTTCTGTCTTCCCAATTGTTTCTTAAGGCAAAGAACAAATCCGCATAAGGTAATCCACAAGTCCACAATTTTCAATCCTTCAGCAAAATATCATGAATTGTAATATGGTATTATACTTAATAGATCCATTTTCAGGTCATTTTTCACCATCATCTAATTGATACTGTGGCCACCATTGGTTACAATATAGTTTCAGTTTATCTTTAGTCATGGGATCCCCTCCAAATTTATTCCAGTTTTTAAGGATGCATCCTAAAGGTGAACAAAGAAACATTTTGTAAGAAGGACCTGTCGTCATATTTCTAACAATTTCATACACTCTGGTTGTCACCATCTACGTGTATGATTTCTAAATTCCACAAATGCTGGCTTACTTCACACTATCCCAAAACACAAACCCTACTCTCCCCCATTTTGTGACCTTTAAAATCAATATCAATATCTGTTAGACTGGCATTGCACTTTTGTGCTGCTTACCACTTCCCGATGGGGACAGGACCAGCTGGAGTCCCTGATCAGTCATTCAGTGCATGCTGGAGTCCAAAGCGGACCTCTCTCTCCCCAATGGGCTTGGCAAGTCAGTCTATGCAAGGCCTCACAGCTGTCCCATCTGGGTCATCAGAAAACAATTGTCCGAAAGTGGATCCGTTACCCTATATGCAATAAGCCAAAATACACACAAAGGCAGAGATATTGATTTTATCACAAAGTTGCTCAAGTTTGGGTGCTAGGTAGCTTTTCCACAAAGCTAGCACACCCGAGCTTCCAAATTAACAGTTATTTACACACAAAGCATTAACATATTCAAGTTCCTAATACATATGCACTGTTATTCTATTAAATGGTTGGTTAAAGTCTCTTCGCCCAGCATGTAAATTAGTACGCATGCTTAGTTGTTCTTCTTCAACTTCATCATTTGTGTCAGTGGTATAATTGGGGTAGACGGTCCCTGCGTTGGTGGTCACGATCTCCCCCTGCCAGAATTACCTTTCCACTAGTTACCTGTTTCTTTTGGCAAGTCTAAGCATTTCTTCATGGCTTACTAGCTGGGCTAGTAATACATCAATTAAACTTCTGCTCTGGACAGCCACCTCCTGCTTATCAGACAAAGGCACATTGTTTAGATTAACTACTTGCTGGGCTTTAAACCAGCAAGGGTAGGGCTATACAATGGACATCTCCAGCAGCAGTGTCTCAGTACAACTTAGTTCAGATAACATCACTATGCTGAGACTAACACTAAAACAGCTAGCACTTATCTTGTTTGCATGTATTTAGAGGTATGTTTAGGTAGTTGTTTGCCAATTGCTTTTTCTGGTCATGTTACCCTACCAATAATCTTAACAATTTGCAAATAATGGCAGCGGAAGGCCAGATGGCTCAGGAGATTGGTAATAGGTACCATCACCAATTCAGATATATCCCAAACTTCTGCTGAATGTTACTGCATGAGTAGGAAAATAAAGGTAGAAATGAGTTACTGTAGTACACCATTTTCCCAGAATTCATAGGCATGTTTTTCTTGTTGTATCTTACACAACCCTCACATGCATAAGACTCCCATACTTTCCACTTCATCCCTCACTGCAAGCTACCAGGAAGAGAGAGAGGGAACTTGTAAACTTTAAAATCTGTCTATTTTGGATTTTGGCTACTCACTGAGTAGCTGGTGGCAGTTTCCTATTTCGTTGACAGCTAATGCAGAATTGTAAAACATAATGTTATACTAAGGAATCTCTCCTAGAAGTGATCTCTATCCTAGAAAACAAAGGACACCATTAGATTTCTCCTAATAGACTAGCCAAATACCAGGCTGTTCTGCTGGAGCAGGGTAATGCCACCCTTTCAATGTCTGCCACTTTAAATCCTGCGACTCTGCTGCTGATCTCACAGCTCTGACAACAATTGAACAAGTCTACTCCAGCCAACTGGATCTACAGGATACTCCTCTTTCTAATTTTGATTTAAGGCGATGTGCTGGATATGCAACAGTAACCAAGGACTATGTTCTGGAAGCCAAACCTTTATCTTCTAATACTTCAGCCCAAAACACGGAATTGATTGCTTACTGGAAAAAGAGAAAATATTTTTACAGATTCAAAATATGCTTTTGGAGCTGCCCACGCTCATGAGGTAATTTGGAAAGAAAAGAGGACTTTTAAGCAGAACAATCCAAAAGTGGAAAAAAAACCCAAACAATAGGAGGAAATGTAAACTGAGGAATAACGCCCAGGGAGTACTGGCAAATAGATTTTTCAGTTACCTACATGTAACCAGTATAAATATTTGTTAGTCCTGGTAGATACTTTTTCTGGTTGGCCTGAAGCTTTCCCGTCACACCAATAAGGTAAGAAAGGTAATTAAAGTAATGCTAAAAGAAATAATTCCTAGATTTGGTATTCCAGAAGAAATCACAATAAAAGAGAATCAAATGTATATTAGAGGACAGGAAACAGTTAAAGAGTATATAATCTCTATTTCACAGATTTTATCTTTTGTTACATAGGGACTTAAATCAGAGGACACCGTTGTCCTTGAATACCCCTGTCCGGTCTTTTCAGCTGGGAGACTTTCTCTACATTCAAACTTGGAAAGAAAGTTACACCGCAGTAAAAGTAGACGGAGTGGACTCCTGGATCCATTACAGAATTTCATTAATAATTATAATAATTGTTTGCATCATATTTGGATGTCATAGAATCGTAGAATCATAGAAAGTTTTGGGTCGGAAGGGACCCCTAGAGGTCATCTAGTGCAACCCCCCCGCAGCGAGCAGGGACACCACTAACTAGATCAGGTTGCTCAGAGCCCTGTCCAACCTGGTCTTGAATGTTTCCAGGGATGGGGCCTCCACTACCTCTCTGGGCAACCCGTTCCAGTGTTTCACCACCCTCATGGTAAAGAATTTCTTCCTTATATCCAGCCTAAACCTACCCTGTTTTAGTTTAAAACCATTACCCCTCGTCCTGTCACTGCTGTCTCTACTAAAAAGATTGTCCCCATCTTTCCTATAGGCTCCCTTTAAGTACTGAAAGACTGCAATCAGGTCTCCCCGCAGCCTTCTCTTCTCCAGGCTGAACAAGCCCAACTCTCTCAGCCTGTCCTCATAGGAGAGGTGCTCCAGCCCTCGGATCATTTTTGTAGCCCTCCTTTGGACCCGCTCCAACAGTTCCATGTCCTTCCTGTGCTGAGGGCTCCAGAGCTGGACACAGTACTCCAGGTGAGGTCTCACCAGAGCAGAGTAGAGGGGCAGAATCACCTCTCTCGACCTGCTGGCCACTCTTCTCTTGATGCAGCCCAGGATAGGGTTGGCCCTCTGGGCTGCCAGCACACATTGCCAGCTCATGTCCAGCCTTTCGTCTATCAGTATCCCCAAGTCCGTCTCCTCAGGGCTGCTCTCGATCCTTTCATCCTCCAGCCTGTATTGATACCGGGGATTACCCTGACCCAGGTGTAGGACCTTGCACTTGGCCTTGTTGAACCTCATGAGGTTCACACAGGCCCACCTCTCCAGCTTATCCAGGTCCCTCTGGATGGCATCCCGTCCTTCTGGTGTATCAACCGTACCACTCAGCTTGGTGTCATCTGCAAACTTGCTGAGGGTACACTCGACGTCGCTGTCCATGTCATTGATAAATATATTGAACAGCACCGGTCCCAGTATGGACTCCTGAGGGACTCCACTCGTCACTGGTCTCCATCCGGACATTAAGCCGTTGACCACTACCCTTTGGCTACGACCATCCAACCAATTCCTCACCCACCAAACAGTCCACCCATCAAATCCATGGCTCTCCAATTTAGAGAGAAGGATGCTGTGAGGGACTGTGTCAAAGGCTTTACAAAAATCCAGATAGATGACATCCATTGGTTTTCCCTTGCCCACTCTTGTTGTTACACCATCATAGAAAGCCACTAGGTTGGTCAGGCAGGACTTGTCTGGAGAGTTTAATCACTAGACAAATATCTCAGTCTTATTTATTGGTTGTACAAAATGAAAATGAGACCTGTCAAAAGACAGGATTTCGATAAGTCTCAAAGGGGGGAAATGTCATACTAAGGAATAAAATGGGGAATCAAAATGTGAAATAACTAGATTATTGCTGTTGTAGGGCCCTACCCTTACTACATTTAAAAGTTTTGTAATCTTGCAAGTTTAAAATTAACTATAGAAACTAAGAAACAGGATTTTGAATAATGTGTTATTGTTTCATTAGAAGGATGTACCTGTCCAAAAGTAGAACCAGAGAGTGATGAATCATAAGAACAGCTAATGAGCTATGAAAAGCTGCTGAGATTGCCAAAAGAAACAGGTAACTAGGGGAAAGGTAATTCCGGCAGGGGGAGATTGCGACCACTGACTCACAGACCACCTACCCCAATTATACCCCAGACTCAAAAGATGAAGAAACTGAGCATGCATACTAATTTACATGCTGGACAAAGAGACCTTAACCAATCATTTAATAGAATAACAATGCATATGTATTAGGAAGATGAATATGGTAATGTTAAGTGTATAAATGACTGTTGATTTGTGAACGGGGTGTGCTGTCTTGGCGCACTGCACATCAGGTAAACGAACCCTGATTTTTGGGACAATAGTTTTGTTTTGGTGACCGAGATGGGACTACGCTGACAGCCTTGTCTGGATCATCTTGCCACACCCGATGCAGGGAAGAGAAGTGAGTGGACTCCAGTGCGCACCAACCTGTTGATCAGGGACTCCATCGACTTCTCTCCTGCAGTCGGGCAGTAAGCGACACAATGGTGCAACGCTATTGGAAAGAGGTATTTTCTTATAAATAAGTAAGGGAAAAGGGAAAAGTATTTTGGGAAGTAGCAAGCATTTAGGGACATTTTTGTCCCATTTGGGCTCTGCATAAGTGTATTGGGAGAGATATGCAGCAGTAGCATCGTTGTATTGTTTCTCACACGTTTTAACAACGGGAGATGTCCCTCATTTTGTGTATTGTTTCTTACACATTGTTATTGTTTCTTACAGGTTGTTTAATGATGGGAGACTTCCCTTATTTTGTGTTTGAATTTGTGTGTTATAGACATTGGTTTGAATTTGTATATAAGAAATGCTGTATTTTGAATTTGTGTGTAAGAAACGTTGGATTCGGTACCGATTTGGGCGGTGGTACTTCTCAGAAGACTCCCCTTTGCTCTCCCTTGGGATGCATCCTGAAAAATTGGAATAAGTTTGGAGGGGACACCATGACTAAGGATAAAATTGAAATGATATTGTTATCAGTGGTGGCCACAAACCAAATTGGATAATTGGGAAAAATGGCCTGAAAATTGATCTATTAAATATAACACAATATTGCAATTGATGTTATTTTGTAAAGAACTGACAAATGGGATGAGATACCTTATGTGGATATATTTTTTGCTTTACAGAATGATTGGCATGTCAGAAAGGAATGTGGATTAATGGACTCAAAATATCAATATGGTATTAACTTAGTTAAAAAGAAAGACAATAATGCTTGCTGTGTTGGTTGTAAACTCAGAAAAAGGGTGCGGAGGAAAGTGATGAAGATGTTCAATTTTTAGTTGTTCCCCCTCATGAAAAGAATGAAAGTTCTAGTGAAGATGAAATTGGTACTCCTGTAGCTAGAAGAACTAGGGACCAAAAGTCCCTCTCAGATAAGCTAGGAAAAGCTAGAGAAGGGGTAATTCAAGAATATGAAGAAGTACCTGACATTAATACCTGTGAATGTAAGAAATATAACATGTAGGAGATGTTATCACTTCAAGTGGTCAGAATCATTGCACAACCAAAGCTTGGTTCTTTCTGAATAATTGGGACGGTTGTGAGATAAGAGACTCCTGAATAATCCCTTTAGGCTGGGCCTTGGGAGAACAGGTATGCAAACTACAGAGATAAGGAGGCTGCAGGATAATCTGAAGACCCCTCCATCACTGAGAGACATCGACAAACATGTGCGAAGGACATTACCATATACTAATGAGTTCTCCGAAAAACTATGATAAGCATTTCTTGGAAATGTAATGAATTTATATGTTAACATAGCATAAATACCTAATAAGTGTGTCTCTTTAGTGCACACATTTGGAGGAGAGATCCCCCGTGTGCCAGGCACTGTAATAAAGAATACCTGCTTAATAGTCTTCGGACTATTGAGTCTTTAATTCCGGCTTTTCACGACATCACTGGAATACTTGGTGGCCGAAGTATAAACTGGATAACGAGGAAAAGTGGCCAGAGGATGGCACTTTGAACTATAATAGTATTTTACATTTAATGTTGTTTTGCAGAAGGTTAGTGTCCTGGGTTCGGCCAGGACAGGGTTAATTTTCACCGCAATCCAGGAAGGGACACAAGGGGGGGGGGGGGGAATGGGTCTGACCCCACCTGGCCAAACAGAGCAGGGTATTCCATACCATGTGCCGTCATGCCGGGTTCCGGTGGGGGGGCTGGGGGCGGGAACTCTCGCAGCAGCGGTGGTTCGGGAGAGCAGCTCTGTGGGTTGTGAGGTTTGTGTTGTGTTTTCTCCTTATCTGTATCGTTGTTGTTACTGTTCCCTCTGTTTGCTGTTCTGTTAAATTGCCCTTATCCCCACCCACTGGTTTTTGCCTGTTTCTTTCCATTCTCCTCCGCACCCCGGCAGGGGGAGGGGCAGCCTCGTGGTGCTTTTGTTGCCGGCCGCAGCCAAACCATAACAGTTAGATAAATGGGGTCCATGTGGGAAATAGATGTTTAGTTCGATTTTGCTTTAATTTTAGTTTGATTTTGTTATATAGCTTTGCAGCCATGTCGAAGCGAGGATTAAACCTCTGACATTTAGTTTGGTCCTATTCTTTGTAATCTTGCTAATAAGCACTGCTGTGAGCTCAAATGTAGTTAACAAAGACTGGTGCAAGACAGGTAAAAGAGACAGGGACTGATAAGGACTGATAACCAGAACCCTATTGTCTGTAAGAAGCCCCTCTCTAGCTGAAACTGGTTTGGTGGCTTGGAACTCAGCCAACACAGACAACTCAGCAGTTTTGGGCCAAAGGTGAAAAGTACACAGCGAGGAAGACTAGGAGCCTTTGCAAGGAAGACTACGAGCCTTCATCCAGAAGACCCCCACAGACGACCACCAGACGACACTGCGCAAGCACTAGAGGGGAGGAGTATGATAATGAATTCCTAGAACTATTTGTAATAATCCAGCCCACTTAGATAAACTTTGTAATAAATAGGTGCATGCTTTGTGACTCGGTGTGCAAGTTAGGAGGAACGACCCCCCTTGCACCCGGTGCCGTAATACAGCGTACCTGCTTTATAACTCTCTGTGAGTTGTGGAGTTTGTTTCCGCACGTCAGGGTGAGGTACCTTATGTGGATATATTCTTTGCTTTGAGAAATGATCATGAGACTCAGAAAAAGTGTAAACTGTTAACTTCAGATTCCAATATGGTGATGATGATGGATGATATGAAAAAGCCCCAGTGTTGTTCTGTTTGTAGTATAGGAAAGAGATGTTTAAAGCTAGAAGATGAAGAGGAGGATATTCAGATGTTAGTACCTCCAGATAGGGAAAGTGTCACGAGTGGGATGGAAAGTAGAGACGGGGTAGTGAAACTTTTAGTCCGGTAGCAGGAAGAACCCGAGCACAGCAGCACCCTTCATATCGGACAGAAATAGAGCATAGCGATGCTTAGGTTGTAATGATACAGGGCAGAAATGCTTAGGTGGTAGTGACATTGTTTAATTTAGGCCTGACTACTTTGTATAAACAATGCATGCCTTACTAACAATCATGCCCTTGAAGAGGAGCTAACAGACTGATAAAAGGGGAACATCCTGCCCAGAAGGCGCCAAAAGCTGGACAAATCACAGAATCACAGAATGTTAGGGGTTGGCAGGGACCTCTGTGGGTCATCTAGTCCAACCTCCTCTGCTAAAGCAGGGTCACCTACAGCAGGCTGCACAGGACCTTGTCCAGGCGGGTCTTCAATATCTCCAGAGAAGAAGACTCCACAACCTCCCTGGGCAGCCTGTTCCAGTGCTGCACCAACCTCAGAGGGAAGAAGTTCTTCCTCATGTTCAGGTGGAACTTCCTGTGCTTCAATTTGTGCCCGTTGCCCCTTGTCCTGTCGCTGGGCACCACTGAAAAGAGACTAGCCCCATCCTCCTTACACCCACCCTTGAGATATTTATAAGCATTTATAAGGTCCCCTCTCAACCTTCTCTTCTTCAGGCTGAACAAGCCCAGCTCCTTCAGCCTCTCCTCATAGGAGAGATGCTCCAGTCTCCTCATCATCTACGTAGCCCTCCGCTGGACTCTCTCCAGTAGCTCTTCATCTTTCTTGAACTGGGGAGCCCAGAACTGGACACAGTACTCCAGATGGGGCCTCACTAGGGCAGAGTAGAGGGGAAGGAGAACCTCCCTCGACCTGCTGGCCACACTCCTCTTAATGCACCCCAGAATACCATTGGCCTTCTTGGCAACCAGCCACGGAGCCATTTATTAATAGATTGGGTCCGCCTGTTCCTTCCCATGTCACTGCTCACAACTGCAAGGAGGGTGGAAAAAATAACCCATGCCCCAGAGTCCTTCACTAACCATCCCAAGGCCCTGAAGTCTCTTTTGATCACCCTTGGGCTACATACCACAACTTTGTCCCCATCCACATGGAAGAGCAGTAACGGGTAGCAGTCCAAAGGCTGCACCAGGCTGGGAAGTTTCCTAGTGATATCTCTAACCCGGGCTCCTGGGAGGCAGCAGACTTCCCTATGAGGAGGGTCTGCCTGGCATATTGGACCCTCTGTTCCCTTCAGAAGAGAGTCTCCTACAACTATGACCTGTCTTTTATTCCTTGTGGAGGTGGTAGTAATACAGGGGGTGGTTCTTTCTGGTCTTGGCAACTCCTCTGGTGCAGATGGATTGGCACCCACATCATCCACTGACTAGTCCTCCACAGCTAGAGCCTCATACTTATTGTGCAGAGGCACCTGGGGAGGCGTGGTGGGCAAGGAGAGGGGTCACTTGCTGCCCCAGCTGCGGACTTGTTTCCACTCCTTGCTTCCCTTTAAGTCCCTGCCTACATCCTGGTGGGGGGAGGATACTGGATTCCTTTGATCACAGGCTTTTTCTGGTGGCTGTCCCTGTTCAGGTTTCAGGGAGGTCGGAGCATGGTTCCACCAGTCTATCTCTCGCTCAGACTCCCTGATGCTCCTTAGTCTATCTACTTCCTCTCTTAGCTCTGCCACCAGGCCAAGTAGATAGTCCAGCTGATCACACCTTACACAGCTGTTCTCTCTACTGCCATCCATTTCCAATGCAAGCTGGTGGCACTCCCTGCAGCCAGACCTGTACAGCTGTGTTTTTTCCTGGGAGCTCAGTCTGGGCTGATACCTCCTTTCTGGCAAGTGCAGAGGATGCAGCCTTCTGCCGGGTAGATACCATGGCTAGGCTCCCTCTCCCCAACCGAACTTCTTGAACTTACCTCCTGATCTGGGAGACTGCGCCCTGCCCGCATGCCCTGCCTGTGCGAACTGCCGCGCTGCACCCTGGCTGACGTGTTGCACCCTGTTTGCCGTCCCTGTTCACCGCGCTTCTGGTCGCTCGCGCCTCCTGGGGGCTGCTCTTGTATGTGAGGGGTGTTTGGCTGCTGTCACACTCGTCCCCGCCCACGCTGAGTTAGAGCTGTGTCAGAGCTGCCGCTCGCTAGTTAGCAGCTCCCTCTTTCCCACTCGGTGGGGGGGGAGGGACGACACGACGGACGGTGCTGGGGTATCCCTTGTTTCCCGCAGCTTTTGCCGCCGCGATGTTGTAACCAAGGTGATGGAATCAGTTGACCATAAACATGAACAATGCTGCTATGTTCCTAGTACAGCCCTACCCACCTGGACATTAGGTCTTGGAACAGAGGGTCTAGTCTCTAGGTAACCATTAATGCTAACCATATTAGGTAATTGTGTTTCTGTCAAGAGAAATGATGGAGTGCAGTTCTGTGAAACGCACTGAAGAAACTGACCAGGATTGCCAAGATTGTGAGCCTAATAGGTAAAAGGTAATTCCGGCAGGGGGAGATCGCGACCACCGACTCACTGACCCCCTACTCAAGTAATACCACCTATCCAAAAAGGAACAATAGAAGAGGGTGACTGAGTCTGCGCAATAATTTACATAGGAAGCGAGAAAAGTTTACACCAATCACCAAAGAGAATAATATTCAATATGCATGAATAAAATAAATATGTATATTTTTGATCTATATAAACTGCATGGAAAAGGAATGAGGTATGCACGTTCGGTGGAATTATCCCCCGTGCATCCAGTGCTGCAAGAAAGAATGCCTGCCTTTTAACACTACATTGGTGTTACGAGGTTTTATTCCTGGATTTTCGGTGACAAAATTATTCCCTGTGCATCCAGCACTGCAATAAAGAATGCCTGCTTTCTAAAACTCCAAACTTAAGTTTTAGAGAGTGAATTAATTTGCCGCTTTTCAGTAACAACATTTCAAAATCCTTACAGATTAAATGGGATTTACACACTCCGTGGAGACCGCAGTCTAGTGGAAAAGTAGAAAGAATGAATCAAACAATTAAACAACAGATTAGGAAATTATGTCAGGAAACTCAAGATGAAACGGACTAAGATTTTATCCCTAGCACTACTCAGAATTAGAATAACACCACTAACAAGAGAGAAAGTTAGCCCATTTGAAATATTATATGGAAGACTTTATGTCGTAAATTTAACAGGGAAAGATAGTCAAATGCACTTGAATGGGGAACAGATTTTGAAAGAATACTTAATCTCTCTGGGCAAGGTTATTAATTCTCCCCATAGGTACATCCAAGTTAAAGCTCCTGTGCCTTTGGACTAACCAGTGCACCCCTTCAAGTCCAGCGATTCAGTATATCTACGGACATGGAAAGACGAACCACTCTCAGAAAAGTGGAAAGGACCTTACCAGGTGTTGCCGACTATGAACACAGCAATGAAACTTCAAGGAATTGAACCTTGGATCCATTACACCAGGATAAAGAAAATACCTTCCCCACCGCAGATCTCCACACCAAAGGGACATTGTCAATATTGCTTGAGAAATCGAAAATGAAATGGTTGATTGCTGATTCAGTGTGTACCTCTTTGCATTCCAGGGAGATACAAAAGCATGAGTTGAGACTTAAAGGTGTTAAAACACATTAAGCCTCAAAAAGGGAGGAGACTGTAATAGAACAAGTTCTTCCCTTGGAAAGAAGGGGTATGGTCTGTGTTTAATTAGCATGCCTTTGATCAAGTAGTGCATGACCAAGATTATGTTAACGTTTAACCTAAGCTTAGAGACAGAATATTTTGTCCATCTACAATATCCGTTTAATCAAAGACAAATGCTCGTTCTTGAAGGAACAAAGGAAAATTGGTAAAAGAAAGTAGCCTTAAGTTTTCCTTAGGTAACATGTGACCATATATGGAAAAAAGGAGTTAGGGTACTTCATCCGGGAAGACCACCAAGGACCACCAGAGACCCCCAAAAGGAGGAAGACATGCACAGAGGAGTCTGAAAAGGAGCCAAGAAGAATGACACCACGTAGTTGAACAGCGCATGTTGATTAGAATGAATATGTATTAGATGATAGGTAGAATATGCATAAATTGAATGTATAAATGTAACGAAGAAGCCGGCATTGGGTGTGCTTGATTTATGGAAAGTCCACCAAGCATCCAGGCCTGAATAAACAATATCTCTCCTGAGTGTGTGAGGATTGGCTTATCGCACACCAGGCAAAAAATTAGCTTTTTGGACAACATTAGTGATCTACATAACAGTTAACCTGAGTAGGCCAAGGCTTGCACTGTGCTGCATTGTGCTGCACATACAGTGTTGCCTTCAGGCCTGTGCTGCGCTGCACAAATTCCTTGGATGAAGGATAAACTCAGCCAGTAAATTGTAACAGGAACCTGCAGGCAGCTCCCACTTGGTATTAGTGATTTTGCCACCTGCGTGGCCTTGTCTTTATCTAAAAGTGCATCAAGAAGTTCTCGTGGGAACATCCTTTACAGATAGAGTTGCTTTTTTTTTAAAGAAATTATAGCTTTAAAGACTGAAAAGGCAGAAACTATCACCACAGATGGGATCTGCACAGTATGCCACAGGAAAATCTATATGGGGTCCATCCGATGACACACGAATGAGGGGTTCCCAGAATCTGAATGGACATAAATTTTATTCACTATCTATATTCCTCTTTCATCTACCTTATTAAAACAGCTATTTTATTACGCCATTTGTTGTCAGGCCTTTCTGACTGAGATCCAGAGAGAACCGTCTCTTGCTCTCTCTCATCCCCAGCCCTGGTGCACAACAACAAGTGCCCTGCTCCAAGAGTGTCTCCAGCACATAGTGTAAAGGCTAAATGAATTTGGATACCAAGACACTTCAGTCACAAATATGTACAAATTTACAAATTAGATGACTTCCCTATCCCACAAGGGAGGTAGCAGTGAGGGAGTGTATTGGGTTTTCGTGGCAAGGTTTTGGTGGGGGGGGGGGGGGGGGGCTACAGGGATGGTTTCTCTGAGAAGCTGCTAGAAGCTTCCCCTATGTCCAATAGAGCAAATGCCAACCAGCTCCAAGACAGACCCGCCACTGGCCAAGCTGACCCAATCAGTGACGGTGGTAGCACCTCTGTGATAACATATTTAAGAAGGGGGGAAAAAACCTGCATAGGGCATTTTTTGCAGCTGGAGAGAGGAGTGAGAACTCTGCATACACCAAGTTCAATGAAGAAGGAGGGGGGAGGAGGTGTTCCAGGCACTGGAGCAGAGGTTCCCCTGCAGCTTGTGGTGAAGACCATGGTGAGGCAGACTGCCCCCCTGGAGTCCATGGAGGTTAACAGTGGAGCAGATATCCACCTGCAGCCCATGGAGGACCACATGCTGAAGTGGGTGGATGCCTGAAGGAGGCTGTGACCCCGCAGGGATCTTGTGCTGGAGCAGGCTCCTGGCAGGACCTGTGGACCCGTGGAGAGAGGAGCCCATGCTGGAGCAGTTCGTGAAGAACTGCAGCCTGTGGGAAGGACCCACATTGGAGAAGTCCATGGAGGACTGTCTCCCGTGGGTGAGACCCCACACTGGAGCAGGGGAAGAGTGTGAGGAGGAAGGAGCAACAGAGACAACGTGTGATGAACTGACCACAACCCCCATTCCCTCTCCCCTTTGCTTCTGGGTGGAGGGGTGGGTAGAGAATATGGGAGTAAAGTTGAGCCCGGGAAGAAGGGAGGGGTGGGGAAAAGGTGTTTTTTAAGATTTTGTTTTATTTCTCATTATCCTGCTCTGATTTGATTGTTAATAAATTAAATTGATTTCCCCAAGTTGAGTCTGTTTTGCCGTGATGGTAATTGGTGAGTGATCTCTCCCTGTCCTTATCTGGACCCACGAGCCTTTCATCATATTTTTTCTCTCCTGTCCAGCTGAGCAGGGGGAGTGATAGAGTGGCTTTTGTGGGCACCCAGCGTGCAGCCAGGCTAAACTGCGACAGGGAGAAAAATCAGGAGGGTTAGCATAGCTGTTCCTTACCCTGTCCTGGGACAAAAAGGACATGGTCCAGGAGAGAAATCAGGCAGGTAAGCATGGTGGTTCCAGCTGCGCAAAGGGGAGTTCTGAAGAAGGGTCATGAGGTTCCCTGACCTTTCTTTTTCTTCCAGAGTTCCCTAGAATTTGGAGAGGTGGTCCCAGATTCTGGTGCAGTGTCATAGGCCTGCCTTCCTAGGAGTTTTTTCAGGTACTCTCCATTGCCTTTAAGTGTCCTTAGTTATATAATTAGGTAGAAAACACCTTGTTGATTATTAGCCTGTTCAAATTACACTGTTGTTGGTGCTTAGTTTGCTTGTTCCAGACACTTCTGGACACTTTTGGATGATCACAGGTTGCTTGTTTGGCTGTTCTTAGAGCACACCAAAACTATTCTGTTGTTTGGGGTAGATGGTTGATAATATTTGTCTGCTTCTACTACATCAATGAAAGCCAGCTGCTCCCTGAGGGATAGGGAGCCAGGAGCCAAGCATAATAACACAGCTGGCAGGACAGGGGCTTCACTAGCCAGGGCCCAGTCCCACTGTATGCAAATGAAGTGAGCAGGGTAGACTTGGGGATGGCAGCCAGAGTCAACTGAGAGTCCAGATATTGCCAGATAAATTTGTAATGACAAGACAGATCTGAGGTCAAGCTGGGAAGTCAATCTACAAGACAGGATCAGGTCCAGTGATGGTAACAAGGGTCAGTCACAGTGCAGCAATTGCCAAACAAGTCCATAGTGATAAAACAAGTCCAAGGACAAGCTGGGAAATCAGTGCATATGTCATAGTCCAGATCAACAGGTCCCATAGCCAGACACAGTTGTGACAGAGCAGGAGACAAGTACGCCTATAATGAAGTGGCCAACAATGCTCCTGAGCCCATGGGCAGAGGGTGGGGGTGGAGGCCCCAGATGAGGTTGGTCAAGGTTATTAAGGACTATTAGTGCACTCAGGGCCCTATCAGCAGCCTCCCCTCCTAGCAAGGTGTGTTCTCATACCTTACAGAAATCTGGGTTCAGAAGGGACTTGCTATGGGGTGATTTAATTGCTAAGGGGTGTCAGTAAGCTATATAAAGGGACACAGAGCCAGGGCAAGACACTAGAAAAAGTTCATGGGTAAAAATTAGGGACCAAACCAACAAAGGAAACCTTGTGGTTGGTGTTTACTACAGGCCGCCTGATCAAGGGGAGCCTGTTGACAAAGCGTTCTTATTTAAACTACAGGAAGCATCATGCTCACAGGCCCTGATCCTGATGGGGGACTTCAGTCACCCTGACATCTTCTGGAAAAACAGCACAGCAAGCTGCAAGCAGTCCAGGAGACTACTGGAGTGTGCCAAGGACAATTTCTTAATCCATGTGGTAGATAGCCGGATGAGAGGAGAAGCGTTACTGGACCTGTTGCTTACCAACGCTGAAGAACTAATTAGGGATGTCTAGACTGGTGGCAGCCTGGCCTGCAGTGATCATGCTCTGCTGGAATCCATGATCTTGAGGGATATGGGCCAGGTGAAGAGTAGAATCAGGACCTTGAATTTTAGAAGAACAAACTTTCAGTTCTTTAAGGAATTAGTGGATGGAACCTCCTGGGAAACTGCCCTCAGGTAGAAAGGAGCTGAAAAGAGCTGGCAGCTCTTTCAGGACATCTTTCTTAGACTGCAAGAGCTCTAGATTCCCATATGTAAGAAAGGAAGGCAAGAGACCAGCATGACTGAGTAATCACAGAATCACAGAATGGTAGGGGTTGGAAGGGACCTCTGTGGGTCATCTAGTCCAACCCTCCTGCCGAAGCAGGGTTACCTACAGTAGGTTGTAGAGGACCTTGTCCAGGCGGGTCTTGAATATCTCCAGAGAAGAAGACTCCACAACCTCCCTGGGCAGCCTGTTCCAGTGCTCTGTCACCCTCAGAGGGAAGAAATTCTTCCTCATGTTCAGACGGAACTTCCTGTGCTTCAATTTGTGCCCATTGCCCCTTGTCCTGTCACTGGGTAATGACCTGCTGGTCAAATTAAACTGTAAGAAGGAAATGCACAGGCAGTGGAACCAGGGACATACATCTTGGGAAGAATATAGGGACACTGCCCAGATGTGTAGGGATGGGATCAGGAAAGCCAAAGCACAGTTGGAACTGAATTTGGCAAGGGATGCAAAGAATAATAAGGACTTCTACAGGTACATTGGCCAGAAAAGAATGATTAAAGAAAATGTGCCCCTCTGGTAAATAAGATGGAAAGCTAGTGTGCTGGGTTGACCTTGGCTGGATGCCAGTTGCCCACCAAGCTGCTCTACCACTCACCCTCCTCAACTGGATAGGGGGAGAAAAAATAAGATGAAAGGCTCATGGATTGAGATAAGGACAGGGAGATCACTCGCCAATTCCCATCACAGGCAAAAAAGACCTGACTCAGGGAAACTGATTTAATTTATTGCCAATCAAAAGTCAGAGTAGGATAATAAGAAACAAAACCAAATCTTAAAATGCCTTCCCCCCACCCCTCTTTTCTTCCCTGGCTCAACTTTGTTCCCGACTTCTCTACCTCCTCCCCCCAAGTGGCGCAGGGGGACAGGGAATGGGAGTTGTGGATAGTTCATTGCATGTTGTCTCTGTTGCTCCTTTCTCCTCACACTCTTCCCCTGCTCCAGCGTGGGGTCTCACCCACGGGAGACAGTCCTCTATGAACTTCTCCAATGTGGGTCCTTCCCTTCTTCACGAACTGCACCAGCATGGGTCCTTTCCACGGGGTGCAATCCTTCAGGAACGGACTGCTCCAGCGTGGATCTCCCATGGGGTCCCAAGTCCTGCCAGGAGCCTGATCCAGCGTGGGCTCTCCACAGGGTCACAGTCTCCTTCAGGGCACATTCACCTGCTCTGAAATGGGGTCCTCTCAATTACTATCCTTATCTCAAATTCCTCATGCCCCACAATATGCCAACAGTGCTAATTAGTAGTATTAAACAACTCATGTAAGGGTGAACAAGGACCTTGGGAGCCTGCGTAATAAAACCATCCACATCAATCCCAGTTAGGAAGAGGGAGATGTATTCCCTTACCCTCTCCACAAGATAGCTCCTGCAGCACAGTAAGGGCATCAATGCCAGGGCCAAGTGCATAGCCGTTGTTTGTATTAACATGTTCCCAAGCTCAGCAAAATAAATAGATAAGCAGTGCAGTCAACAAACTCTGTGACGTCCACAGAAGCTTGCCACTTAATAGCTACTATGACTATAGCATGCTTAATACAAAACTGCTGTTGTCTTGGGCCCCATGTTGGACGCCACAAAGGACTGTAGTGGGTTGACCTTGGCTGGCCACCAGGTGCCCACCAAGCTGCTCTATAACTCCCCTCCTCAGCAGAACAGGAAGGGAGAAAATAAGATGAAAAAAAGAACTTGTGGGTCAAGATAAAGGCAGTTTAATAAAGAAAAAGCAAAGGCCGCATGCAGAAGCAAAGGAAAAAAAACTTTATTCTCTACTTCCCATCAGCAGACAACATCCAGCCACTTCCCAGGAAGCAGAGCCTCAGTACAAATAGCAGTTGCTTTGGAAGACAAGCACCTTAACAACAAATTCCCCCCCCCTCCTCCTTTCTGTTAGCTTTTATTGCTAAGCATGACATCATACAGTATGTAATATCCCTTTGGTCAGATTGGGTCAGCTGTCCTGGCTATGTGCCCTCCCAACTTCTTGCCCACCCCCAGCCTACTGGCCTTTGGGGGCAGGGAGTGTGTTGGAGAGGCAGCCTTGATGCTGTGTGAGCACTGCTCAGCAGTTGCCAAAACACTGGTGTGTTATCAACACCTTTCTAGTTACAAATACCAAGCACAGCACTATGAGGAAAGTTAACTCCATCCCAGTCAGACCCAATACATGATCCTATGAATATATCGTACATATAGTTTCAAAGCATTTTTGCAATGGCTTTGTTTTCTTTGTGTCGTGGTTTGGCCCTGGCCAGCAACAAAGGATCACAGGGTCACTCTATCACCACTCCCCCCACTGGGGTGGGGAGGAGAATGGAAAGAAAAAGGCAAAACTCGTGGGTCAGGATAAGGGCAGTTTAACAGAACAGCAAATGAAGTGAACAGTAACAACAACAATACTGATAAGAAAAATATACAAAACAAACAGTGAAATGGACAGAACAACTCTCACTGCCCGATGCCCAGCACGAATAACCCATTTTGTTTGGCCAGCTTGGGTCAGCTGGCCTGGCTGTGTCCCCTCCTGACTTCTGGTGAAAATTAACCCTATCCTGGCTGAACCCAGGACACTTTGGAGTTAACTTTGTGAACACTTTGCTGAAGAACAGATAGGCCATTTCAACACTGCTCACTACTTAACACACACACACTACCAATTACTTATCATAGTAAAGCTTGGCAAAGCAACTATATTTCTGCAGTGTCATCATCCATCTGCTTTTCTGTTGATCCAGACATCCCTAGAGTTGGTCTTGCTATAGTTACTTATCTGTGATGCCAGACGCTGGGAGGGTTTCAAAGATATGTTAGAGGGGCTAGGATGCTGACGTTATCTTGGTTGTCTGGGGTATCATTTATCCTTCATGGACAAATCTAAGATTCTGAGAAGCAAGGTCCTTATTTCTAGGGCTGAGATATCCTTCTAGTCCTTGCAATGAGCTGGTGTCCTTTAGTTCGCTTACTCTAGAATGATTAATCAGTATATGATGTGAACTATATATATAAAGTTAATACATTTTCATACTATGAAGACTGATAGGTACAATAGTTAGGGAAGGGAATTTTCATAACATTAGCAACTACTTGATGGAGTTATTCTACTTAGTATCAGCAAAAAGTTCAGTAACACACTCAAACTGTTTGCAAATCTTGGGTATTATCTGTAAATAATAAATTAAGAGATTTAATTTGCCTAAGACATTAGGTCAAATTATAGTACATGTCAAGTACATTCACATCAATTTTGGATTCTTGTGAAAAATTTACAGATTTCAGGAGTCCTAAAACTAGTTTCTAATAAATTCATTCTAATAAATACAGTATAACCAGTTATAATACTCATGTGAGAATGATTTCCCCTTGTCTGGAACTTTGAAAAGAAAAATTCTCCTACAACAAAGCTATGTGTGCATCTTAAAATATAGAGGTAAAATGAATACTTAACATTTGGGGAAATGTGTCTGGAAGATAATGGCTGACTGAAATGAACATCAGCTACCCAGACACATCCTGCATCTGGATGTACAGATGGACAAATAGGATTCACATGAATTTAAACAGCAGGGAAATGCACAACAAAAAGTAAAAGAAACAACAGCAAGAAGAAAAAAAATTCCAAAGCTATGAGGTCTCTTTACAGAGAAAAGTAAAAGAGAAAAATAACCCTGCTGTGTGGGGTGCACCTTCTCCACTTTGTCCTCTTCCTCCCTTTCCCGCTCTAGTATTAGCATTCATGGAAATACAGTGGTTGATCTGGCAGAAAGCTTTTTTTTTTTTCAGCTCAATTTTCATACCAATGAGTTTTCCAGACCAACTCATGACATGCTCACAGTGTGGTGGGGAGTAGAGGGAAAGGCAGAACTGCAGTAATGTGGATTTAGATGGGTTTAAACCAGCATGAAACTATACCCTAAGTACTCCCTTACTGAGCTCATCTGGCCCCAAAGGACCAGTCTTTTGAAGCACAAGTTAACTTCTACTTAGATACCCACTTGAATATCTGCAAGCTGGTAGGAAGCAATAAAATTCTCTCTGCATTTCTACTTCCAGAATGTTTGCAAAAATCTTTAGATCTGTTTTCTTCTGCTCTGGGGCTAAATACAGATGCAATCATTCTTTTGGACAGAAAACAGATAGAGGCAATTTCTGAACAGATGTTGCACAGATCATTCAACTTAATTATAAAGGCGAATGCCACTCTGTATGTTTGCCCTTTAACCTGATTTGATTTACCCGAGTGCTTTGTTTGCTTTTTGGTAAATTTTATTCTTGTTTCATTGTAAACCTTAGAAGCAAAATAAAATGTGAAATATATAATCAAAAACCAAATAGTCATGCTCATGCAAATGACAGGAACAGTTTGTACCAGCTTGGCAGTCATTAGTTATTGGGAACTCACAGTTTTCTTCTGCTTCAGTTTTCAGAGAAAAGTCCTTTAATACAAGGCACAAATACTAGCTGCCTGAAAAATCCACACACCAGCTAAAAGAATCAAAATTATGTATTTTTTGATGTTTGTCTTCCCAAACATAGGGACCCAGAGTAGCCAGCACGGTAAATACAAGAAAAATCTTTAGAAAAAGTATCATCAAGGATGTTTATATTGCCCTTTTTCTTCTCCTTTCATTTTCATTTTGCTCCTCCTGTTTCCCTAATTCTTACTGTTCTCCAGTGCCTTCCTCTCCCTCTCCTTCATGGCTCACAGGAAATAGCTGGAACTATTACCCATTTAGAGACATGTTTCTGCCTTTCATTCCTCTGGAGAAGATTATGATGAAGTCATCCATGGAGGTCCTTTGGATAAAATTTTCTATTGTGAGTAAACTGAAGGTTATCATACATTTTATCTTACCAGGGTTTATGGTAAACTTTCTCCAACAGGCCCCCAGAAATGCTGTTCTGACATCTCCAGAGGAAGGATATTATTGTTGTTGTTGCTTCCTAGACTAGGAATGTCCATTGGTACTGTAGGTAATTTAAAAATCATAGGTTTTTAAAATCAGAATCCCTTCTAAGAGAGAAAGAGAGGGGTGGGGGGTAGGGGAAAGCCAGTCCAAATTACATCAAATAGATGCTAATGTGGTACATTGAAATATCCTTTACAGACAACTTTAACATTACGTTTGTGATTGACACCCAGATCCAACTGAAGCAGGAATTAACACAGAAAGAAATGCATAACACAAAATACTACATAGGAGCTTCTTAAACTGTTGAGTAAAAATGCTACAGCTTTTCTTGAAATAAACACAGAGTTGTTTAGGTTGGAAGGGACTTCATAAAATCATCTAGTCCACCCACTCCTCTCCCCTGCTCAAGCAGAGTCAGCTAGAGCAGGTTGTTCAGGACCATGCCCAGATGGCTTTTGAATATCTCTACAGATGGAGACCCCATAACCTCTCTGGGCAACCTGTCCCAGTGTTTGAACATCCTCACAGTAAAAAAGTGTTTTCTTGTGTTCAGATGGAATTTTGTGGTTTTTAATTTGTGCCCATTACCTCTTGTCCTGTCAGCAGGCACTACAAGAAGAATCCATCTCCCTCATCTTCATTCCCTCCCATCAGGTATTTATGCACATTGATAAGATCCCCCTGAGCCTTCTCTTCTCCAGGCTGAAGAGTCCCATTTCTCTTAGCCTCTCCCTGTATGAAAGATGCTCCAGTCCCTTAATCATCTTAGTGGCCCTGCGCTGGACTTTCTCCAGTAAGTCCACATCTTTCTTGGAGTAGAGAACGCATTACAGATAATTGAGAGTGACAATGTCATTGCAATGACAGTGACAATGACAGTGCAGTGACATCACTTTCCCATCTTCCCTCCCAAAGGCAAAACACTCTCTATGTATGGGATGAAGAGACAGTGGATTTATAAAATTCACAGTAGTGTTCAAAGCAACATCATGCAAAGCTATCACACTTTTTTCCTACTCCCTCCATTGTTTTGGAATAACTGGAATGCAATTTTGATCAGGTCAGAACAGAAGCAGTTTATTGCTATAGCTGTAGGAGAGAACACAGAGCAGCAGAGGGACAGACTGCTGATAAGGACTCTGCCCAAATGAGGCAGTAACAGAGTTTATATACCTTTGGGTTATACTACTCCTTTTTCATCAAACTGTGTCAGGTAAGCAGGATATGGTAAATAACAACAGTGACTGGAATTCTTCAGATAAGGAGGCTCTAGATAGTCAGATAAGGAAGCCTCAGGCAGTACATCCCTTCACAAATAATTCACTACTCTGTTAATTAAATTGTGCAAGACCATTAGCTGCAAATGTTTCTTAACTAATGAGGCCTATGAAGGCCTATGAGACCTTAATTACTTTGCTTCCACACCACCTATTCCACACTTATTCTCTAGATGCTGGTTTTGGCATATGCAATAAAACTTGTAATTTCTGCAATGTATATTTTGTTTTACAATTGTGGCGCTTTATGGGGAAAGTAGGACTGATGACCTACTATCTTTATCTTTTTACTGGCTGATTATTTCAGCCAGTAAAACTCCAACATCTGTTTCTGTAATAAAAAGTCAACAAGAACATTGTAAGTAATTTTTCACCTTTGTTTTTCCAGTACTTTAAAAGGCTGATCACCTACACTCATAGTTCTGGTCCTGAAATAGATCATAGCAGCTGAATTGATGCTATGGAACAAGATTAATATCTACAACCGTCCAAAGGTCAATAGAGCATGCAATAAATGAAGAATCTTTTGGCTTTCCATCCCTCTCAGGTAGCCAGACTGTACAGTTTGTGAAAGCACTGGGTATAACTTGGCAGAACAAAACAAATGCTTTCAGTTTAAGAAGACAACACATTAATGGTCTGGTAGTATTATCTGAGGTATTCCTCATGTGGAAATTACAATCTTCAGCTAGAAGGCCTGCATAAAGATGGAAATCCCACCATAATCGCTCATGTTTTAAAATGCAGTTATCATTTGCTGCGTCATTTGCATTTTTGTGGAAGCAAAAAAAAAGCAAAGAATAGCTATTGGCCTCAATGAGTGCTTAACTCAGTGACACATTAGTTCTGCTCCTTCAAGGAACTGCCTACAGCATTCCCTCCATTCCATCAGGGGTTTGATTTGGCCCCCCACAAGATGCATTCTGTATTGAGCAGTAACTAATATGCAGGCAAAAGAGACAGCGAAGAGACAGCTAGGAGAGCACTGCAATGCTGCTTGGTATCTGAACTTCAAAACGTTCCAGTTAAAACTTACTTATCTTTTTTCCTTTTAACTGTTTCCTCCAGCTCCTTCCTCCACAGCTCTGAGCTAGCCAAGAGCATCCTCCAGTTGTTTTAACCTGTAACATCACTCTGCAGAACATGGAAGTGTTGAAACACTTATATAGCAGTAGTTCAACAAAGCAGTTGATTTTTACATTCTTACATGCCTCGGTACTTAGCAATTTAACCCGAAACCATCCCAGCTCACACGCTGCAATCACAAACTGCTTTGTTGGAGCACTCTAAAGTAGCATAAAGTAGACTTATAACTGCAGCATCAGGGCAACTGACTACTTCTGCCACCTAATGACAAGAGTAGCAAACCGCATGCGGTTACTGAGATGTAAAATTTGGCCAATAAATCTCGTGTCATAAGTGATTCCTTTTGGTTATTTTTAATTCAGGGCCCAGTTTGCTGCTTGGCCCCACAGGAAGCTGTATGGTACAACTGGGGATGGATGGAAGGGAGAATTGGAATCACTTAAAAAGTTCTCAAAGAAAAACTCTTCCCTCAAGGACTGTTGAGGCATGTGTGGTGGGTTAACCTTGACCGGCTGCCAGACCACAACCCAGCCACTCTCTCACTCCCCCTCCTCAACAGGACATAGGGAGAACAGAAGATTAAAAAAACCTTGTGGGTCAAGATAATGACAGTTTAATAAGAAAAGCAAAAGCTGTGCACGCAAGCAAAGCAAAAAGAGGAATTAATTCTCTACTTCCCATCAACAGGCAGATGTCCAACCACTTCCTGGGAAGCAGGGCCTCAGTACGCCCCCTCCTCCTTTCTCTTAGCTTTTATGTCATATGGTATGGATATCCCTTTGGTCAATTTGGGTCACCTGTCCTGGCTATGTCCCCTCCCAACCTCTTGCCCACCCCCAGACTACTGGCCTATGAGCAGGGGAGTAGGAGAGAAAGCCCTGACACTGCACAAGCACTGTTCAGCAACAGCCAAAATGTTGGTGTGTTATCAATGCTGTTTTAGTCACAGACCTAAAACACAGCACCATATGGGCTGCTAGGAAGAAAGTTAACTCCATCCCAGCCAGACCCAATACAATCTCCACCCCTTATTCCATACCATTTGTGTCATGCTCACATCCCACATCTAATACATCTAAATATCCTCTGACCTTCCCATTCTATTTCTCCTTACAGAAATCCATTCCTACCAACACTTACAACTTATAGTACATACTTAAACCATCTTTATATCCAAGATACAGATTTATACATTCTTGTTAACTACTATTCCCTGTCTCTTAATAGCTAGCTAGCTAGCTAAATAGATATTATTTTCCCATTCTGTGGGCTTCCTCCACTCCCCTAAATGTTCATAAGAACAGACTATGACTTAGGCCCCATCTGTCAAGGTGGGCACTCGGGACAGGAGAAGCAGCGTGTTCAATTGGTGGGCACCATCACCGGCTTGGTTTGGGTCATCATTGCACTTGCCTGGTTTGTTGCAAAACTCAGTCTTCCTCAGATCAGGTCATTCCTGCTACATTACTTCCTGCGTCATGTAACTCACAACACAGATTATTTTCCCCCCAAGGTTAAATCTCCTTGAAGTACACACCCAGTCCCCCCATTCTTTCCACATTACCCCCCAAGTACATCCATGTCCTTGAGCAGAGTCAATCCCACGAATGGGTTTGCCTTTTCCCGTGGGAGGAGCAATTCACACTGACTTCCCCAGTCACTTCCCGATGTGCACTACAGGGACCTTATCTCCTCCCACAGTATGTAGGGGTTTTGCTTGGACAGGACCAGGATGGTTAGCAGATCCTCTGGCATTAACCAGTCAAGTGGCTTCTGTTAAATTTATATCCCAGTGCTTCCGTGCCCAATGTTCTCAACATAGTCTTTAACAGTCCATTATCTCTCCCAATTATTCTGGAGGCTTGTGGGTGACAGGGGATGTGATACACTCACTCAAAGCAATGTTTCTCAGCCCAGGATTTTATGAGGTTATTTGGGAAATGAGCTGCCTTGTCTGACTCCTTTCTAGGGTACCGTGTCACCACAAAATTTGCCTTTCAAGGCCCAAGACAGTGTTTTGGGAAGTGGCATGGTTTACAGGGTATGTTTCTAGCCACCTGGTAGTTGCTTCCACCATGGTGAGTATGTAGTCCTTGCCTTGGCATGTTCGTGGCAGTAGTCCAATACAGTCAATTTGCCAGGCCTTGTCATATCAAAAACCCAGCCACCACACTCTATTCCAGAAAGACTGTACTCGTGTGGCTCGCTTAATTGCTGCACATGTTTCACGTTCATGGGTGACCTGCGTGATGGCCTCCATGGTCAGGTCCACCCCTAAATCACGAGCCCATCTGTATGTTGCATCTCTCCCTAGATGTCCTATGGCTGCAGTGTAGAGCACATTTTGCACAGCTGTACAGACAGGCCCAAGAGCTACCGTACAAGCTATCTCCTGTTTGATCTGTTCAAAGGTCTAGTGTTGCTCAGGGGCCCACTCAGAATAGTTGTTCTTTTGGGTCACTTGCTAGAGAGGGCTTACAAGATGACTGTAACCTGGAAAATGTATTTTCCAAAAACCCACAACACCTAGAAAAGCTTGTTTCCTTTTTGACTACTGGGACAATGTCATGGTTTAACCCAGCAGCCGACAACTAAGTACTAGACAGCCCCTCGCTCACCTCCCCCCTTTCCCCCCCAGCGGGATGTGGAGGAGAAATGGAAAAATGGTAAAACTCGTGGGTTGAGATAAAGACAGTTTAATAAGACAATAAAGGAAATACTACTACTACTAGAAGTAATAATACTAATAATAATAATGAATATGCAAAATAAACTATATACAATACATTTTCTTTCATCACCTGACGACCAATTTGCAGTCAGTCCTCAAGCAGCAGTCGCGGAACCTGGAACCCACAGATTTTGCGAATTTCGCAAAACTCCCGAAAAAGACCGAACTCCCAGAAAAGTTCAAACTCCCAGACCAGAGAGGATTCAAACTCCAAGAAAAGAGGAGAAAAAAAGGATTCCTGACCCCAAGCCAATCCCATTTATAAACTAAGCATGACATCTATGGTATGGAATATTTCCGTTGGCTATGCTCCCTCCCAGTGTTGTCCAAAAAGCAGATTCTTTTCTTGGTGTGCAATAAGCCAATCCTCACACACTCAGGAGAGATATTGTTTTTATGCAGGCCTGGATGCTTGGTGGATTTTCCACAAATCAAGCACACCCAATGCCAGCTTCTTTATTACATTTATACATTAAAATCATGCATATTCTACATATCTAATACATATTCATTTTAATCTACATGAGTTGCATAACTATGTGGTGTCATTCTTCTTGGCTCCTTTTCAGACCCTTCTGCACATGTCTTCCCCTTTTTGAGGGTCCTCGGTGGTCTTCCTGGATGAAGTACCTGTTGCGTTAAAGGGGGGGGTAAGGGGAGTCTGATATTCAACTAGCCTGACAGAGCCCTTCCAAGGACTTTCACTGAAACAGTTTCGCAAAGTTGAAACAATAGGTAATTTATTCAAGCGACAGTTATCACAGATTCGGAATTGCCGTTGATAAATTCACTGTCTACAAAAGTTGAGCTCAAAGTAATAGTTTAGCACTTAAGTTAACAATGTGTTCCCGGGGATACGTCTGACAAAGTCAGAGGCACGACTCTTACCAAAAAGGTGTCACTTCTTGGGGGGGGAAGAGAGGATCAGGCCCGTCGACCCGTCCGTCAGGTGAAGTTCTCACTTGGCTCCTCCTCCCAAAGAGAGTTTTCAAGTGCCAATTTTTATATGTTTGGAAATCTTTTTGCGAGGTGGGACTAAGTCAATTATTGTGTATCGATTGGCTCTTGGCATGGAATGTCATGTCGTCAGAAGCGGGACTCAGCAGTGTGACACGCCTTCAGAGCGGGCATCTTGGTATGTGTATTCGGGGGCCATCTGTGCTTTATCCAAAGCAATCTCTGAAGCAATATCTGGCTGCGCAGCCTCCGCGGTGCCCCACAGATCACTTGGTTTACAGTGATGGGCTATCCCCCCTTACTTTTGTCTGATAAGATAAGCACCAGTTAATTACTTCCTTGGTTAGCTCTTCGGCTCTTGACACCTCAGTCCAAGTTTGTGAGTTTGTCTTTCATCTTGCATTTGACAAGTCCAGCAAGGCCATCGATTACAGTACACTAACTCCTTTTATCAATATATGGTCACATGTCACCTAAGGACAACTTGAGGCTACTTTCTTCTGTCAACTTTTCTTTGTTTCTTCCAGAAGGAGCATTTGTCCCTTATTAAACGGATAGTGCAGATGGCCAAGATATCCAGTCTTTAAGCTCAGGTTAAATGTTAAACATAATTCTTATCATGTACTACATAAACAATACTTGATCAAAGGGACACTAATTGAACACAGACAATACCTCTTCTTTCCAAGGGAAGAACTGTTCCATTACACCAGCCCCTGCACACCTGCTCATTAGCTGAATATGGGACTAGAGAAAGTCCTTGATTTCACAGCAACAACTAAAAACATCAGTGTTATCAACATTCTTCTTGTACTAAATCCAAAACACAGCAGCTACTGGGAGGAAAATTAACTCTATCCCAGCCGAAACCAGGACAAGCAATTACTGTAGTTGGGGGTTGGGTCCCTATCTCATCCATGGTGTCCTCAGATATGTTTTGAGTCCCTGTCTCAACCATGCTCCTCTGATGGTACTGAACAGAGGCTCAATGGGCACAGGCCAAACCCCAATACAGTGCTAGGAGTGTCTGGGTTTCATTGGGGTAGGCAAGGCATCCTTCTGTCAGGTAGTGTGCCAGTTCAACAGGATTACATGTCTGTTCAGGTGTAAAATCCCAAGCTATGGGAGGTTATAACCACACTAGGCACCTGCCCAAATCCTTCCACACACCCTGTAACCCAGGGATTGACCGCCTCAGGGCATGTTTCCTTGTCGCCTCACCAACAATCTGTTTCCTCTTATGTCAGAATGAAAACAGTTTCCACAAACCTGACAAAAAGACAGTACTAATCAGCTTACATAAGGATGTGCAATAAACTTGGGAGCCTGTGCAAGAAAACCATCCACATCAGTCCCAGAGAAGTTGTAGATATAATCCCTCATTCTCTCCACAAGATAGCCCTCCCAGCACAGGAAGGGCATCAATGCCAGGGCCAAGTGCATGGCCATTGTTTTTATCAAAATGTTCCTAGATGCAGAAAAATAGAGATAAGTAGCACAGCAAACAAAATGCTGAAATCAGTCACTAACAAGCCCTAGACTCTATTATACAGTAAAGCAATCAAGGTCCATTAATGTCGCAACCTATAAAGTTAAACACTGTTTTAGCCACCAATGCAAAGCACAGCACCATGTGGGCTGTTATGAAGAAAGTTAACTTCATAACTTCATCCCAAACAGACCTGGTACAAATGGTAGTCATAAAATATCAGTACACCTGTGAAAAAAATCTAATCAATAGAATACTGTAGGTGACCCTGCTTCGGCAGGAGGGTTGGACTAGATGACCCACAGAGGTCCCTTCCAACCCCTACCATTCTATGATTCTGTGATTCTGTAATATAAAGGTTGTATACTTCTGCATTTACCCCATTTACCTTTGGAATATCTCCTGGATAACTTCAGTGATTTGTTTAGAGTTTTAAATCTCAGACTGTATGTCAAATCTGCATTTCATAGATGAGTTATCATTTACTCTATGCTATCCATGTGTTCAAAACAATATGATCAAAATTACAAGTTTACACCCTCAAGATATGATCTCACTGAGATTATTTAGGCTATACCAGCTATTAGTTACAGAATCTGGAATGCAAAATTATGGTTTTTTTCTCAATTCCTAAAACATGTGTTCAGTATTTCATTTTTTTTCTTACTCTTTTCCCATTCTATGCCAATCTGAACAGAAACCTGTGTCTCAGAGTACTATAATCAACAGTAGACATTATTTTCTACTTAAAGCAGATTATTTTGAATAAGGGAGAAAACAGTGGAACAGCATTAAGAATTCCTGTGCAGAAGTGTTCGAATGCTAAATATGTCATTTTTCTCTCTCTCAGTTGGATGTCATGACACAGTTTTGGTTACTGGACTAAGATTAAAATATCTAAGAAGCACCAGAAGGTTAATCATTGCCAATTTCTGATTTAAACAACCACATTTAAAATGTACTCGTGACAGTAACTACGAAAACCCATAAACATCAGCAATCACTAACTGGGGCATTGCAAAACTGGAAAGAACTGCATCCAAACTACACACAATGCTCATAAAAAAATTATTCTGATTCTTTCTAAATGTTACAAAGTTAAATTCAGTTTTACCTATGAAGATCTTTTAAACTGGGAATTATGTTCATGCATTCTCTTTTACTGAAGACCTCTTCAACCCAAGACTTCAAGGACTGAAAAGACATTTCAAACATAATTGTATTCCTGAACTTCAGAACTTAATGCCAAAAATTGCACTAACATCTATATTTCTGTATATGCAGAGCACCTCAGAATGATTCCCATCATGATGTTAGATAAACCAAATACCATGAGCTGAAGGTACAGCTCTGAACAGCCCTAGTTCTTTATTCCCAAGCTTTACAGAGTTCCACAGAAATATGAATATTGATATTTATGTCTGCATCATTAAAAAACATTAAAATGATTTAGAGGATCAGGAAAACATACATATAATAAAGGAGATGGTTAGAATTAATCAGAACTGGAAGGGAGAAAAGAATGAATTGTTTAAAGGACTGCACATTCCATCTGTCAGAAGACTAGTATGTGGCAATCTTACTAAAACTTGAAATCTGTAAAAAAAAAATAAATTTCTTTTTACCTATAGACGATTGATTCCTTCTTTTATTAAGAGATTTAAGAAACGACTCTTCCTTGTTACATGTTTACTGAACTAACACTACAGTGAAATTCTGTGATTCTGTGAAATACAACAGGGACCATTTTCAAAGACCAGGCCCACTGCTTACAGTGATGTCAAGTGTTTATTTTTTCTGCTGGCCTCCAGTGACACCATGAAAACTGCCTTGATGAAGGCTGTGCAGCTGAGTGAACTGAACAGTCATTGTGTTACAGAGATTTTTTTCAAAGAATGATACAAGGAGCTTTTGAATATCTTTCTCTTATGGTCTATCAGGATCAAAATCCCTAAAAGCAATTATATGTTTCTGGGTGTTGAACGTGGAAATCTCTAGGACGGAATTTAAGAAATACTGGAACAGAAGGAAACTTTCTTGCTATTAATGGGAGCAACTACCACAACAAAAGAGATAATAGACAGATATTTTATTATAAAAAGTAAATACATTTTTACAGATGCATCCCAGAGTCCTGAGGGAATGATGTAGTCACCAAGCCACTCTCCATGATATTTGAAAGGTCATAGCAGTCAGGAGAAGTCCCTGGTGAACTGGAAGAAGGGAAACATTGTGCCCATTTTTAAAAAGGGTAGGAAGGAGGACCCTGGGAAATATCGACCTGTCAGCCTCACCTCTGTGCCTGGGAAGATCATGGAAAGGATCTTCCTAGAAGCTATGCTAAGGCACATGGAGGACAAGGAGGTGATTCGAGACAGTCAGCATAGCTTCACCAAGGGCAAGTCCTGCCTGACTAACCTAGTGGCTTTCTAGGATGGAGTGACTAGATCAGTGGACAAGGGAAGAGCTATGGATGTCATCTATCTGGACTTCTGTAAAGCCTTCGACATCCTTCTCCCAAAATGGGAGAAATACAGATTTGACGGGTGGACTGTTTGGTGGATGAGGAATTGGTTGGAAGGTCGCAGCCAGGGGGTAGTGGTCAATGGCTTGATGTCCAGATGGATGCCGGTGACAAGTGGTGTCCCTCAGGGGTCCGTACGGGGACCGGTGCTGATTAACATTTTCATCAAAGACTTAGACAGCGAGATCAAGTGCACCCTCAGAAAGTTTGCAGACGACACCAAGCTGAGTGGTGCAGTTGACACACCAGAAGGATGGGATGCCATCCAGAGGGACCTGGACAGGCTGGAGAAGTGGGCCTATGGGAACCTCATGAGGTTCAACAAGGCCAAGTGCAAGGTCCTGCACGTGGCTCGGGGCAACCCTCACTATCAGTACAGGCTGGGGGATGAAGGGATTGAGAGCAGCCCTGCTGAGAAGGACTTGGGGGTACTGGTGGATGAAAAGCTGGACATGACCTAGTAATGTGCGTTCACAGCCCAGAAGGCCAACCATATCCTGGGCTGCATCAAGAGAAGAGTGGTCAGCAGGTCGAGGGAGGTGATTCTGCTGCTCTGCTCTGGTGAGACCCCACCTGGAGTACTGCGACCAGCTCTGGAGCCCCCAGCACAAGAAGGACATGGACCTGTTGGAGTGGGTCCAGAGGAGGGCCACAAAGACGATCCGAGGGCTGGAGCACCTTTCCTATGAGGAAAGGTTAAGAGAGTTGGGGTTGTTCAGCCTGGAGAAGAGAAGGCTGTGGGGAGACCTTATAGCAGCCTTCCAGTACCTGAAAGGGGGCCTATAGGAAAGATGGGGAGAATATTTTAGGCAGGGCTTGTTGCGATAGGACAAGGATTAATGGCTTTAAACTAAGGGAGGGTAAATTTAGATTAGATATAAGGAAGAAATTTTTTACCATGAGGATGGTGAAACACTGGAACAGATTGCCCAGAGAGGTAGTGGAGGCCCCATCCCTGGAAACATTCAATGTTGGGTTGGATGGGGTTCTGAGCAACCTGGTCTAGTTGAAGATATCCCTGCTCACTGCAAGGGGGTTGGGCTAGATGACCTCTAAAGGTCCCTTCCAACCCGAAGCATTCTATGATTCTATGATTCTATGATTCTGTGAAATACAGTTCTACTGATTAATATTGTCTCATTGTTCCTTGTGTTCATCTCATTTTCTATCTGTTGTCTGTCTTAGATGCTAAGCTCTCTAGGACAGGCACAGTAGGGTCCTGGTTTATGATTAGGCATACAAGGCTGTCTACTATTTAGAGCAGGGTACCAATAAACTGAGTGGCAGATGCTCTCTATTAAACCCCCCCGCCCAATCAGGGGAAGGGAAAAAGGAGGAAAAGGGAGAGAGATTTACAAATTGGAAATTAAAACAGCTTTACTAATAATACTACTAATAAGAGAAATAAAGCAAAATATACAAAACCAATACTGAGTTCCCGGGAACTGGGTGCCGGGGCGCTGGCATCATGCCAGCAGCTGTCAGGCAGACACCAGGAAGTCCCAGACTGGACTCAGCAGTAGACAGGGAACTGGACTCAGGAATGCATGGATCGGAATCTGAATCAGAATCGCAGGCAGAACAAGGAGCAGGGTCCTCTTCAGAAGACGGCCATGGACAAAGAGAGCGAGACCCTCCTGATCCCCCAGCTTTAAACTGAGTATGACGCGCATGGCATGGAATACCTGGTTGGTCAATATTGGGTCACCTGTCCTGTCCGCCCCTCCCTGCAAATGCGACCCTTTATGACTCCTCACTTGTGGGACCTAAGAGATCTGTTGGTGACCTTGGCTGCCTTAGTAATAATTACAAACAGGGGCCTTTTTCTGCCTTCCATTCCTACCACTAGCTCAGACAAACTATAAACATTAGGTGTTATCAACTTTGGAGAGGACACTGTCCGAAAAACATGCAGCCAACTTCAGAAAAATGCAGTTCCTTAGAAGAACTTAGCTGTAAGGAAAATTCACTAAAAGAGAACCAGTTCTGTTTTAACCAAAACCAGGAAAAAGGCAAACACTAATCAAATAATAAACACTGACTCCTTACTTCTGATATTTACAAACAATTATCCCTGTGCTATATATGTCTGGCTTGTAAAACTGCTTATGATAAGTACTTGTCTCCATACTTGTTTGCAAAATCTCATATCATGACTTAGAAAATAATTAAATTAATGAGAACATAATTCAACTGATTAGGAATACTGCTGTTAGCATTTTATGGTTGAAGTTCAGCAATAATTCTTATAAAACAGAACACCTCTCACCTACTGAATGGAGTTATTATCCCTAAAAAAACATGTCTGTTTGAGGTGTTTTAGTTTAGCTTCACATCCTTAAATAATATCTGTCCCCACAAAATCTTTTAGCTAATCATTTGGTTATGGAATGCCAAGAGCTACATAAATGAAATATCATGATATCTGAAGGTTTGGATCCAGCTTCCATCAAGACCAATGGGAGTCTTTCCATTAATTTTAATGTAGTCTCAATCAGGCACCAATGACAAAAATGAAAGTGTTTATTATAAAGCAGCTTGCTGCTATTATTGTGCATGTGTATTCCTCTGGGAACAACTCATTGAATTGTGTCTGTTTGAACTTAGAATGAATGAATGAATAACAGCGTGGAAGATCCTCGGAGCTGGACAGAGCACAGACACACAGGAATATTAGTTATCTTAGAAAGAGACTTACTGAAGACAAATATAAAACTGCAATCCAGAGAAAAACCTAGGAAGCAATGAAACAAAATTCATTAACTGAGAGCAGGTACACACTGTTCACCAAAATCTTTTGGCAGTATTCTCATTAGTAATCAGTATTGTCTCATACTTCCCAAATTATATCATCCTAATTGTTTGAGCTATCAAATGAAACACTGACACGTTTCTAATATTACAGCATCCTGAGACACTTGATTTTTCTGAAATCCATTGCTATTTCCTGTAAATACTTTTCTTTACCTTTTAGAACTAGTGAACCAAAAATCTTTTTATGGGATGCCTTGAATAGGAATGAATTTTACTACACTTTTCTTTAAAAGTAATGGGTTTAATGGCACAGTAGTGGGGATAGGTTATCTGGTACATTATAGCTTTTTGGTGTAGTTATTTCAAATCACAAGATAGCTTTGCTTTTCATAGTCTTTAGGGATGGCAATAAACTGCGTTAGCCAAAGTTACAATATCTAATATGGGAGATACAGTAAAAAAGTGTTTTCTTGTGTTCAGATGGATTTTTCTGGATTTTATTTTTTTCCCATTGCCTCTTCTCTCTTTCTATAATAAATCCCAGCCTCTAGTTTTCTGTCTTTTCTACCCCAGCATTTGATCCCCTTCTAACTTTTTGCCCAATGTTTCTTTTATTTTGTTGGTTTTAGTTGTGCCATTTTATTGACTCTGAGCTATGATGTCTGCCTACCCCTGCATGTAATCTAAATTTCCCATCCACTTACTCCTGGATGTTTCTCCCATTTCCTGGTATCTCCATTTCTAATTGCCCAGCTGTAGTGATCCTGATTGGGAGACCATTGTACAGTTCTCGGAAGCCCATTAGATACAATGCTTCCTGCTTTTCACATCCTAAAAAAGCAAAAAGTATACATGTCAAAGTATGACCACATTTTTCCATGCAGAACCTTGCATTTTATTCAAAATCCAAAAATCTTTTTCCAAAATGAGATTTTAATAAAATAATACACCTAGCAGAGACTTTTACCAAAGCAGTGATGGCTTTGTTTCTTTTTTTTTGCATGAGGTACCTGTAAGGGGAATTAAACACCCAGAGTACCCACTCTGTTCCCTATGTTCTGTTAGAACATACCTGCGATCCAACAGGTATATTCAAGTTGAGTGTTTTTCACCAGCCCTATTTAATCAGGCAAGATCTATTTACAGAATCACAGAATGGTTGAGGTTGGAAGGGACCTCTGGAGGTCATCTGGTCCAACCCCTCTCCTCAAGCAGGATCACTAGAGCCAGTTGCTCAGGACAAAATCCAGATAGCTTTTGAATATCTCCAAGGATGGAAATTCCCTAACATCTCTCTTACAATTGGCATTCATTAAAGCTCTTTCACAATTCAGGGCAATAGGCCTCCTATATTTTATTTCCTATTAAAGTAGTGTCCATATTTTAGAATGAAAAAGCCAAAACTAATCTCCATATGTGAAAATTTAATGGGAACTCCCAGTTTCATTGTTTCATCCCTTCCAAACACACACTGAAGACACTGGGTTTCATAAGACTCTAGTAAATTTTTACCTTTTCTGCTTCTCACAGAATCCCACCAGCGAATAGACTGGGGGTGCACAAGAAGTTGGGAGGGGAGACAGCTGGGATAGCTGACTCCAACTGACTAAAGGGATATTCCACACCATATGACATCATGCTCAGCAATAAAAGCTGGGGGAAGAAGGAAGAAGGAGGGGACATTTGGAGTGATGGAATTTGTCTTCCCAAGTAACCGTTCCGCATGATGGAGCCTCACTTTCCTGGAGATGGCTGAACACCTGCCTGCCGATGGGAAGTAGTGAATGAATTCCTTATTTTGCTTTGCTTCTGCGTGCAGCTTTTGCTTTGCCTATTAAACTGTCTTTATCTCAACCCGCAAATTTTCTCACTTCTGTCCTTCTGTTTCTCTCCCCCATCCCATCAGGGAGGTGTGAGCAAGCGAGCAGCTGTGTGGTGCTTAGTTGCCAGCTGGGGTTAAACCATGACAGGAACAAAACTGGTAATGACAGCTTCCAGATTCCCCCATGCTACATCCTCATCAACAAATCTGCCTGCCACTGAGCTTATTTAGCTTTATTTTCCAACACTAACTAACTAAAGAAGTTTCATAAGTCAGTCCAACACTGAATGTTGACAGGAGTTAATCCCCCTCTACTCTGCCCTAGTGAGGCCTCATCTGGAGTACTCTGTCCAGTTCTGGGCTCCCCAGTTCAAGAAAGAGGAGGAGCTGGTGGAGAGAGTCCAGCGGAGGGCTACGAGGATGGTGAGGGGATGAGGGGACTGGAACATCTCTCCTACGAGGAGAGGCTGAGGGAGCTGGGCTTGTTTAGCCTGAAGAAGAGAAGGCTGAGACAGGATCTTATAAATGCTTATAAATATCTTAAGGGTGGGTGTCAGGAGGATGGGGCCAGACTCTTTTCAGTGGTGCCCAGTGACAGGACAAGGGGCAATGGGAACAAATTGAAGCATAGGAAGTTCCGTCTGAACATGAGGAAGAACTTCTTCCCTCTGAGGGTGACAGAGCACTGGAACAGGTTGCCCAGGGAGGTTGTGGAGTCTCCTTCTCTGGAGATATTCAAGACCTGCCTGGACAAGGTCCTGTGCAGCCTGCTCTAGGTGAACCTGCTTCGGCAGGGGGGTTGGACTAGATGACCCACACAGGTCCCTTCCAACTCCTACCATTCTGTGATTCTGTGAATATACATTCATCAGATTATGACATTTTCCAGCTACTGTTATATGATGATGTAAAAAGGCATTGTAGCAGAGACAGGGTTATTTTTCTTTATACCAGATTCTGGACTACAACAGAATGGAATATTTTGCCTTGGTCTTCCCCTTCTACTTACAGTGTGTATAGGCAATCTATCAGAACGAGTTTAAGTCATGCTTAATTGCTTATTACACAGTATGTGAATATGCAATGAAGATTCCAGGTCTAGCTGCACTAAGTCTTCCCTCCTGGTGCCCATTGCATACTGATATTAGAAACTGATCTGCCAACAAAAGCTTTTCCAGGAAGGAGAACGTGGTCTCCTTCAAGAATAAACTCACTTTTTGATTCAAATTAAGGATGACACAACCCAGGCAGACATATAAATGTCCATCAGCTATTAGTTCATATGATACATGTGCTTTAATAGAAGGCAAGAACAAGGACAGTCTCAAATACTGAGTTATATACAATGAGGGTGCTACATGGTCTTGGAGCTTACAATGCTTTCTCAGTGGCTGCAACAAACAGTCACCAATATCTAAACATAGCTTGGAATCTTTCTTCTTCTAAGAAGTATTTGAATTAAGAATTCTCTTAAAATGCATTCTGTAAATACCTTTGGAGTCAGTGCATATCCAAAGAACAACAAAACATGATGGCACAGTTTCACCTCTCATTACAATCAAAATATTTTCTGTGCTTCTAGCAATAGGACCAAGGAAACCAGCATCCTGCTTCCTAAGGTAGGATGCCACTGTCCAGAATTGAGAAATAATATTTCAGATGGTATCACTGGTTTCTATTACTCAATTTTCTTAACAGAGGTAGGAAAATGAGTGAAAGAAGTCCTAAGAGGACTCAGTGTAAGAGCATGTTCTGCAGCTTTAAGATGTAGTAGTCCGTCTCTTGAGAAGAATCCCTTAATAGCAATGGAGAAGCATCATATAATTTTGTTGGCCAGAGAGTCCAGCAGAGACAAGCACAAGGAAGTTGCAGTATCAGAGGATATCCACTTCAGTTTCTGCTCTTACTACACTATTAGAGGACTAGGATAGAAGGTAGATTTAGATTAGATATAAGAAAGAAATTCTTCACCATGAAGGTGGTGAGGCACTGGAACAGGTTGCCCAGAAAAGTTGTGGATGCCCCCTCCCTGGCAGTGTTCAAGGCCAGGTTGGATGGGGCTTTGAGCAACCTGGTCTAGTGGAAGTTGTCCCTGCTCATGGTAGGGGGTTTGGAACCAGATGATCTTTAAGGTCCCTTCCAACCCAAACCATTCTATGACTCCTCAGATGATTTGTGTAGCTAAACAGTAACACCTAAATTTTTTTTCAAGTTTCTGAGGAGCCTTTCTTGACCTTTAACACCATCTCTGCTTTTAAGAGCAAGAAGTCTTAAGGATCTTGTAGAATACTCACAGGGAATACTGACTCCTGCTTGCTCCATCATTCTTTGTATCCCTCAAATTTGTTAACAGATCTTTCAAATACATTATCTTTCAGAGTACTCCTAGAAGATGTGAACCCTGACTTGTTGACTCCGCGGCCTGGATGAAATACCAAGCATATAGATTCTTCAGTGAAATTTTCTCCAGATGTGTCCCCAGGACTTTTAAATCTTCATCTTCAAATGATTTTCAAACCTTCAAAATCTTCTCTTCTCTTTCCCATCTTTTTCACACCACATTCAAAATATCTCTCTCACGGGGCCTATACAGAAGGCAGATTCGGCAGCATGGAGATTCATGTTAGTATTAGCACTCAAAGATGTGCCAAAGCAAATGCTTCAAGCTTCAGAGGAAAGAAAACAAAAAACTTCCTCCTTGAGATAAGTTCATTGTTTGTGGTTTGGGTTTGTTTGTTTTTAATCTCCATGACCTCTTTATTTTGAATTAATCTAAAACTATTTACCTAAAAATTATGGGTTAAATAACGATGAATGTACAAGGAGCACCAAGTAACTGCTTCACAAAGAAAGAACTCTGTCCTTTAATGACCCTTGGGTAAAGGCATGAGGCAAATCTGAAGACCCCAATTAGGATGTGTGTCAGTCAAACATACTGAGCACACACACTCTCAAAGTAGTATATATCTGTCCAAAAGATTTAAAGAAACACCAAATTATCCGGCATATGCAGTGGGTTGACCTTGGCTGGTCAAACCCAATACAGCATTAGACAGTTGATGCAAGGAGAATACTATTGGCCTAGGCCAGTCTTTTAAAAGCTGGGGGCCAGATGCCAGATTGAGGACACATTCATGGTTCAATTAGACATTGTGTTGATGCCTTTCAGATTTAATTGGTGACTGCTCTGCAGGAAACTCTGAAAAAATTGACTGTTTGGTTTCACAGGCTGTCCTAGCAATTGTATTTGTTGGGCAACTGTTCTCCATCAGGCCAGCCCTATGGCAAGGCCATGGCACAAGAGGCAAGTGACCAGATGGAATCATCCTATGAGCTGGATTTGGTCTGCAGGTCCGCACTCAACACTAGCCCCTACTGTAAGCAGCATGCAGTAAATAGTAAGCAAAAGCCAGACATAAAAATATTGAGATGCTAGTGTCAGTTAGGGCTCTGTTATAATTATTGTTATTTTTAAACTTTGCTTTGAGGAGGTATTGCATATGTGAGAGAAATACAGCAAGTCATGAACCTTCAAACTGACAACTTGGCTGTTTGTTACTGGCTGCTTAACAGTTTCATCTTCAAGTACCTACATTTCTAAGAAGATAAAGTAAAAATAAGCTTACTTTTATTCAGTGAATGAAAAAGTTTATTTTTTATTTCTTTACTGTGCCAATCATCCCTTTCTCAAACAACATTCTTCTGCTATGACTCACTGTCTTATTAGCATTTACATTATTTTTATATCAAGGCATTGGACTATATATATGGCTAATTACTATATTGTTTTTAAATTATAGTGTTTGAAGTCAGAGAAATGCATACTCGCAACTGAAACCACTCTCCTAAGTGCTTACCTCATATGAAAAATCCTTGTGTAGTTTTCCTGCTTTGGCAGGAGGGTTGGACTAGATGACCCACAGAGGTCCCTTCCAACCCCTACCATTCTGTGATTCTGTGATTCCTTTCTGAGGAAAAACTGATCCTAAGAGAGGAAATTAGTTTGGTTACATCCTCAGTTCACAGTGCTATGACTATTTCTTTTAAAACATATTATGTGATCATATAAACCTTTGTGTTTTTAGGAAGCCACACTAAAAATACCATTTTCTTGACTGCTTGAGACTTAAGACAACAAAGACCCGTTCTTGTAAATGCTATCACACTTATTGTTCACTATGAGCTGTCCTGAAATCATAAATCTTTTATAGCATTACTACACTGCATTTACAGGACTATAAATCAGAATAATACATTTCAAAAAAACCAAACAAATTTCTGTACTCTAACCTGTAGTAAAAGACTAATGCTGAAATAGAGACCTTCAAAACCATATATTTGAAAGGTAAATGGTTTCTAATTGTTCGTACTGAAAAGGAGAATCTGATAATGCAATCATCTTTTATAATTCTTTCAATGATAGACACTAGTAATCACCATACAATGTGATCTAAGGAATTTGAATGGAGTATTTTGATTGCTGAATTAATCACTGAAATGACTGCTCTTAATACAGTAGCAATTCTGACCTCAAAATGATTCAAAGCCAAGCAAATGAAGATAAAACAGAAATTCTACAAGGACTTGAAATTGGAATAGTTAGCACTGACAAATTCGGGATATTCATAGATAAGCTGCACAATACGAAATGGGGAAAGAGGAATGCACCATAATGCAAGTATGAGAATCTGTCTCACAACTCAAAGTAATGAGAATGAAATAAAATGGGGAGCCTATTCTGCCTTTTATGCTATTTGCTAGCACAAAAACAGTTAAGCACTTGCGGTACCTACTTGTTTGACTCAAAGGGACACTGCTAACCAAGTTTTATCCTTAAAGCACTTTGTGCATATATGCATTGTATGCATTGGCTCTAAGAAAAAAATAAATACACACTTTAGACCATCATAATGTCCAAAATACAAACCATTTTGCTTGTTAGTCGTTCATTTTCTTCCAATATCATAGGGTCCAGAATCATACTTTCAGTTGGGTTCAATGCAGACTGATTTTTATGCCTTCAGCTTCAATAATGAGGACCTGTAAGGTTTTCCTCCTCTGTCTTTGAGGCCTCTATATTTGCATGTCACAAATTGGGAAACAGAAGTTTGTCTGAACTACGTTCTCCTGTTTTCAGTTACAGAAGGTTTCCATAATTCCTAAAAGGTAAAAATAGAAAAATGATAACATTAAGGGGTAAACAGTTTCAACATTTTGTGATTATTTGATCAAAAAATCACTGCAGTTTACAACTGATTGTCATGAAACAATAAGATTTTGGTTGTTTAATTTATGCCGAAGTAGTTCTTACGTAAGTGCTTTTTATGTAATAAAAAGCAAAATGAGTTTGTTTGAAATGCCAGGAAAAAAATAAAAACAATACATTTCATACTCTACACAATGAAGCATCTGTGGAATTATTAGTAAAATTAAGGTTTTACATCTGAAAATTAAGGTTTATATGGAAAACATAGCAGTGTTCACCCATTGAGGAAAAGCATGAAATCAAAAGGAGCTCTGAGGATGGGACACAGCTGCAGCAGGCATGCGAGGAATCCACTAACACAGCAACTCCCTGCAATGTACCACAGAGGACGGAATGGAGTGGAGACTCCGTGGCCCTGTTCCGTGATGATAAAGCGGGAAGAAATGGTTCTCTAAAACTGATAAGCAGCTCATCTGGCCCCCTGAGCCAACATGTTTTCAAAACCTTGCCAAAGTGCTACCCTCTTGTGAACTTTGCTCGTTTTAATATCATTTTAATACCAAAACACACCTCCATCCCGAAGGCTACCCGCCTCCGAGGTGCGACCACTCCTCTTCGAGTCTGCGCCCTCGATTTTTCGTAAACTATACCTTTAAACGTGAAGCGAGAGAATTTTACACCAATCATGATAAAAAGTATGTATGACTACAGTCAATCAAACTCCACCTTGAAGGTAGAAAGGCTATAAAAATAGCCAGGGAAATGGGGGATTTTCGGAGAAGAAGATAACACCGTAGATTTTCGGAGAAGAAGATCTTTGGAGGAAAAGAAGATAACACCGTGAGCAAGTCAAGGGAAACTCCACCTCAGACTGCCTCTGACAACCGGGATTGGCCGACGGGCTGAGCTTTGCTTCTCCCCACCTTGGGACGCCTTGGGTGAGACTTAAACTAAGCGCTTTTCTTGGGAATAGTTACTCCCTAATGTTTATAGCCAGGCTGTATTATTTATAACCTTTTCACGCGTTTTGTATTTGCACGTGCTTTCTTGCAGACGGTCACTATCACCAGCAATTCAAAAAACCTATATATCTGTTGCACAAATAAAACTGCACTGTTTAAGTAGCCAGTTGTCACAGTTTCTCACTGAATGCGACCAAATGCGGCCGTGCTAGTTCATGAGCACGACTGGACTGAAGGTGCAGACTGCTATTAGTGTATCCAGAATCGTGGTAGTTTAATATACGTATTAAACGCGACTGGACTGGTAGTGGCAAATTGGACATCACTCAGAATTTAAACCTAGCCGCACCTAGCCTCTCACTTCGGTGAAGAGCGTTATAAAGCAACGGGGTTTATTTTCTGCCAAATTAATGCGACAGCATCAAAAGGAAATATACAGTTTTTACAACATCAGGCTTCAGAAGGAGACAAGTGTTTTGATAATCCATGGTGACATCAAACTTTAAGCAACAACATTTCTTGATCACGCTTTATGACAGTTCTAACAGTTTATGTACTCTATCAACACTCCCCTTTACCTTGCCCAGCTTTTGTATTACCCAAACTCTCAGACTCATTTCAAAAGGCTTTCCAAGACCTTTAAATTTGTGTCTACTTGCAAACAGATAAATGGAAAAAAGTGAATACACTCAGAAAACGCTCCGAAAGTAGCAACAACATTCCATCCCATAACCCAGAGTTTAGAACAAGCTGTGAGGAAAGTGCTTGCCTACAGCATAATTCCATATAAAGTGAATATATAGCTTACATTAATGGTGCAAGCTTTACATTTTTAAAGGGCTTACTTATTTTGCTATAGAAGAGCTCAAATATAGACTTTAAAGAAGAAAATAATAAAATCTCTTCTGTCTTGTGGCTATAAGGGAAAGTAGAGATGCATTTTAAACATTAAAAAAAAATGCAGCATACTGCTAGGATGTACCTACTGTATATGAACCTCAAAGCAGATCTTAAACCCAATGATTGAAGTACATCTGCATAGATACTACCTAATATTGGAAATACTAGATCCAGAGAACACCGGATGGTGTGAAACATAAGAAATACTGCAAATATAGGAATGTAGTAAATTAGCTAAGGTAAAGAAAAATTTTTGAAAAATGTATGTTCTCATTAATTTAGTTAAACATGCAATAATGGATACATTCTTGTCAGAAGAGGAGGTTGTTTTTAAAAACGTAAGTATCTCCTAAGAATAAGTTGATGTGTTTGGACTTACTATATTTAATAATAGAATGCATGAGCAAAATAAATATTGTTTTAAACGTGCATCTGACTTCTGATAGCATTTAGTTAGCAGCAGTTACCTGAATAAGCATCATGAAATGCTCGAGCCACTAAGCCACTTCCCTCCTTCTGTGAGCACTGACCCAAACAATCTAAAAGAAAACCCCAAAAAACAAACCCCACTGTCATGGTTTTGGTTCAAACAGAACTAATTCTCTTTTAGTGAATATTCCTTACAGCTAAGTGCTTCTAAGGAACTGCATTTTTCTGAAGCTGGCTGCATATTTTACAGACACTGTCCGCTCCAAAGCTGATAACACCTAATGTTTATAGTTACACTAAGCTAATGGTAGGAAAGGAAGGCAGAAAAAGGCCCCTGTTTGTAATTATTACTATAGCAGCCAAGGTCACCAACAGATCTCTTAGGTCCCACAAGTGAGGAGTCATAAAGGGTCGCATTTGCAGGGAGGGGCGGACAGGACAGGTGACCCAATATTGACCAACCAGGTATTCCATGCCATGCGCGTCATACTCAGTTTAAAGCTGGGGGATCAGGAGGGTCTCGCTCTCTTTGTCCATGGCCGTCTTCTGAAGAGGACCCTGCTCCTTGTTCTGCCTGCGATCCTGATCCAGATTCCAGTCCATGCATTCCTGAGTCCAGTTCCCTGTCTACTGCTGAGGCAAGTCCAGGACTTCCTGGTGCTGCCTGGCAGCTGCTGGGGGGATTCCAGAACCCTGGCAACCAACTCTGGGAAACTCAGTATTGGTTTTGTATATTTTGCATTACTTCTCCTATTCTTAATATTATTAGTATTATTAGTGTTATTAGCAAAACTTTTTATATTCAATTTGTAAGTCTCTCCCCCTTCTCCTTTTTCCCTTCCTCTGGTGGGAGGGCAGGGGTTAACAGAGAGCATCTGCCACTTGGTTTATTGCCACCCTGCTCTAAACGGTGACACCCACCAAAACAGCCTAAAAAACCACCACACAAAAAACACACAGCAACAAACGCAGATAAAGTCTAACAGTCTGCCAATACAACTACAAATTCAGTCTATTATTAAAGACAAGTATTTGTAACTGTATTATTTGTAAATAGAAAGAGATAAGCATTAAATTCGTAATTCACAACAAAAATCCACTAATGAACTTGTGTAAAAATTTTTTTAAGTATCTACACTCTCTGCAAAAACTAAGCCTGTCAGTTAAGTATGGAAAAAGTATATGTGACAGTTTTATAATGCATTAACCTTGTGACAACTTTGCACATGCCTGACATTTCAACATTACTAATGCATTCAGAGATAATGTCACAAAAAATAGGAATAGGATTAACTTGAGGATGGACCAAAAAATCAAAAGTTAGCCACCTACTGCTTCAGGTGATCACTAGGAGAACGTGAAACAACTTTCACAACAGTGGGAGCTTACAGAGGAACAGATCTTTTTTTTTCTTCCGGCTCCCTGCCACATCCCTGGTTTGCATAGAAAAGGGAATGCTATGTTTGGTTTTAATAGGCTCTCGTTTTTTGGTTTAGCTATTGAAGTGAAAAAATACACTATCAAACACTACAGTTTGTGCATTTGTGTTTTAAGATAAATTCAAATGATAAAAATTTCACATATAATAAAAAGCTTCACTTTCATATACACTGAAAGTGTACGTGAAAGCATTCACTTCCATGTTTGCTTTCACAGTTATAACTTTTTGTTCATGATGGAGAAAGATTTTCAATTTCTTTTTGTTTTTATGTAACATATCAAGTTGTTTTTTATAATTGCACCAAGTTCCGATTTTTTGTAGTTTCTTTTAGCCTGCATCCATTTTTTCAACCATTCTTGTTAGACAAACATAGCCTCCTGCTCAATGGATAGATTAATTTATCTCTCCAACCCACCTACTGGTAATAATCAGAATCACTAATAGTGATTCTTCCACTCACTTGCAAATGGAAGACTGAGTTTTCTAAGTCTGGCTTAACATTGTTTCTTCAAGAAGGCAGAAGTTCACTTATTTTTCTCCAAAGCAGAAAAATATGAATACAAACGGAAAGAACACTCCTGCAAGTAGATGTATAACTGTGAAATAACTTATCAGGACTCTGTTGCATTCTCTGTGGTATCAGTCCTTGAAGAAGTTTTAGCTCTTGGTGCAGCCTCTCCATCTAAGTCCTGAATGTCAGGCAAATCAACAGTAGGCAACGGTGCTCTCCAATACAGGAATGAGTTATATTGACAAAATTCTTCTTCTTGCTTTAAAAAGAGGCAAACAAGCAAAAAAGCAACAAAATTAATGCATATCAAAGCAGTAAAAGAAAATAATAATAAAAAAGTGGTTTAACAACAAAAAAATGTAGGCGGGGAAGGGTTACTCAATTGTTTTCTATTGTCAGATCTTATCATTTTATAAGGAAAAAAGTGAGCTAAGTAAATCACCATTAAAAAAACCTCAACCAAATAATAATTTACTTTTGTCCTTTAAAATATTCTTGCAAAGGACTGTATGGGTATGTCAAAGGAGAGTGATACCTGTGAATGTAACAAATGTAACATGTAGCGGATGTAGATAAAAGGTATCACTTCAGGTGGTCAGAATCATTGCACAACCAAAACAAGTCTTGGTTCTTTGTGAATAATTGGGACAGTTGTAAGATAAGGGACTCCTGAATAATCCCTTTAGGCCTTGGGAGGACAGATATGCAAACTACAGAGATAAGGAGGCTGCAAGATGAAGATGATCTGAAGACCCCAACGATCACCGAGAGACGCCAACAAACATGTGCGAAGGACATTACCATATACTAATGAGTTCTCTGAAAAACTATGATAAGCATTTCTTGGAAAAGTAATCAATATGTATGTTATAGCATAAATACCTAGTAACTGTGTCTATTCAGGGCACATGTTTCGAGGAGAGATCCCCCGTGTGCCCAGCGCCATAATAAAGAATACCTACTTAATAGCCATCTGACGAGTCTTCAACTCCGGCTTTTCACAGCATCAATAGAGTGTCTGTCCCTTTAAGGTTATCTGGTCAAAGGCCTTTTAAGTGCAAAAGGAGATAACAATAAAAGGAGGAGGGAGGGAAGACGTTTAACAATGCAGTTTTATAACCTGTCTGCTCCCTGACCTGCTGAAAACAGACTCCACAATCTGTAAGATTGTAAAGTAGGTATTCGTCGCTGGGTGGCACGGTGGGGGGGGGGGGGGGGGGGGGGGGGGGTAGCCCCACCAAAGTTGTGTGCGCCGGGCAATAACTTGCCTCTTCAATTTATTACATATTCATCAGATTTCCCAATCCACTTATACATATGCATGACCCAACCGCACTTGTGCAGTGCCTCCTGGTGGTGGTTGTCGGGGGTCCCAAGATGAAGGCTCATCCTCTTCATCACAGTGTTTGCTGATTGACCTTTGTTTCTGGCCAAACTCAGTTCTCTTCTGGCTCCCATCCAAAGTGCAAGGTCAGTCTTAGCTGGTCCTAGGCAACTCCCCAGCCTTTATGAGGAACAACCCCTTTTGTAAGGAAATGCAAGACTCTGCCTCAGTTAATTTAAGCACTATCAGTTCTCTGCACAGTAACTATCAGGCAGTGCTGCTTCTACTAAATTCCTTAACTATTAGGCAAGGCTGCTTCTACTAAAATCCGTTTAACCCCTTCCTTCACTACCCTTACAAATTCTTCTCAGGTTTAAAAGGAATTCTACTTATTCTAGTTTAATAAGAAGTTGCTGCTCAAACTGTGAGGTAGATACAAGTCAGAACACCACTGTGCTACCTGCTTCGTATGCAGATGTTGCAGTTAAGCCGCGGCAACAAAGGGCCACGTGGTCACTCTATTGTCCCTTCCCTTCCCCCCACCCCCCCCCCCCCCCCCCGCTGGGGTGGGGAGGAGAATGGAAAGAAAAAGGCAAAAAACTCGTGGGACGGGATAAGGGCAGTTTAACAGAACAGCAAATGAAGCGAACAGTAACAACAACGATACCGATAAAGAGAATATACAAAACAAAAAGCGAAAAACACAGAGCAACTCTCACTGCCAGGTGCCCAGCCCGCTCCCCAGCCGCAACTCACTTCCCCCTGGCCAGCTCCCCCCACCCAGAACTCAGCATGACGTCACATGGTATCGAATGCCCTGCTTTGTTTGGCCAGTTTGGATCAGCCGGCCTGGCTGTGTCCCCTCCTGGCTTCTGGTGAAAATTAACACTGTCCTGGCTGAACCCAGGACAGCACAGTAAATGGCAGCATTCTTGTTCCAAAGAGATTATAATCTAAAACCTAACAACGACAAAAATGAAATGATGCCGTGAAAAGCCGGAACTGAAGACTCAATAGTCGGAAGACTATTAAGCAGGTATTCTTTATTACGGCGCCGGGCACACGGGGGAATCTCTCCTCCAAATGTGTGCACCGAAGAGACACAGTTACTAGATATTTATGCTATGTTAACATACATATTAATTACATTTCCAAGAAATGCTTATCATAGTAATGGTTTTTCCGAGAACTCATTAATATATTGTAACCAAGGTGATGGAATTAGTTAATCATAAAGCACAAACAATGCTGCTATGTCCCTTGTACAGCCCTGCCCATCTGGACATTAGGTCTGGGAACAGAGGGTTTAGTCCCTAGGTAATCATTGATGTTAAACAATAATGGTGAAGAGAGATTTTTAATAGAAATAGCGTTACCAAATAGTTGCAGGTGTATTTGTGGTACCTATCTATTGTGTGAATTAATTGAAGCAAAAAGTCATACATCTCCCCCCAAAGAAGTTAGTTTTAATTAAAACCAGCAGGTGCCTAGAACTGGTCAAGACGACCCGTGCCGCAGGGACAAGAGCCAGAAGAGGACTGAGTTTGCGCAGAAACTGTGATGAAGAGGATAAGCCTTCATCTTGGGACCCCCGACGACCACCACTAGGAGGCACTGCGCAAGCGCGGGTGGGAGGAGTGTATGAAAATGGACTGATTTGACTATGAAAGGAAGGGCTTACGTAATCAGATGAATATGTATATTTTGATCTATATAGACTGCACAGAAGGGGTATGGGGTATGCACGTTCAGCGGAATTATCCCCCGTGCATCCGACGTCGCAATAAAGAATGCCTGCCTTTTAACACTACATTGGTGTTACGAGGTCTATTCCCGGATTTTCGGTGACAGTTTCTGGCGACCCAGATGGGACCCTGCTTGTGAATACCGACGGATCCGCGGGATCACGGGACCTCCAGCCGGCATCGAGGGATTCTCGAGGAGAACCTCTGATCCCCGGACCGAAGGATTCCAAGTAAGTCCCCTGGAATTTAATTAAGGCATTCTTTAGGTATAATATACGCCTGCTCGTAAATCGTGGTGAAAACCTCGTAGAGTTGGGCTGAAAGGTACCTTTGTGGAAAGTCTCTGCTCGGTGGAGCGGGGCCCAAGGGGGAGGTCTTCAACAGGGGGTTGAAGTCTCCAAGATCTCAGCAGGGGGCTGGGATCCCAAAGGGAGCTCCAACAAGGGTTGGGGTCCCTCTGATTAGTGTTTGTGATATAGTGCACAATCACTACCACTGGTCATTTGAAGGATGGGCACCTTTCCGAGTAAAAGACCCATCCCAAGGGGCATGCCTTTGGGATGTATTTTAAAACACTGGAAAGAGCTGGGGGGGGGGACCCTTTAACTCGGAAACAGTTAATTGAGTATTGTAATCATTGGTGGCCGTTATATACTCTGGGTGATGGGGAGAAGTGGCCGGAGGACGGGACACTGTGTTATAATACCATTTTGCAATTGATGTTGTTTTGTAAAAGGGAAGGTAAATGGGAAGAAATGACATATGTAGATTTGTTTTTCTCGTTGAGAAATCATCCGGAATGGCAAAGGCAGTGTGGGATACATCCGCATAGTTCTATGGTAATGGCTTTGGGAAAGGGAACTGCGAAAACGGTTCAAAGAAATGTTGCGTCGCTTGTAGTGTTGGCAAAGAGTGTTTGAAATATGAGCCTGAGGAGGATGATGTTGAATTAATGGTTGCACCTTGTCGGAGATGGGGAGGTGATGAGGAGGACCGAAAAACTGAGACAGACAGTCCTTCTGTTTCTCCTATGGGGGAGGGTAGCAGAATCGGCTTCTCCCCTCCAAGCCCCTCTCTGAGAAGCTAGGGAATAAGGCAGTAAAATTTTTAATAAATACAAGGACCACTTATTTGGTATTAAACACATGTAAAGGGAAATGTAGTCATAAATCTGTAGATGTTGTTGGTGCGACAGGGTAAAAAGAAAATTATCCTTTCTTTAGATTGAGAAAACAGTGGGTAACTCACCAGTTTCTATATATGCCTGAATGTCCATTGCCTTTGTTAGGACGAGATTTATTAAGCAAATTAGAGGCACAAATAACTTTTAAAAAAATGAGGAAACTGAATTATTGATACCAGAATCAAAAGCCATAGAGGCAAGGGTGTTTATGTTACAGGATTCTTTTAAGGAGGAACAAATTCCAGAAGAGGTGGAAAACGCAGTAATCCCCCTTGGTTTAGGCAAATGAAGTTCCGGGACAGTCCAAATTAGCAGAACTGGTAAAAGTGACCTTAAAACCTGGATCCAAACTGGTAAGACAAAAATAATATCCTATTAAGTGGGAGGCTCGAAAAGGATTGGAGGGGTTAATCACAAAATTTTTGGAATATGGGCTTTTGGTAGAATGCGAGTCAGAATATAACACTCCTATATTACCAGTAAAGAAACCTGAGGGACGGGAGTATCGACTAGTCACAGAATCACAGAATCACAGAATCACAGAATAGTAGGGGTTGGAAGGGACCTCTGTGGGTCATCTAGTCCAACCCCCCCGCCGAAGCAGGGTCACCTACAGCAGGCTGCACAGGACCACATCCAGGTGGGTCTTGAATATCTCCAGAGAAGGAGACTCCACAACCTCCCTGGGCAGCCTGTTCCAGTGCTCCGTCACCCTCAGAGAGAAGAAGTTCCTCCTCATGTTCAGACGGAACTTCCTGTGCCTCAGTTTGTGCCCATTACCCCTTGTCCTGTCACTGGGCACCACTGAAAAGAGCTTGGCCCCATCCTCCTGACACCCACCCTTCAGATATTTGTAGGCATTTATAAGGTCCCCTCGCAGCCTTCTCTTCTTCAGGCTGAACAAGCCCAGTTCCCTCAACCTCTCCTCGTACTGGAGATGCTCCAATCCCCTCACCATCCTCGTAGCCCTCCGCTGGACTCTCTCCAGTAGCTCTTCATCCTTCTTGAACTGGGGAGCCCAGAACTGGACACAGTACTCCAGATGAGGCCTCACCAGGGCAGAGTAGAGGGGAAGGAGAACCTCCCTTGTCCTGCTGGCCACACTCTTCTTGATGCACCCCAGGATCCCATTGGCCTTCTTGGCAGCCAGGGCACACTGCTGGCTCATAGTTAACCTGTCGTCCACCAGGACACCCAGGTCCCTCTCCGCAGAGCTGCTCTCCAGCAGGTCCACCCCAAGCCTGTACTGGTGCATGAGGTTGTTCCTCCCCAGGTGCAGGACCCTGCACTTGCCCTTGTTGAACCTCATCAGGTTCCTCTCTGCCCAGCTCTCCAGCCTATCCAGGTCACGCTGAATGGCAGCACAGCCTTCTTGTGTATCTACCACACCTCCCAGTTTGGTGTCGTCAGCAAACTTGCTGAGGGTACATTCTAACTCTTCATCCAGGTCGTTGATGAAGAAGTTAAACAAGACTGGGCCCAGTACTGACCCCTGAGGGACACCACTTGTCACCAGCCTCCAACTAGACTCAGCGCCGCTGATGACAACCCTCTGAGTTCTGCCATTCAGCCAGTTCTCTATCCACTTCACCAACCACTCATCCAGCCCACACTTCCTCAGCTTCCCCAGGAGGATATCATGGGAGACTGTGTCGAAAGCCTTGCTGAAGTCAAGGTAGATAACATCCACAGCTCTCCCTTCGTCTACCCAGCCAGTCATGTCATCGTAGAAAGCTATCAGATTGGTCAGGCATGATTTCCCCTTGGTGAATCCATGCTGACTACTCCTGATAACCTTCTTTTCTTCCACTTGCTTGATGATGGCCTCCAGGATAAGCTGCTCCATCACCTTTCCCGGGATGGAGGTGAGGCTGACCGGCCTGTAGTTCCCTGGGTCCTCCTTCTTGCCCTTTTTGAAGATTGGAGTGACATTGGCCTTTCTCCAGTCCTCGGGCACCTCTCCTGTCCTCCAGGACCTCTCAAAGATGATGGAGAGTGGCTCAGCAATGACATCCGCCAGCTCCCTCAGCACTCGTGGGTCCAGGATTAGGTCTGGGTTAGTCCAGGATCTAAGAGCTATAAATCAAATAGTTCAAGATGTACACCCAGTAGTGGCCAATCCCTATACTTTATTGACATCCCTGAAAGAGGAGCATAAATGGTTTACTGTACTAGATTTAAAGGATGCCTTCTTTTGCATACCTCTGGATGCACAAAGTCAAAGCATATTTGCTTTTGAATGGGAGAGCCCTGCAACAGGACGAAAGATGCAACTGACATGGACTGTACTTCCACAAGGATTTAAAAATAGCCCCACAATATTTGGAAAACTGTTTGTCCATGAGAGGCAACATCTGGCCCTTGGAGTGCTGGCACAACATCTGGGATCCTGGAAGCGGCCAGTAGGATACTTCTTTAAACAACTTGACAACGTGAGTAAAGGATGGCCGGGATGTTTGCGCGCCATGGCAGCGATGGTATTGCTGATTCAGGAAGCTTAAAAATTGACTATGGGCCAAAAGATGATGGTATATGTACCACACATGGTGGTAACTGTACTAGAACAAAAGGGGGGTCATTGGCTGTCCCCCAGCAAAATGCTAAAATATCAGGTTGTCTTGCTAGAGCAGGATGATGTGGAACTGAAAACCACAACCATCGTAAATCCAGCAATGTTTCTGTCAATGAAAAATCCAACGGAAAATCTAGAACATGACTGCCTGCTAACTGTTGAACAAGTCTATTCCAGCAGACCAGACCTGAGGGATGAGCCTCTGGAAAATCCTGATTTCGAATTGTTCACGGATGGAAGCAGCTTTGTCAAAGAGGGAAGACGAACGGCCGGATACGCTGTTGTCACCACCACCGAGGTATTGGAGTCAGGAACGCTACCTGCAAATACCTCGGCACAGAAAGCAGAACTGGTGGCGTTGCAGCAAGCCTTGCGAATGGCAGAAGGAAAAAGGGTAAATATATGGACGGATTCCAAATATGCATTTGGTGTGATTCATGCTCATGGAGCCATCTGGAAAGAAAGAGGATTGCTCTCAGCCCAAGGATCATCGATAAAACATAAAGAAGAAATCCTTCAGCTCCTCGAAGAGGTGCAGAAACCAAAGGAAGTGGGGGTAATGCACTGCAAGGCTCATCAATTTCGTCAGACAGCTGTAAACATAGGTAATCGTTTGGCAGACAAAACAGCAAAGGAGGCTGCTGAACAAGGTATCCTTGCACTAGTACCAGTAAAACAGATAAAAATCCCGAATCTGAAACCAAAATATAGTAAATTGGATGAGCAATTGGCAGAACAATTAAAGGCATCACAAAATACAGAAGAGTGGTGGGTAACGCCAGAAAAGCAGGTAATAGTAACCCCGCAAGTTATGTTAGAACTTGCGAAAGAAAAACATGCACAGACCCATTGGGGCATAGATGCTATGCTCTCGAGCCTAAAATCATCTGCAGTGTGTGTAGGAATGACAGGAATACCTAAATCTATAGTAGCTAAGTGTCCAATTTGTCTCAAAAATAATCCTTTAAATCGGAAAAGGGCACCCCTAGGAGTAACAAAACAGGGTAACACCCCAAGAAATTATTGGCAAGTTGATTTTTCTGAACTGCCCAGGCAGAATGGATTCAGGTGACTATTAGTATTAATTGATACTTTTTCTGGATGGCCGGAAGCCTTTCCTTGTCGCACCAACAAAGCGAGAGAAGTAGTTAAAATATTGTTGAAAGAAATAATACCAAGGTTTGGGGTACCAATAGGCATGTCTTCCGATAGGGGACCACATTTTGTAGCAGAAATAGTTCAACAAGTAAGTAAAATTTTAATAATAATTTGGGATTTACATACCCCCTGGAGGCCACAATCAAGTGGGAGAATTGAAAGAATGAACCAAACATTAAAACGACAAATAAGTAAAATTTGTCAAGAGGTGTCTTTAAAATGGCCACAAGCTTTACCATTAGCACTTCTGAAAATCAGAATCCAACCAAGATCTAAAGATGGTGTAAGTCCATACGAAATTTTGTATGGCAAACCTTATCAGACTCCTTTAATCCCAGGGGATATGAAAATAGCAGGGGAAACAGATTTTAAAATGTATTTAATTTCTTTAGGAAAAAAACTTGAAGCACTCCGAAAATACGTTGTGCTGACCAGATCGCTTGCTTTGGATACGCCTGTGCATCAATATCCACCGGGTGATTTCGTGTGCATAAGGACTTGGAACTCTGAACCACTGCAGGAGAAGTGGAAAGGACCTTTTCAGGTACTGTTAACAACTTACACTGCAATCAAAGTAGAAGGGGTGGAACCGTGGATACACTACACTTGAGTGAAGAAGGCCCCTTTGCGGAGAGTCATCAATAGAGATCCAGAGACTGCAAAACTGACTTTGAAACATATCTAAAAGAGTAGTTATTGCTGTAAAATGCGAGGAGACTGTATCTCGATCTGGAAACTGATGATAATAGGAACACTGTTCAGTGTATTAGAAGAACAGAAAACGTTGATTCACTGCCAATAAAAGCAGAACAATTAATATACCTCCTAAGGAGGACTCCAGAAAAAAATTTGATGATCGGGCTTATAAAAGAATTTGCAAATTTACAAAATGTGACCCAAATAACTGCATGTCTTCCAATCCCAAGGGCGGTAGGAGAATCAGTCCCATGGGAAAATTCAACAAGACATGCACGAAAATTGGCTTGATAAAATTTTTAATGGATTCAGGTGGAATATTAATTCTTGGGTCAAATCTTTAGTCGGTACCGGACTGCTTTTACTGGTAGTAGTTTTAATAATACTGCTCATTTATTATTGTCTAAAAAAGGAACTCACCAACAGAACAGCTTTTAATCGAATGATTATTCAGGCTATTGCAAGAAGACAAAACCTTAGTGAGTCGGTTGTTACACTTCCACCACCCTATAGCGAAACAAGTGGACTATAAGTGTAGTGTTGTAATTTTGAAAAGTATATTTTAATAATATTTAATCATTATATGATTAAAAAAAATTTAATTATGGAAGTATTGAAAAGATAATTATTTCAAAACTTCCAAAGGGGGGAAATGTAACCAAGGTGATGGAATTAGTTAATCATAAAGCACAAACAATGCTGCTATGTCCCTTGTACAGCCCTGCCCATCTGGACATTAGGTCTGGGAACAGAGGGTTTAGTCCCTAGGTAATCATTAATGTTAAACAATAATGGTGAAGAGAGATTTTTAATAGAAATAGCGTTACCAAATAGTTGCAGGTGTATTTGTGGTACCTATCTACTGTGTGAATTAATTGAAGCAAAAAGTCATACATCTCCCCCCAAAGAAGTTAGTTTTAATTAAAACCAGCAGGTGCCTAGAACTGGTCAAGACGACCCGTGCCGCAGGGACAAGAGCCAGAAGAGGACTGAGTTTGCGCAGAAACTGTGATGAAGAGGATAAGCCTTCATCTTGGGACCCCCGACGACCACCACTAGGAGGCACTGCGCAAGCGCGGGTGGGAGGAGTGTATGAAAATGGACTGATTTGACTATGAAAGAAAGGGCTTACGTAATCAGATGAATATGTATATTTTGATCTATATAGACTGCACAGAAGGGGTATGGGGTATGCACGTTCGGCGGAATTATCCCCCGTGCATCCGACGTCGCAATAAAGAATGCCTGCCTTTTAACACTACATTGGTGTTACGAGGTCTATTCCCGGATTTTCGGTGACAATATGGTAATGTCCGTCGCATATGTTTGTTTGGCGTCTCTCTCTCGGAGGGGTCTTCAGATTATCCTGCAGCCTCCTTATCTCTGTAGTTTGCATACCTGTTCTCCCAAGGCCCAGCCTAAAGGGATTTATTCAGGAGTCCCTTATCTTGCAACTGTCCCATCCCAATTATTCACAAAGAACCAAGACTTGTTTTGGTTGTGCAATCATTCTGACCACCTGAAGTGATAACATCCCCTACATGATACATTTGTTACATTTACAGTTATCAATCCCTCCTTTTCTTTTGAGGATTTGTAGCTAGAAAGCTATGAATCCTCACTACTGTATTTTGTAGGCCTTATTTTCAAATTCCTTTAGTCTTTCACGCCAAGGCTCCGGGAAAAGTATTTTCTGGTTTCTATTTGGTGCCTAATCTTGTTCCTTCTTCAGTCACTGTATGTCTCAACTGAGCCCTGACAACACCAAAGGAAACATTTGAGAGACATGCAAACAAGTATTCCTAAAACCACCACCGTGATCATTCCAATGAATAATTGTTTCAACCATTCTAAATAGGGGAGCCAAGAGGTTAATTTATCCCATAAATCTCGAAATCCCAAGGAAGTATCATCCAAAGATACTTACTTAATGGAATACTCGTGTTTTCTCCCAGAGTGTGTTCAAATCTGCTTCCATCTGTCTGTCTTTATTGATATATGCACAGCAACTGGTATTGATGATCATACACACTCCCCCTTCTTTGGCAGTCAATAAATCTAATGCCATTCGGTTCTGTAGCACAACTTTACTAAGGGATGATATTTCTGTCTGTAAATTTTCCATAGTATTTATTGTTAGATTTTCCATCTTTTTTAAAACCGTGGAAATGTTTATTATGGCTTTTTCCAGTTCGCTTACTCCTAGCCACGGTAAGAACCATCTAACAAAGCTATGAAACTTTGTTCCCCTACTTACAAGTGGGTTGTCTTCCCGTATGGCTCGTCTCCATGATGTTCTTAATATGCCTTTAGGTATTTGGGACTGATTATATATTCGGTCCTGGCTGACTAGATGACCTATGGTATACATTCCCTTCCAACCCGCAGGGAGTCGCTTTCTGCTAATGCCATCACCACATAGCCACCAACACCCATCAGGTAATTTACAGGGCCCGTCAGTGGCTGTGAGATTAGCTCCATAAAATGTTCCGCGGTTTACCCAGCCAATTGATACATTCCTAAAATAATCCCAGTTCAAGGGGCTATAGGTTTCTAATTGGGTTCTGTTACAAAAATCTATATCGCGCCTGTCCCTTTCAAATCCCAAGTTCCTACTTCTACTGTAGTTTTGTTGATCCAATAATCATTCCACCCATCCCTGCAAGTACAATTTTTGTGTGTATGGAAGGGGGGTCGGCACGAACAAGTGTTGGATCTTGCTTTCCATAGGCAGCTATTATTGCTGACCAATATCTGGGTGTTGTTATCTAATATCTGTAGGTCAAATCTTGGTCCAGTCATGTAGTTCGAGTTGTCGTGACCGCAGTATCCTACATTGTGTCTTCTCAAAAACTCGGGCCAAGTATTATTATCACAATTCCAATGAGTGGATCCTACCCCATATAAAGGGAGTCTCATGTCACCTTTTGGTAAGGCAGTAAAAATCCAACAATCCTTAGCTCCCGTGGCATTTAGTATCATCTGAATTGCATTGTAATATAAGTTCTCTCTCCAAGCGTTTACTAAAAAGCCTAGGTTTAACAAAGCTACCGCCGCAATCATAGTTTCAAACCACCAGCTTTTTCGACCATCCATCCTGGTTTAGAAGCCTTCTTCACTCGAGAATAATGGATCCAGGCCGGTTGTTCTCTAATCTTGATTGCAGTGCAGGTGGTCAGCAATACTTGGTAAGGTCCATTCCACTTCTCTCTCAGTGGATCACCTGAAAAATTCTCTTAACATAAACCCAATCTCCAGGGCTAAATGGATGGATCGAGTGATCTAACCCGTTAGCCCTGGTACCGAAAACATTTTTACTAATTTTTTCTTATTGTTTTCCCAAGGATATAGGATAATTCTGTAGATACTGCTTTCCCAACTGGTTCAAATCTTCCCCCTGATATTTAGCCTGGTATGGTCTCCCATATAATATCTCAAAAGGGCTCAAATTTTCTTTGGTTCTAGGGTTTTACACGTATCTGAAGTAGTGCAATAGGCAGTGCTTGGTACCAATATATGTTCGCTTCTTGGCATATTTTTGATGTATGTTGTTTTATCATGTGGTTCATCTTTTCTACTTGCCCACTGGCTTGTGGTCTGTAGGGCGTATGTAACTGCCAATTGATTCCTAATAGTTTGCTGACCTGTTGCACTACTTCTGCACAAAAATGCGTCCCCCTATCTGAGGAGATAATTGTTGGTACCCCAAACCGAGCTATTATTTCATTTAATAATACCTTAGTTACTTCCCTTGCTTTATTTGTTCTACAAGGGGAATGCTTCTGGCCAACATGAAAAGGTATCCGTGAGTGTTGATAAATACCTGTACCCTCCTTATCTTGGAAGTTCAGAGAAATCAATTTGCCAATGTTCTCCTGGTATACTTCCCTTCCCAATACCTCCTAATTGTACCTGGTTACCTGTATTTGGGTTATTTTTCAAACATGCTTCACACTGTTGGGTTACTTGTCGGACTGTAGTATACAAATTTTTCCCTATTAATTTCTGATTTAAAAATGTATACAGGGAGTCCGCTCCCCAGTGTGTCCTATTGTGTTCTTCTTTAACCACCCCCCCATATCTGTTTAGCAGGGATTATAATTCTGCCATCACTTCAATAATCCCACCCCTGGGATGGAATTTGTCCTACTAATCCCTGTATTAATTCTTCATCAGCTTTAGAATACTCAACATTTTCTTGGTCACTCAGGTTTCTATTTCTGTTATCTGGAATTAAGGCTAAAATCTCTTGCATTCTCTCTGCTTCCTGATTAGCTTCAGAGTCAGCCAACCTGTTACCTCTTTCCTGGTCAGTGTTACCCTTCAGGTATCCTCGGCAGTGCATGATGGCAACTCTTGTTGGTAGTTGAATGGATGGCTTCTAATAGTCGAAGGATTTCCTCAGCATATTTAACCTTCTTCCCTTGAGCAGTTAGTAGTCCTCGCTCCTTCCAAATTGTCCCATGAGCGAGGACAACTCCAAAGGCATATTTGGAATCTGTCCATATTTTTATCTTTTTTTCCTTTTGTTAACTCCAGAGCCCTAGTTAGGGCAATAGTTTCAGCCTTTTGAGCTGATGTTCCAGCAGGTAGTGATTGAGACTCCACTACTTCGTCTGCTGTTGTCACCGCATACCTGGCCTTTCGAATACCTTGTCCGACAATGCTGCTTCCATCTGTGAATGAGGAGTCCTGTGCATCTTCCAGGGATTCCTCTTTCAAATCTGGTCTGCTGGAGTACACAGTCTCTATGGTTTCTAAGCAATCATGTACCGATGGTTCAGAGATTGACCCACTGAGAAAAGAAGCTGGTTTAAATTGGGATGGGGAAAGCCAGTAGTTCCCTTTTTGTTGCAGTACAGCTGATACTATGTGTGAGATCGGTACTGTGATCTTTTGGCCCAAGGTGAATTTTCGGGCTTCCTGAATAGTCAAGACCACCGCCACCACAGCTTGCAGACATCCTGGCCATCCTTTGCTTACTCCATCCAGCTGTTTAGCAAAATAGGCCACAGCTCTTTTCTAGGGTCCCAGCTGTTGAGCTAGGATCCCCAGAGCTATGCCTTGTCTCTCATAAGAAAACAGCCAGAAGGGTTTAGTAACATCAGGCAGGCCCAGAGCCGGGACCTTCATTAGATCCTTCTTAAGTGTCTGAAATGCGTTTTGAGCTTCTTTGGACCAGATCAATCGGGTGGGGTTGTTTTTCAAAAGTTCACATAAGGGTCTCACTATTATTCCGTAATTATAAATCCATAACCGGCACCAACCTGTTTAGTCCCAGAAAGGTCCTGAGCCCTTTTACCGTCTGACGGAGGGGAGTCCTGCAGATGGCTTCATTCTATTCTGTTCCTAGTTCTCTTTGTCCAGACAGCTTGCATCCAAGGTAGGTTACCTGTTGCCGCACCATCTGAGTTTTCTGTTGAGAGACTTGATACCCATTTAATCCCAAAAATTTTAACAAACTGATACTCCACTGTAAACAGTCAGGTTTTCTTTCAGTTGCTATTAATGTCATCTACATACTGTAAAAGGGTTCCATCTCTGGAGGGAGGGTTCCATGCTTCAAGGTCTCATGCTAGTTGATTTCTAAAGATTGTTGGGCTGTTCTTAAAACCTTGGGGTAACACTGTCCAGGCAAGCTGGGTTTTTCTACCCATGGTAGGATTTTCCCACTCAAATGCAAATAAATTCAGACTTTCTTTGGCTAAAGGTAGACAGAAGAATGCATCATTTAAATCCAATACCGTAAACCATACTTGCTACCACAGGGTGTATGTCCCTAACAATCTTATTCACTTCTCTTAAATCCTGTACTACCCAATAAGTTCCACCTGTTTTGTTTTGGTGTGGTTTTTTTTTTTTTTTTTTCTGGTAACACAGGAGTATTGTATTCTGATTCACACTCCACTAGTAGTCCATACTGTAAAAAGTTACCTTGTTTCCCCTCTTTTTCATTTTGTTTTTCTGTTGCTTAACTTCTAAGAACTTTGCTTTTATTTTTTTTCTTCATTTAGAGCAGCAGCTAGCAAAGCAACTTGTAACTTGATACCTTTCTGTTCTAATCACTTTACACAACCCTTCGTAAAATCCAGAGGGGGTTTCCTTTTTTTTTTTTCTTTTCAATACCGCGTTAAACTTTTCATCTCCTATACTTTTTAATTGTCCACAAAACCACATCAATTCTAACAACATATCATAATTCAATTAATTGTTTCCTTGTGAGGGGATCATCTCCCTCCGAAGCTCATGTTACAATAAAATAACTTCTAAACCTCTTCACCAATCGGTTAACACAAAACACACACATACACATACACACAACCTAGAAGGGATCTTTTAAAATCCTTCTGTTTACAAACTGTATCACCTAAGTACAACAATATATACAGGCAAACCACTTCAGTTAACATGTTTATATACATATATACATAGAGCTCTTTCAAAACAATATATACAGTATATTTAATACATACCCCAAAACCAGAGTCCCTAAATGATCGATCAATGCCAAATAACTGGAGAACTTGTAACCCCACAATATATACCAACTTGTAAGTATTTTAAAACCAATCCCCAAATTCCCAATTCAATTCCTAAATCATGCCGATTTTCTTTAAGCAAACCAGACCCCATACATTATAAAGATGTTGTCGAGTGAGGGGTCTCCCCCTACTTTTCCCAATGTTGCCAAATAGATCCTGGGAGAGAGTCTCAAAATCCCCCTCTCATGGGAAGACCCTGCACTGATACTTAAGAAATCAGAAACCACGGCCCCGATGAATCAGAGTTCAAATACAACAGTCCCAAGTCAAAAACCGGAAATCAGCAGAACGTACCAAACGTACGTGGTGTGTTTTTTGTGTTTTTTTTTCTTTTTCCTTCATCATTTTTTTTCTCTCTTTTTTTTTTTTTTTTGATTTATTTGTCTTTCACACAGAGGCTTCATACACAGTCACACAAGCTTTCCAATGTGCTAGAATACATCCTAAGGGGCTTTTCTTAAAATTACCACTGCCTTGCTGTCCCCCATTTTACTTTGTTGATTCTGTACTTCTGTTAGTCTTTATCTTAACAATTTTAACCTGTCATTCCCTTCCGTGCCGCTCTGACCACGTTCCAAAAATGTCACAATTAATATTCTGGTCAGGAGAAAAGAGGTTCACCGTGCAAGGTTTTTTTTTTTGGTTTTACGATGCCTGATGGGTATGTTAACAAGCCAGTATCCGACATATCCGGTATCCGAGTTCAATACCAACAAATCCGTATCACCAGAAGTACAACTTAAGCGGGTTTCCTAAGCGTACTAATACCGAATGTACATTATTACAGAAGTACAAAGCTTAACCCATGCTTGTACCAACACACAACTACCAAAAGCACGTCATTACAGAAGTGCAAAGCTTAACCCATGCTTGTACCAACGCACAACTACCAAAAGCACGTTATTACAGAAGTGCAAAGCTTAACTCGTGCCTGCACCAATACCAAAAGTACGTTATTACAGCAGTGCAAAGCACAACCTGTGCTTGCACCAATGTACCAAGACGTATACCCTCAGGCACTAGTAGCCTGGTATACGGCGCTCAGCGTAGGACGTCTCCTGCGACTTATGAGAACTCTCCAAATGACCGGTCTCACATACCAAAACAGAGAAAGAAAGGAAAAAAAAGAATACCTTTACTTGTTTAGATGGTCCTTGTCTGCTCCCGCAGTGATCCGAGTGAGGCGAGGAGTCCCTCCGGGAAATTCCGGGGGTACCCTAGGGAGTCGTGTTTTCAGCGGGTCCTGCAGCCGAGCAGAGTGGGTCCCATCTGGGTCGCCAGAAATGATGCCGTGAAAAGCCGGAATTGAAGACTCAATAGTCGGCAGACTATTAAGCAGGTATTCTTTATTACGGCGCCGGGCACACGGGGGATCTCTCCTCCAAACGTGTGCACCGAAGAGACACAGTTACTAGGTATTTATGCTATGTTAACATACATATTAATTACATTTCCAAGAAATGCTTATCATAGTAATGGTTTTTCCGAGAACTCATTAATATATGGTAATGTCCGTCGCATATGTTTGTTTGGCGTCTCTCTCGGCGGGGTCTTCAGATTATCCTGCAGCCTCCTTATCTCTGTAGTTTGCATACCTGTTCTCCCAAGGCCCAGCCTAAAGGGACTATTCAGGAGTCCCTTATCTTGCAACTGTCCCATCCCAATTATTCACAAAGAACCAAGACTTGTTTTGGTTGTGCAATCATTCTGACCACCTGAAGTGATACCATCCCCTACATGATACATTTGTTACATTTACAGTTATCAGTACATACTCCTAATTTCAGACTCAAACTTCATATGAGATTAATCTGAAGAGCACTCAGATCTCCAGAGCAGCAGCATTGCTGTTTATTTGTATCCTCCAGAAAGTTTCAGTGTGAAAATGAACAAAATCAAACAGCACAAAAGACATTTAACACTAATGCATAAAAATATATAGTAAAGCATTGAATATTCCCACTGACCTAAACATCTTTCAAAACAGGTTTTGAGAATAAATGCTAGCTTAGTAGGCTACATACAGCAAAGTCAGAGATATTATTGCTCAGTTTCAATAGATGAAGTTTTTTTCATTTCTGTTACATTGGTTTCCTAACTCTAGTTTCAAAGGTGTTGTAAAGCCCCAGGCTGGGGTGGGCAGTTGTCACAAACATCCCCAGGCCGGAGTGGGCAATTGCCTCAAATATCTGACTCGAGAAACTTGTTACCAGAAAGCGGCAAAATAATTCACTCTGTAAAACTTAAGTTTTGGAGTTTTAGAAAGCAGGCATTCTTTATTGCAGCGCTGGATGCACAGGGGATGTGCGTGCCGAAAAGACACAATTGCTAGGTGTTTATGCTATGTTAACACACATATTCATTACATTTCTGAGAAATGCTTATCATATTCATGGTTTTGTAACCACGGTGATGGAATTAGTTAATCATAAAGCACGAACAATGCTGCTATGTCCCTTGTACAGCCCTGCCCATCTGGACATTAGGTCTGGGAACAGAGGGTTTAGTCCCTAGGTAATCATTAATGTTAAACAATAATGGTGAAGAGAGATTTTTAATAGAAATAGCGTTACCAAATGATTGCAGGTGTATTTGTGGTACCTATCTATTGTGTGAATTAACTGAAGCAAAAAGTCATACATCTCCCCCCCAAAGAAGTTAGTTTTAATTAAAACTAGCAGGTGCCTAGAACTGGTCAAGACGACCCGTGCCGCAGGGACAAGAGCCAGAAGAGGACTGAGTTTGCGCAGAAACTGTGATGAAGAGGATAAGCCTTCATCTTAGGACCCCCGACGACCACCACTAGGAGGCACTGCGCAAGTGCGGGTGGGAGGAGTGTATGAAAATGGACTGATTTGACTATGAAAGAAAGGGCTTATGTAATCAGATGAATATGTATATTTTGATCTATATAAACTGCACGGAAAGGGTATGGGGTATGTACGTTCGGCGGAATTATCCCCCGTGCATCCGACGTCGCAATAAAGAATGCCTGCCTTTTAACACTACATTGGTGTTACAAGGTTTTATTCCCGGATTTTCGGTGACAGTTTTTCTGAGAACTCATTAGCATATGTTAATATCCTTCGCGCATGTCTGTTGGTGCCTCCAGGTGGTCGTCAGGGGTCTTCAGATGAAGGCTCATACTCTTCACCACAGTGACCGCTGAGTGACCTTTACTTCTGTGCAAACTCAGTTCTAAGATCACGTCTACCATGGCCTTCAAGGTTGCTTCATTCCAGTCTTATAGTCATCTTGCAGCCTCCTTATCTCTGTAGTTTGCGCATCTGCTCTCCCAAGGCCGAGCTGCCTAAAGGGATTATTCAGGAGTCTCTTATGAGCACTATTCACCTCCCTGGACATAATACACATATTTTCGAGTAAATCGTGGACTGTTACAGCTTAATATTGTATCATGTTAATCAATTGTAAATAAACTGATTGTGTACCTGTTCTTGGTAAATGGAAGGGCAATTAGAGTGGTGGTGTTTCATCCACGGCTGGGAAGGCGATAATATGTAGGGATGACATTGGGGTCTTGAAATCATGACGCGTTCTATACCAAATAAAGACAAAAATCACCGGTCTTGACTATAGGTGGACGGGCCACCTTTATTTAACTCGGAAAAGGAACATGTATAAATTTTATATATGTTCGATAAATAACCCCCCCAATTATTCAGTGAGAATCAAGACTTGCTTTGGTTTTAATTAATCTGTTGTGCAATGATTCTGAGACCTAAAGTGATAACTTTTACCTACATCCGCTACATCTGCTACATCTACTACATTCACAGGTATCAAACTGATAAAGATGTAAGCAAACTTCTAAATCAGGCATTGTGCTTTGGGAACTTCCTCATCTTGATAAGGGAGTGTGGAAGACAAGCAAAACCCTGCGGAGGCAGGGTGTTGGCTTTCGAAACCCCCTATGTCATCGTAGGCAAGGAAGTTGAGCACTTGCCTTCAGGGGAGGAATGTGAGATCACCAAGATCCCCCCCATGCCTACTGACTCATTTTCAAGAACATTCGAGAAGCTATGAGACAGGCACCCAAAGGGTATAAAAGGAGAGGGGCCCAGCCCCTTGCCACGTGTGCCCACCACTAGAAGACCCCTGACCACCAGGCACACGCCCACCACCAGAAGACCCTGATCACCAGATGCACGCCTACCACCGGAGGACCCTGACCACCAGCTCAGAGACCGCCACTGGATCCAAGGGTGGTGATATCTTTTCTCATTTCTTCTCTCACTTTCTTCTCTTGCTCTATCTCTAGCTTTCTTGACTCGTAGGGGTGATGTTGTATAAGTTTGTCAATCTGCTATACTCTGTGGTTTTGTGAAATCAGACATTGTGTTGTTGAAACCTTTTGCCAAGTCAATATCCATTTCCAACTGTCACCAAAAATCTGGGAATAAAACCTCATAACACTAATGTAGTGTTAAAAGGCAGGCATTCTTTATTGCAGCGCTGGATGCACGGGGGGGATAATTCCACCGAAAGTGCATACCTCATACTTTTTCCATGCAGTTTATATAGATCAAAAATATACATATTTATTTTATTCATGCATATTCAATATTATTCTCTTTGGTGATTGGTGTAAACTTTCTTGCTTCCTATGTAAATTATTGCGCAGACTCAGTCACCCTCTTCTATTGTTCCTTTTTGAATAGGTGGTATTACTTGAGTAGGGGGCCAGTGAGTCGGTGGTCGCGATCTCCCCCTGCCGGAATTACCTTTTACCTATTAGGCTCGCAATCTTGGCAATCCTGGTCAGTTTCTTCAGTCCGTTTCACAGAACTGCACTCCATCATTTTCTCTTGACAGAAACACAATTACCTACTATGGTTAGCATTAATGGTTACCTAGAGACTAGACCCTCTGTTCCCAGACCTAATGTCCAGGTGGGTAGGGCTGTACAAGGGACATAGCAACATTGTTCATGTTTATGGTTAACTGATTCTATCACCCTGGTTACACAACTCCACTGCACTAAAAGTAACATTATGAAGTTCCAAAGTTATCATATTTTGTAATTCCACTGCCATTCCAAGTAAAGCTTTGTTTTCACTCAGGTCTCTTGGTTGTTGTTACAACTCTCAGTACCGTGCAGAGAATTAAAAAGATCACCTTCCCATATTCCCACCAAGCGGGGCGGGACAGGTGTGCTTGCAAATGTAACTCAGATAATGTTTCTTCTTTGGCCAACTGCAGCACTACTGGAATTGCTCATAAATTTACTAAATAGCAGTACAAACTTTACAATATAATGCTTATTACTTTAAATAATTCTACAAGAAGTCACAAACCAGCAAAGAATAATGCCAACCTAAGACTGCATGTTTAGGGAGTTGTAGAAATTATCATCAGAAATATTTGTTCTTATGAAAGATTTAAAATATGCAGGTAGGACACAGAAGGTGGAAAAAACCCCACCTCTTCCCTATCATTAACCAAGCTTTATTTTAAAGTGGAAATATTTGTATATAATACTGTACTTTGGGAAACAAACTGTTTAAAAATACAGTCCTAGAAAAATATTTTATATAGAGAAATATACATGTAAATACAAAATCTTCCTATGGAACTATTTCAGAAAGTACCGAAAGGGCTAAACCCCTGACAATCCCTGACTCAGACCTTACTGTGGTACATAAAAGCTTTACTTGCATTCTTAGCTTCACTTGCATCCTTGTTCTCTTATGTTTGCCTCCCCTGCAAGGATATTTTTAGTTATTTGCTGAGCAGAATTGACTTCTTGCCTGACAAGATTAAAACAGGCCTTGAGGAAGCTCTTTAGTCTTCCTGTGTAAGTCACTGACAACATAGACTCAGGACACCTGTGCTGAGAGAAGCACTCAAGGAACTAGTTTAAATCAACCCCTTGTAGCATTCTGAGGCTGAAGGACTGATGAGCTAATTCAATGACTATATATGGACAAAGGAAGCCCAAAGTTCAACTAGCGGACAAGTGAGGAAGACTATTGGAGACCACTGGAGGACCCCTGAAGACCACCAAAGAGGACAACTATGCATGCGGATTGAACATTTGCATATCTTAATGAGTCCCAGGAAATCTTATGCTTATGTAGATGAATTCTTGGAAGTCCTATGAATATGTATGATTTTATAGTATATAATCTTTGAAAGTTTGCCAAATCGTTGGAGCACTTATGGTGGAGTTATCCCCAGTGCGAGCCCAGCACCGTTAATAAAGAATACCTACTTAACAGCGCATTTGCTCTTGAGTCCAGATTTTCTTTGTTTCAGTACTCTCTCAATTCTTTACTGTGTGGGAATCCAGCGGGCTTACTGCATTCCCTACCACAACTAAAGTTTACATAATTCTGACTAGCTAGTGACCCTAGGGATAACTAAAGAATTCAGCAACATATTTGTTATGGACTAAAGTTGCTCTCTAGAACTTTAGAAAATGACAAATGGTGACGAATTGAGTAGAGGAGCCTGTTCTCTCTTAAACTGAAAGATATGCTTGTGTTTACAAGCCCTAGCCTAAAGAGAATATGTATACAGAATTTTTTCCTCGATTGATTTGTGCCTTAATTCTACCATCAAGCACAAAAAAAGGAGAAAGGGAATAGCCTGAGAAAGGGAAGCCACAAATACATTTACAGATTGTAGATGAGTGTTATATTATCAAAGGACTGATTTTTTTTTGTTCTCCCCAAAACTGGACACTAAAACCAGAGTTCAAAGTCCATCTGACCTCATCTGACTTCCAGCCATTTCCAACTCACTGGATCAAATCCTTTACTTTTAGTTAAAAAGTTCAAGTGGAAAGATAAGTGAGTTTTCATATATCAAACTTCTATACAGACATGAAATTTAAGCCAACTTTTTAATTTTGCAAAACTAAAGCTTTCTTAATACCACCATTTTATTTTCTGAACTATTGTGTAAAATATGGTCCAGGCCAGGGAGAAAAATATTCACTGGAAACATTGACAGTCAACCAAGCATTACAATGCATCCTGATAATTAAACAACCAATCCTCTTCTCCTGACCACCACCTTCACTGGACCTTTTGGCTGAAAGATAGTCCTGGTATTGCTATTAAATGCTCATCCCAAACAAAAGGTTAAGAAAGTTGTAAAGCCTCATCTCCAACCTCAAACAGCAGAGATGCTATCAAAATAAACTGTTCAAACTTACCATGGTTTTAGATGGGGACATGACTGAAGTCAGACTAAACTTAATTTGCCTCAAGTTCATCTAAGTTTTTCTGTAGGAAAAATAAAAGTAGCTAAATGTTAGCTCTTTTGGATCAGAAGAAAAAAAGATTTAGAGAAGCCTATGACCTATTAGCATACTGAGCCACAGAAAGGGTTGAAGAGCACTGAATGCTGTGCTTTGCCTAGTAAAGATCGAAAAGGACTGCGCGTGCACATTTTGTTAAATCAATGAAAAAGGTACACCACTCCCTAATTCCCTAGGTGATACCAGGGCCCTAAAGCTACCACCCACAGGGCAGTCCTACCTTCAAAACAGCAGGGTAAGCAGTGTGCTCAGCCTTACACCAGTATCTAAATAACAACATACCCCATCCATTATTGTGCCTAGATTTTTATCTCCTCAAATGTGAGCAGTCTCGATCCACCACAGCTACAATGTAGCTTCTCCCCTCAGAAGAAGCTGCCAGCTGGTGAGCTTCAACAGTACCCCTGGCAGAGAGAAGACAGAAGCAGCACCTCTCACCATCCCAACCCTAGCTCCCCCCTCTCTGTTAAATGGTCGGCACCCCCCTCTTTGCCCCAGCCACCAGCACCTCCCTCTACCGTCCGCTCACCCTGGGACTCCGAGGGCCCGCCACACCACCTGTCCCCCACACCACCCTGCTTTCCCCAGAGTCCAGGCCACTTGCCCGGCGGCGCCTCAAACTCCTCCAGCTTCCGCTTCGGGACTGCATGGCTAACGCTCATCTCTTCACTCCGAGAGGATAACTCGAGTGCAGCAGCACAGGACAGCCACAGCAGTGAGTCATGCAAGAGACTCTTGAAGGGCACGTGACCCATTACCGGCTCTGCGTGTTGCTTAACCATGAAAGGGCCAATCCAACAGCTCTATAACACGTGTCCCACAGAAGGGTGGGCACCACTGGCCACATGGGGAGAGCGCATGCATGCCCGCCCTACTCTCCACCGCTGGGGAGGGGGTGGAGCCCAGTGCTATACACCCCATCCCCGGTGAGTAACGGGGGATGAGTAGGAGGAGTTTTAGGCAAGCTCTGCAAACTGCTGTTACTAAGGGCAGGTTGTGAAGCAGAGGGCAAAGGCAAGGCTGTGCTGAGGAAAACACCCTTGTTTCAGCACCTGAAGAATCCCCTTCCTCAGAGGTTTCCCACAAAACAGGAAGGTTCATACTGTGGGCAGGTGACAGCTGTACAGAACCCGCTCTTCCGGGGGGAGCAGAGCAGCCATAAGCAAGCTCCCGGCCATGAGTAAGCCCCCATTCACCCTTCTGCCAGAGCGTCTCAGTCTCCCCTAAGTTAAAGCAAGATGCAACTAGCAGCTACAGCACATAGCATAGAATCATAAAATGGTTTGGGTTGGAAGGGACCTATAAAGATCATCTAGACCACCCCCCCTGTCATGGGCAGGGACATCTTCCCCAAAGACCCGTCTAACCTGACTTTGAACACTTCCAGGGATAGGGCACCCACAACTTCTCTGGGCAACCTGTCCTAGTTGTCTCACCACTGGTAATGTAAGTCGGCAAAAAAAAGACTCTCTAAAACTTTTCTAGGAATTTTAGAAAGCAAGCATTTTTTGTTACACTGCCGGATGCATGAGGGATAGTTCCTCCTAGCGTGCATACCATGCACTGAAGCAGGAATTCCTTTATTCAATTTCTTGGATGGCTACAGACTCTTTAGGAAAGACAGGCCAACAAGGAGAGGTGGGGGAGTTGCTCTATATGTGAGGGAGCAACTGGAATGCATTGAGCTTGGCCTGGGGGCAAATGAGGAATGAGTTGAGAGCTTGTGGGTTAGAAGTAAGGGACAGGCTCATACAGGTGACATTACGGTGGGTGTGTACTACAGGCCACCTGACCAGGAGGAGGAGGTTGATGAGGCCTTCTACAGGCAGCTGCAAGCAGCCTCACAGTCACAGGCCCTGGTTCTGGTGGGGGACTTCAACCACCCTGACATCAGCTGGGAAGACCACACAGCTAGGCAGGCGCAATCCAGGAGGTTCCTACAGAGCATCGATGATAAATTTCTGATGCAAGTGGTGGAGGAACCAACAAGGAAAGGAGCGCTGCTGGACCTTGTATTAACAAACAAGGAGGGACTGGTGGAGGATGTGAAGGTTGGAGGTAGACTCGGCTGCAGTGACCCTGAAATGGTGGAGTTCAGGATCCTGCATGGAGGAAGCAGGGCGATAAGCAGGATCAAAACTTTGGACCTCAGGAGGGCTAACTTTGTCCTCTTCAAGGAGCTATTGGGAGGAATCCCGTGGGCCAGGGCTCTCGAAGGCAGGGGGGTCCATGAGTGCTGGTCGCTCTTTAAACATCACTTCCTCCATGCTCAGGAGCGGTGCATCCCCCTGAGAAAGAAATCGAGCAAAGGAGGCAGGAGACCTGCATGGTTGAACAAGGAGATTCTAGCGGAGCTCAGGTGGAAGAGAAAGGTCCTTGGAATGTGGAAAGAGGGACAGGCCACTTGGGAAGAGTACAGGAACGTAGTTAGAGCGTGCAGGGATGCGACAAGGAAGGCCAAAGCCCACCTGGAATTGAAGCTGGCAAGAAGGGCTCCTTCAACCACATCAGCAGCAAAAGGAAGGCTAGGGACAATGCGGGGCCGCTGCTGAATGAGGCGGGTGTCCTGGTGACGGAGGATGCAGAGAAGGCAGAGTTACTGAATGCCTTCTTTGCTTCAGTCTTCAGTGCCAAGGCAGGCCCTCAGGAATCCCAGGCCCCAGAGGTAAGAGAAGAAGCCCTCAGAGAGGATGACTTTCCCTTGGTCAAGGAGGACTGCATGAGGGATCGCTTAAGCAATCTGGATGCCCACAAATCCATGGGCCTCGATGGAATGCACCCACAAGTGCTGAGGGAGCTGGCGGATGTCATTGCTGAGCCACTCTCCATCATCTTTGAAAGGTCCTGGAGGACAGGAGAGGTGCCCGAGGACTGGAGAAAGGCCAATGTCACTCCAATCTTCAAAAAGGGCAAGAAGGAGGACCCAGGAAACTACAGGCCGGTCAGCCTCACCTCTATCCCGGGAAAGGTGATGGAGCAGATTATCCTGGAGGTCATCATCAAGCAAGTGGAAGAAAAGAAGGTTATCAGGAGTAGTCAGCATGGATTCACCAAGGGGAAATCATGCCTGACCAATCTGATAGCTTTCTACGATGGCATGACTGGCTGGGTAGACGAAGGGAGAGCCGTGGATGTTGTCTACCTTGACTTCAGCAAGCCTTTCGACACTGTCTCCCATAACATCCTCCTAGGGAAGCTCAGGAAGTGTGGGCTGGATGAGTGATTGGTGAAGTGGATAGAGAACTGGCTGAATGGCAGAACTCAGAGGGCTGTCGACAGCGGTGCTGAGTCTAGTTGGAGACCTGTAACTAGTGGTGTCCCCCAGGGGTCAGTACTGGGCCCAGTCTTGTTTAACTTCTTCATCAACGACCTGGATGAAGAGTTAGAATGTACCCTCAGCAAGTTTGCTGATGACACCAAACTGGGAGGTGTGGTAGATACACCAGAAGGCTGTGCTGCCATTCAGCATGACCTGGACAGGCTGGAAAGTTGGGCAGAGAGGAACCTGATGAGGTTCAACAAGGGCAAGTGCAGTGTCCTGCACCTGGGGAGGAACAACCCCATGCACCAGTACAGGCTTGGGGTGGACCTGCTGGAGAGCAGCTCTGAGGAGAGGGACCTGGGTGTCCTAGTGGACGACAGGTTAACCATGAGCCAGCAGTGTGCCCTGGATGCTGAGAAGGCTAATGGCATCCTGGGGTGCATCAAGAAGAGTGTGGCCAGCAGGACAAGGGAGGTTCTCCTTCCCCTCTACTCTGCCCTAGTGAGGCCCCATCTGGAGTACTGTGTCCAGTTCTGGGCTCCCCACTTCAAGAAAGATGAAGAGCTGCTGGAGAGAGTCCAGCGGAGGGCTATGAGGATCGTGAGGGGACTGGAGCATCCCGCCTACGAGGAGAGGCTGAGGGAGCTGGGCTTGTTCAGCCTGAAGAAGAGAAGGCTGCGAGGGGACCTAATAAATGCTTATAAATACCTCAAGTGTGGGTGTCAAGAGGATGGGGCCAAACTCTTTTCAGTGGTGCCCAGCGACAGGACAATTGGCAATGGGCACAAATTGAAGCACAGGAAGTTCCGTCTGAACATGAGGAAGACCTTCTTCCCTCTTAGGGTGACGGAGCACTGGAACAGGCTGCCCAGGGAGGTTGTGGAGTCTCCTTCTCTGGAGATATTGAAGACCCGCCTGGACAAGGTACTGTGCAGCCTGCTGTAGGTGACCCTGCTTCGGCAGGAGGGTTGGACTAGATGACCCACAGAGGTCCCTTCTAACCCCTACCATTCTGTGATTCTGTGATTCTGTGATATGAGCTAGCACGGCCGCTCTCTAGGGTCTGGTCGCATTCAGTGAGAAACTGTGACAACTGGCTACTTAAACAGTGCAGTTTTATTTGTGCAACAGGTATATAGGTTTTTTGAATTGCCGGTGATAGTGACTGTCTGCAAGAAAGCACGTGCATATATGATGTTATCAAGTATAAAACACATGAAAAGGTTATAAATAATACAGCCTGGCTATGAACATTAGGGAGTAACTCTCCAGAGAGATTTCTAAGATTCCCGAGAAAAGCGCTTAGTTTAAGTCTCACCCAAGGTGTCCCAAGGGTGGGAGAAGCAAGGCTCAGCCCGACGGTCAGTCCCGGTTGTCAGAGGCAGTCTGAGGTGGAGTTTCCCTTGACTTGCTCACGGTGTTATCTTCTTCTCCAAAAATCCCCTATTTCCCTGGCTATTTTTATGTCCTTTCTGCATTTAAGGCGGAGTTTGAGTGACTGTAGTCATACATACCTTTTATCATGATTGGTGTAAAATTCTCTCGCTTGACGTTTAAAGGTATAGTTTACAAAAAATCGAGGACGCAGACTCAAAGAGGAGTGGTCGCACCTCGGAGGCGGGTAGCCTTCAGGATGGAGGTGTGTTTTGGTATTAAAATGATATTAAAACAAGCAAAGTTCACGAAAGGATAGCATTCTGGCAAGGTTTCAAAAACCTGTTGGCTTAGGGGGCCGGATGAGCTGCTTATCAGTTCTAGAGGACCATTTCTTCCCGCTTTATCATCATGGAGCATGGCCACAGAGTCTCCACTCCGCTCCATCCTCTATGGTATGTTGCAGGGAGTTGCTGTGTTAGTGGATTCCTCGCATGCCTGGTGCTGCTGTGTCCCATCCTCAGAGCTCCTTTTGATTTTAGGTTTTTCCTCAATGGGTGAACAATGTTACGTTTTCCATATAAACTTTTATTTTCAGATGTAAAACCTTAATTTTACTAATAATTCTACACTCCCTCAGGAAGTTTGCAGATGACACCAAGTTGGGCGGGAGTGTCGATCTGCTTGAGGGTAGGAAGGCTCTGCAGACTGATCTGGACAGGCTGCATCGATGGGTCAAGGCCAGCTGTATGTGGTTAAACAAGGCCAAATGCCAGGTCCTGCACTTGGGTCACAACAACCCCAGGCAGCACTACAGGCTTGGGGAAGAGTGGCTAGAAACCTGCCTGACAGAAAAGGACCTTGGGATGTTGGTCGACAGCTGGCTGAACACGAGCCAGCAGTATGCCCAGTTGGCCAAGAATGCCAACGGCATCCTGGCTTGTATCAGGAATAGTGTGGCCAGCAGGAGTAGGGAAGTGATCGTGCCCCTGTACTCGGCACTGGTGAGGCCGCACCTGGAGTACTGTGTTCAGTTTTGGGCCCCTCACTACAAGAGAGACAGTGAGTTGCTGGACACTGTCCAGAGGAGGGCAATGAGGCTGGTGAGGGGTCTAGAGAACAAGTCTTATGAGGAGTGACTGAGGGAGCTGGGGGTGTTTAGCCTGGAGAAGAGGAGGCTGAGGGGAGTCCTTATCGCTCTCTATAACTACCTGAAAGGAGGTTGTAGTGAGGCAGGTGTTGGTCTGTTCTCGCAGGTAACTAGCGACAGGACGAGAGGCAATGGCCTCAATTTTCATCAGGGGAGGTTTAGATTGTATATTAGGAAAAATTTCTTTACTGAAAAAGTGGTCAAGCATTGGAACAGGCTGCCCAGGGAAGTGGTGGAGTCCCCATCCCTGGAGGTGTTCAAAAATCGTGTAGATGTGTCACTTCGGGATATGGTTTAGTAGGCATGGTGGTGTTGCGCGGATGGTTGGACTTGGTGATCTTAGTGGTCTTTTCCAACCTGTGATTCTATGATTCTATGAAAGGTAACACTAACTCTTCTTCTAAGTAATAACAACAAACTGCTATTATTCTAATTACACAATGGCCTTTATGCGGAACACTAGCTCTTTCAGTTATGCTAGGGCCTTTATGATAACGCCATCTTCATCATAAAAAAATTCTTCTTTATGTCCAGTCTGAATCGACCCTCTTTCAGTTTAAAACCCTTTAAGGTCTCCCCGCAGCCTTCTCTTCTCCAGGCTGAACAACCTCAGCTCTCTCAGCCTTTCCTCACAGGAGGTGTTCCATCCCTCTGACTGTTTTCGTGGCCCTCCTCTGGACCCGCTTCAACAGGTTCACGTCTTTCTTGTGCTGGGGGCCCTGGAGATGGACTCAGGACTCCAGGTGGGGTCTCACCAGAGCAGAGTAGAGCAACAGAATCACCTCCCTCGACCTGCTGGCCATGCTTCTCTTGATGCAGCCCAGGATAGGGTTGGCTCTCTGGGCTGCAAGCACACATTGCTGGCTCATGTCCAATTTTTCATCCACCAGTACCTCTAAGTCCTTTTCTGCAGAGCTGCTCCAAATCCACTCATCCCACAGTCTGTACTGATCCTAGGAATTGCCCCAACCTAGATGCAGGACCTTGCACTTGGCCTTGTTTGGCTTCATGAGGTTCACGTTCTCCTAATCCTCAAGCCTATCAAGGTCCCTCTGGATGGCATCCCTTCCCTCAAGCGAATCAACTGCACCATTCAGCTTGGTGTCCTCTGCAAACTTGCTGAGGGTGGACTCAATCCCACTATGTTGTTAATGAAGATATTAGTATTGGTCCCAGTACGGACCCTTAAGGGACACTACTCATTACTGGTTTCTACTTGGACCTTGAGCCATTGACTGCAACTCTTCGGACATGGCCATCCAGCCAATTCCTTATCCATCGACTAATCCATCCATCAAACCTATATCTCTCCAATTTATAAGAACATTGTTGGGGACTGCATCAAAGGCCTCAGTAACTAAATCAGCCAATTCCCTCAGGACCCTGGGATGTATCTTGTCAGGTCCCATGGACTTGCGTAGGTTCAGGTTCCTCAGGTGGTTTCAACCTGATCTTCACTTACTGTGAGAAGGACTTTCTTCCCCCAGTCCCTGCCCTGAGGTTCAGGGGCTTGAGAGATGTGGGAAGAAAGATTACCATTGAAAACTGAGGCAAAAAATTTGTTGATTACCTCAGCCTTCTCCACGTCGGTTGTCACTAGTTCTCTTGTCTCTTTTATCGTAGGGGTACATTTTTTTAATCTTCCTTTTCTGGTTAACGTACCTGTAGAAGCCCTTCTTATTCTTTGCATCCTTTGCCAAGTTGAGCTACAGCTATGCCTTAGCTTTCCTGATCCCATTCCTACACATCTGGGCAGTGTCCCTATATTCTTCCCAGGATACATATCCCTGGTTCCACTTTCTGTGCATTTCCTCCTTACACTTTACTCCTTATTCAACCATGCTGATCTCCTACCTTCTTTGCCTGATTACCGATACATGGGAATTGAGAGCTCTTGTGGTTTAAGAAATATGTCCTTAAAGAGCTGCAAGCTCTGTTCTGCTCCTTTGTACCTGAGGGGACCCCATTCACCAGTCCCTTAAACAACTGAAAGTTTGCTCTCCTAAAATTCAGTGTCCTGACCCTAATCTTCACCTGGCCCATATTCCTCATGACTCTGAATTCCAGCAGAGAATGATCACTGCAGCCCATGTTGCCACCAGTCTTGATGTCTATAATGTGTTCATCAGTGTTGGTGAGCAACAGGTCTAGTAATGCTTTTCCCTGGTGAGGCTGTCTGTCACCTGGATTAAGAAATAATCCTCAATGCACTCCAGGAGTCTCCTGGTCTGCTTACAGCTTGCTGTGCCGTTTTACCAGTGGATGTCAGGGAACTACAAGTTCCCCAGCAGGATCAGAGCCTGCAAGTGTGATGCTTCCTGAAGTTGAAGTAAGAATGCTTCGTCAACAGGTTCCCCTTGATTGGGCAGCCTGTAGTAAACACCAGCCATAAGGTTTCATTTGTTGGCTTGGCGCCATAGGCTCTATGACATGCTGCAACATTTAGGAGACAAAGGTTTTTGCACCACCCCAAGAAGTTGGCAAAACCTCTTGGAGCAATTTTTGGTCATAATGTTTTCACAAGACACTTAATCCATATGTTCAACAAAACACTTCAGAACTTTCAGACAACTCTATGACATTCCTGGGAATTTTAATGCAATAGCTGATTACATACCAAGAATTAAAAAAAAAAAATAGACAAAAATAAAATCTTACCATTGAGTAAATGATAAAAATCAAAGATGAGTCATCAAGTCATACTGCAAACTTTAAAATCCAAGAAAAAAAGATCAAGCCTATTGTACACATTATTGTCATAACTGATTTTATAATATACTACATGTAAATAAAAATACAGGACACTACATTTGTCAGACTTACTCCGTGTAAAGGAGTATTACTCTACAGATTATGCAGCATTTTATTTTGTACAATTACAATATCACATACAGTTTAAGTGACCTAAATTATCTTGGTTTCAGCTGCTAAACAAGTTATGCAGTTTTTTTCACCTGTGTGTACAATTGAAGAAGAAAAGAACACAGTCACACAGAATAATACACAATTATCCTTGTCCATAAAAATACAAATAATGTTTTTTAAGAACTCATAAATAGGACTGCATGTAAAACTACTGCATACAAGTAATTCATAAGATTATTGTAACTCTAAGGGTAAACTGCCTTCAAGTCACAAACAAATTATCTGCCAGTTGGCCTACATATGCCATATGCTGACTCTGATAAGGAGATGATTTGGTTACAGTGGTTACAGCACATATTATTTATATGTTGGTTTTTTTTTTTTACAAGAAAGGCATTTCCTATATCCCACCACTTCTTCATAGCATGGACAACTCAGCTATGCTACTAATTTTAAAAAAAGAAAAGAACTCAAAGATAATTAAACAGAAAGTTCTCTTAAACAAAAAAATTTCTTCCACAGATTTGGTGTAAGCAATAGGAAGGTGACTCAAAAGATCAATGTATTTTAAGTCTGCAAATCATCCAATATTTCAGTTTCAACACTAAGACTCATCAGAATTAGTGTTATTCCTGAACTGAGGTTAATTTACTGCTCCTCTGTGACATGCTGCTTTTCTTCATTTGATACTATGCTTTTACACAGTATTTCAAATTGTCTACAGATTGTGTTTGGAGTAAATGGTTAACAGTGGTACAGTCACACTAAAAGATTAGAACTCATACAGCCACATCAAAAGATTAGAACTCATACAACAGTCTACTTTGTTCCTATTGACACTATTTCCAGTTCCACAGAAAATGCTGTAACAGTTCTGACAGTCTTATATGTCAAGAATTATTTTACAACTTTTAAACCCATTTCAGACTTCATAATTTAAGTGCACATTTAGAAATACTTATCTGAACTCTGACACAGCTAGTACACTATGCATGCCTAACACCAGAAAAATAGAAAAAAGAAAATCGTTATAAATTTCTGAAAAAATGAGAGAACTAGCCTGGTTAGGGGAAACATTAAATTTTATACACATGAAAATGTTGCACTTTTTTAATGCATTATAAAACATAAAGATAGAGTATGTGAACGTTTCCCCCTTCATTTTCAATAACACATTACAAATACGCATAGAATCATAGAATCATAGAATGGTAAGGGTTGGAAGGGACCTTAAAGATCATCTGGTTCCAACCCCCCTGCTATGAGCAGAATCCGCTATTGATTACATATTTGGCTGGTAATCTTGGCAGTCCTGGTCAGTTTTCTCAGTTTGCTACACGAAACCACGCTTCATCATTCTCTTTTGACAGAAACACATTGTCTGTTTTGTTCACATTAATGGTTACCTAGAGACTAGAATACAGATTGAAGAATACACTAATTGGTATCAATCCCCCCCCCCCTCCTTTTTTTTTTGTTGTTCATTGCCAGGGTTAGCAGACTTTATCACCCTGGTTACAGTTTCAATGTTTCTTCCCCATAAAAATATATCATTTAACACTGATATTTGCTTTACACTCAGGATTTACTTCAATTAACAATAAGAGTTGAAGACTTCTCATGTTTACCAGAAACTAAATGAAAAACATTGTTTTACATAAATGATGGACAGTTAAGTTTGGGTTTGTGGGGTCTATATTTTGAAAAAAATATAAAATATTTATGTATACATATCTATATGTATTTTATGAAATAATTATTTGCATATCTTATATAAAATATAAATAGATTATATATTACAAACCATAATTACTGTGACATAAATATAATATATGAAGGCCCAAACGTGCTAATACTCATCTGTTCTATGAACTTAATTACCACAACTATTAAAAATAGAAATACAAAAATACCCAGCAGCTTTGGGACTTTCTGGCTATGTTAAAACCTAGAACTACACAAGTCTGTACACTTTAGTGTACTTTTACAACCCATGTAACTTTAAAATATTTTATCCAGTATCTGAATGTTTCTCCAACTGTTTTTACTAGCGTATTTAACAAGCAAGATCTTTAAAGAACTATCTTTTAAAGCATGAGTCTGTTTTTGTCTAAACATGTACCTCTGAAATTGTAAAAGTTTAAGTTCTGTAAATTTGGAAAACAAAAACGTATCACCAGCATCAGATATCCTAATAAGACAGAATCTGCAGAAAATTAAGCAATTATATAAAGAAGGCACCTACAAGAAAATATCTGGAAGCCTAGCTGCACAAAAAAAGGGCAGATCAAAAGCTAGTTATTTTTCATCAGAATGAAATATGGGTCCAACAAGGACAGATGTCCTAGTTTTGGCTAACACAGAACTAATTCTCTTTTAGTGAATCTTCCTGATAGCTAAGTTCTCCTAAGTAACTGCATTTTTCTGAAGTTGGCTGCATATTTTACAGACACTGTCAGCTCCAAAGCAGATAACACCTCGTGTTTATAGTTACACTGAGCTAACGGTAGGAAAGGAATGCAAAAAAAGGCCCCTGGTTATCACTATTACTATAGCAGCCAAGGTCACCAACAGATCTCTTAGGTCCCGCAAGTGAGGAGTTGGAAGGGGTCATACTTCTGGGGAGGGGCGGACAGGACAGGTGACCTGATATTGACCAATCAGGTATTCCATGCCATGTACATCATACTCAGTTTAAAGCTGGGGGATCACGAGGGTCTCGTTCTCTTTGTCCATGGCCGTCTTCTGAAGAGGACTCTGTTCATTGTTCTACCTGCAATCCTGATCCAGATTCCAGTCCGTGCATCCCTGAGTCCAGTTCCTGTATATTGCCGAGGCCAGTCCGGGACTTCCTGGTGCTGCCTAGCAGCTGCTGGCAGGACGCCAGCGCCCGACCCAACTCCGGGAAACTCAGTAACGGTTTTGTATATTTTACATTATTTCTCTTATTATTAATATTATTAGTATTATTAGTAAAACTTCTTATATTCAATTTGTAAGTGTCTCTCCCTTTTCCTCCTTTTCCCTTCCCCTGGTGGGAGGGTGGGGGTTAATAGAAAGCATCTGCCACTCAGCTTTAACCTGTGACAGATTATTATTGGTGCCCAATGTGAGGCCGGGGGCTTGAGAGGAGGTCTGAGTCCAAACACAGGCTCTGGCAGGAGATTAGGCTCAGTCGAGAAAGTATAAGATTTTTCTTTGAGAGTTTCGAGGAGTTTGGAATTGAAGCAGGCAGCTTTCATTCACCATGCCGAGTGCCTTGACCTTAAGCATGATATTATATGATGTCTTTTTAGAGCTTCGTTCAGACCTAGTTGTTGTGGTACTGTTTGGGTTGTTTGCCACTGCTTTCATGTAGTTTATGAATTTCAGGCATAAGAGGAAAGGCATTGTTGTGCTGTGGGGTTTATTACTGAGCTTTACTATGGTAAGACTGGCCATTACTGTTCCAATTTCTCATCTTAAGTAATGAAAATGAAAAATGCAAAACCTGAACCAGTGCCAACAAGTTCGTTTGAGTACTACAGGAGTTACCTTGTGGATTTTGTCAGTAATCATACCTTTAATTTGAGAAATCATAAGCTTTCTTGTTATGCTAATCTGACTTTGCCAGAGTTTGGGAATTTCAGATATTCTTGGGACAATCAAATCATTGCGCGCTTTTTTTCATCTTTTCTGAATGTTTTTCAGGCATTGTGCCTGATTACACCTTGGTGCAGGCATAAGCGCCGTGGAATTAATGTAGCTCTTTCAAGGTATCACAATGCAAGGAGTGCCAATGAAACCTCCTCCCCCACCGCAGATACTGCAGCCTCCATGGCAAGCGCTGCCAATAATGCTGCTCCTGCTACAACTGCTGCAGCTACTCCACCTCTGACAGCAGCCCCTGTAGCCACTCCACCTCCAATAATAGCCCCTGCAGCCACTCCATCTCCAGTTACAGGCTCTGCAGCTACTTTGACCCTGACAACTGGCACTGCAGCTACACCAACCTTAGTGACTGCCCCTGAAGCCATTCAAACCCCCACAGCAGGTATTATGATTACTCAGGTGCCAGCAGTACCAATCGCCCCTGTGGCCAAGAGGAAATACAGAGGAAAACCAGACCAGGGAGACAGCACATCATCATCAGAACCAGAGATAGTTATCCACTCCTTATCCCTGGAGGAATTGTGAGGTATAAAGAAAGATTTTAGCCATCATGAAGGTGAGTCACCACCTGGTTGGTTTGATGCTGCGATAATGGGACTGATAGTTTTGACTTAGATGGCAGAGAAGCCATGCAGTTAGGATCCCTGGCCAGAGATGGTGGCGTTGATGAGGCGTTTGAGCAAAGGGCAGAAAATCAAAGCCTCTGGAGGACAATCTTGTGGGCAGTGAGGAGCAGGTATCCCTTTAAGAGTGATATCATTTGCCACCTAAGCAAATGGACCACCATGGAGAAAGGCATCTGCGAGAACTAGCTGTACGAGAGAGAATTCACAGCGACCCACAAACGACTGTAAATCCTGACGAAGTGCCATGCACCCGACCTTTATTTCAGAAGATTGTGCAATGTGCACCATCGACATATGTCCATTTATTGGCAGTAATTAACTTAATACAAGAGGACGAGGAAGCAACTGTGGGTGAAGTGGCCACCAAATTGTGACGGTTAGAAGACAGTGTCTCTTCCCCCCTACAGGCCTGCGTCTCAGCAGTGGAGAAGATAACTATGGCAGATGAGAAAAATGAGAACACATTACAAAAAATACTTGACAAACTGGACTTTCTATGTACAGGAGCCCATGTCGGAGTCGTTAGAAGAAGGTGCCCTTTTTTGGGATCAGCTAGAGGGAAACGGAACACATCACGGGGTAACTTGTGGTTTTTCCTGCGTGACCAGGGGGAAGATATGAGGAAATGGGATGGAAAACCTACTGCTGACCTAGAGGAACGAGTAGGTGAGTTAAAAAAGAAAAAGAAAATTCCCAAAAGAAAAGTTACTCTGGTTTCCAGTGGGCAGTTGTTCAGACAGGGTAGGTGCATTTCCCGTTCCTCCCTAACAGACTCGAATAAAAGGTATTAGAGGGGCCCTGCCTCCAATCGGGAGGAGGAGAGGGACAACTGAGTTTATTGGACTGTGTGGATTTGATGGCCTGGTACGTCAGAACCACATGAGTATAAAGCTTTGGTAGACACTGGCGCACAGTATACTATAATGCCATCAAACCATAAAGGAGCAGAGTGAATCAGTATTTATGGAGTGACGGAGGGATCTCAAGAATTATCGGTATTACAGGCCGAAGTGAGCCTGACTGGAAATGAATGGGAAAAGCACCCTATAATAACTGACCAGATGCTCCATGCATCCTTGGCAAAGACTACCTGAAGAGAGGGTATTTTAAGGACCCAAAAGGATATTGGTGGGCCTTTGGTATAGCAGCTGTAGAGACTGAGTGTGGGAATCAGCTGGGCTGTGGGTGGCCTTGACAAGCTTGATTGATTAGAGCCATATCTTTGAGCTAATTATTTTGTGCACCTGTGGTTGAAAAACAAAAGGAAAGGTTGAGTGAACAGATGCATGGCAACCAATGAGAAGAACAAAGGAGCTGCATGCCAAAAAACCCTCACCAATGAGACTCTGGGGGTGGGGGACAGGGGGATATAAAAATGTTATGATTAACCAACAAAGTGCTTCTGTGTCTGCTTACTTTTGCTTGCTTTATGACTGTCATAATGTATTGTGGCATGCTGCCACAAATGGTGCCCCGTGTGAGGCTATCTCGGTGAGGTATCGACCGCGGATGGTGAGTGGTGACAGCAGAGCCCAATGAAGCTATTGGATGGATGAGGAGAGTCTGTAGTTGGCCGGCAATTTTGACACCTGGAGAGGTGAGCCGTTGGGAACACGGGCACGCAAATTTCTGTAGAAGAAAGGTCTATCCTGAATATACTAATGTGTATACTCAAAAAGCGCAGCATTAAGTATGAAGAACGAGCTGTGCGCACGCTTTTGCTATGCTGTAAGTGTAATGAGCTGCCTGCTACTGCTAAAACTGCCTTTGATATAGAAACATGGGAGGAAGCAGGAAAAAAACTGTTTGAGGCTGCTTCTAAAGGGGATCAGGTTGCAACCCAGTCTCTGAAGACATGGCGATTGGTTAAAGACTCGCTAGCTCAGCTGCGGGCGGATAAAAAAGCAAAAGCTGCTGCTGCAAGTGCTACCGACCCCAAGCCTTCTCCTCAGCCGGTGTCGCCTTCTACCTTCCCCCTGCCCACGGCACCACAACTCCCCCCTACTGAAGGGGCTCAACAGACTGCAGGAGAATCCGTCTATGCTGCATTAATACCTCTCCCTGAGTCTCGTCATTCCCCATCACCTGAGCCTCTGTTGATTGACTTGTCTGATACAGGGGGTACTGGGATGGAACGTACACATTGTATTAGTAGGGCCGGGGCACCTGAGTCTTCTGTTGTTACTGAGTTGTGTAGTGTCTCCCCAGCGCGTGTAACTATCGCTAGTCCTGATCCAGCTAAGTTCTGGAAACACCTATGCCAACAGGCCTGGGATGACAGCGATATTGAAACAGCTAACACAATGGGGGGGGAAATAGCCGCTTATCTGGTTTATCGGGCCGAAGGTGCAGCAGCAGAATGGGAACCTTTTCAGTGGGGAGTCATCAAGGAATTGCGTTTGACCTGCATGCAACATGGCTTAGGATCCCCATATGCTCAGTCACTATTATGCTCAATTTTTACTGCTGAGCTCACACCACATGATTGCAAGGGTATCGCACAAACCATCCTCTGAGCCGGAGCCATGAGCAGGGACTGGGTCCAACAGACCCTGAGCAAGAATTGGGTCTGTCCCCCCCCCGGCTCACTGAAGGATGGGACAGTCAGCTACAAAGGAGTGAAAGCTCCATCAAAAGATTTTACAGAGAATTTTGAAAGAACAAAGTCTTGCAGCTTAAAATCCCTGAGGACATCATTACTTGGAAATCAGTGCATACAGCTTTAAATGCTCTAAAACCTGCAGAAACTATCTTACAAGTGGCTGCTACTCCTACACCGTTATCTCAAAAGCAGGGACAGAGCCACAGTCTTTTGAAATATTTCACCCTACATACGATGAAATTCCTAACCCAACACGAGGCATGAGGGAGGTAAAACCGCCAGAACCTGAGGATCCTTTTAATCCAGAGAAACAGGAAGTGGAGCGTGAAACCCGGCACCCCGAAAGTGTACAACAGGGTCCCTCTACAGCAATTGGCATACCCGACCTGAGATCAAAGCAGGGTGAATTCCAGCGTAAAACCGCGCAGTCCCTCGGACACAGCACAGCCCACAGCGCCGGGCCGGGTCTGGCCGCAGCCCCAGCGGTCACTGCACCGACGGGTCAGCGAACCGGACACTGCTGGGGCCTGTGGCTCCCCCCCGTACCGCAGCTGCCGCGCGCCGCCCCTTCCCGCCGGCGGGCTCCCCTCGCTCGGCAACCGGCGGCGCGGCCCGGCCCGGCCCCCCCCCCTCCCCGTCCCCGGCGCGTTCGCCCGGCCCGGGCCGACCCTGAAGCGGCACGGCGAGAAGCGTCTTCCCTGCATTCAAGCCCTTGGTTGGAAAAACTGTGTACAATTCAATTACTGCAGTAGAATTCCTTGTGGACAAGCAGCTGGCATTAGGTCGCCTAATGCCATCTACTAGCCCACGAAACACCCCTAGATGTGTCATTCCGAAAAAGTCTGGTAAATGGAGATTATTACAAGATCTGCAGGCTATAAATGCAGTAATGAACCCAGTGGAGCGGCTACAGCCTGGTGTCCCTAACCCAGCTATGATTCCAGAAGATTGGCCTCTTTTTGTTATTGATTTAAAGGACTGGGTTTTTAAAAATTTTTTTACACCCTGATGATTGTTCCCATTTTGCATTTTCTGTGCCTTGAATTAACAACAGTAAACCCATGCAGTGATACCATTGGGTCGTTCAGCCACAAGGCATGATGAATAGCCCCACGATTTGCCAGATACTCGTGGATGCAGCGCTAAAAGAAGTGCGGCAGTCTTTTAAACCGATTTACTTATATCACTATATGGACGACATCCTCCTTGCTGCTGAAACACAAAATGTGCTGCTCAGTGCTTTTGCTAGATTAGAATCATCATTAAAGATCTATGGATTACAGATAGCCTCGGAAAAGGTGCAGACAGAGCAGCCCTGGAAGTATCTAGGATGGAAGTTTTTTACTTCATGAGTGTTCCCACAACCATTGCGTATTGTTGACCAGGTCACCACTCTTCATGATTTACAGAAATTATTAGGAACAATTAATTGGGTACGACCCCTTTTGGGCGTTACGACTGAAGAGTTGTCCCCTCTGTTTACCTTGTTAAAAGGGACTAAGATCTGTTTTTTCCCAAAGATTGACGCCAACAGCAAAAACTGTCTTACAAAAAGTTTCAGATAAAATTGCAACTGCCTTTACCTCCAGAATTAATGTCAATTTACCAACAAATTTGTATATAATTTATGTTTTTTTCCCAGCCCTATGTTCTTTTAGGTCAGTGCTGTGCTAATGGGCAGGAGTTGAAGGCTCTGGAATGGATCTTTTTGTCTCATACGCCCATGGAAACATTAACCACAAAGGTAGACATGATAGTGTCCTTAATAGCACAAGGTCGGATCGTTGTCAGCAATTGACACAGAGAGATCCTGATGCTATTTACCTGCTGCTGGCTACAGAGGACTGTGGTATTAACTAGAGAATCCTTATAGCTGCAAACCACTCTAGCTGATTATGATATTAATGTATGCTAATGAGTTCTCGAGAGTGCCTGCTTTCTAGGGCTCCGGGGTTAAGTTTTGGAGAGTGAATTATTTTGCTGCTGTCTAGTAATAGATTTTGGGTACCCAGGTAGGACCCTGCTCTTGAACATCAATGGTCCGAGGGATCGCAGGACCTCCAGCCGGCACCGAGGGATTCTCGGGGAGAACCTCCGATCCCTGGACCGAAAAGTTCTGAGCAAGGACCATTAATAAGGTAAAGGCATTCTTCCAGTATTATTTCTTGTTGCCTGCCTGCTAGTCATAGTGAAAGCTTCACAGCATTGGGCTATATCCCTGGGGAGAAGGGAAAGTACCCTTCCTAAAACAGAATTGAAAAGAGAGTATTCTTCCTGAAACTGAGGCTTGGGAATTTGTCTGTTAATTGTTGAATATTATTGTAAGTCCTTGTCTGTTCATATACGTATTTGTAATATTTGGGTTTATGTTGAAAACTTGGTGTGCCCGTGTGTGTGTGTGGTCGCGACTATAATTGTGTGATTTTATGTGTTTGTTGTCACAGTGTTTGTATTTATATCATCTGATGGATTTATTTGGTTTCTGTGATCTAAAGGATTTGTCTGGACTGAGTAACTGCTTGTGTGTCTTCCAGTTTTGTAAGTTCTGCAGGTATTGATTATGTCTAGTACAGCAGTACTCAGAGGCAGCATTGCTGTCCCAAAAGTGGGATTGTTTACCCAGTGTGCAGTATGCCAATATACACACAGAGCAGAGGTATTTCTCCAGTGGCAAAACCGCAGTGGCGAGGCGGCAATAAACACCGAGAGAGAGAGGAGACCTCAGCCGCCCGCCCCTCCCCCCCCCGAGCGGGAAAGCGAGAGGTGCCAACGAGCGGCAGCTCTGACTCAGAGGGGGCGGAGTCGAGTGTGACAGCGGCTAAACACCCTCACGTATATGAGCAGCCCCCAGGGAGAGTGGGTAAACAGAGGCGGCGCAGCAGCCCGGGAGAGACGCGGCAGTTCGCGCGGCAGGGCGAGCAGGGAAGGCGACAGGCAGGGTGCAGCCCCCCCTCCTGGCTACTCGAGTAGTGGGCATCGCCCATCCAGGAGATATTCTAACTATGGTTACCACCTGTGGGAAAGCTGTTGCTAGAAGGAGTGTGGGGACCCAGTCAGAGGTCCTACGCAAGGACACAGCTGTCCAGGTCTCTGGCTGCAGGGAGTGCCTGAGCCTGGTGCTTGTACCAGAGGACAGCAGAGACAACAGCTGTGTTCAGTGTGAGCAGGTAGATGATCTGCTCAGCCTGGTGGCAGAGCTGAAAGAGGAAGTGGAGAGGTTGAGGAGCATCTGGGAGTGTGAGAGAGAGATTGACTGGTGGAGCTGCACCCTGCCCTCCCTGAGGCAGAGGCAGCAGGAGGCGGCTCCACGAAAAGCAGAGAACCCTCTACCCTCTTGCCACCGAGCAGAAAGAGGGGCCCTAAGAGATGGGAGGGAATGGAAACGGGTCCCTGCTCAGGGTGGCAAGCGAATCCCCTCCCGGCCTCCTTCACCTGCCCACTTGCCCCTAAGCAACAGATATGGGGCTCTGGAATGTGAGGGACCGGCCACAGAGGATGTGGGTGAAGGTGAAGTTCCATCCAGGGGGTTGCCTAGAATGAGTCAGACAGCCCCACGTATTACGACTGCCTCAGCTAAGAAAAAAAGGAGGGTAATTGTCATAGGCGATTCCCTTCTGAGGGGAACAGAGGGCCTGATATGCTGACCAAACCCATCCCACAGGGAAGTCTGCTGCCTCCCTGGGGCCTGGGTTAGGGATGTTGCTAAGAAACTCCCTGGTCTGGTGCGGCCTTCTGATTACTACCCCCTCTTGGTAATGCAGGTTGGCAGGGACGAGATCGCGGAGACAAGTCCCAAGGCCATCAAAAGGGACTTCAGGGCACTGGGGTGACTGGTTGAGGGATCAGGGGCGCAGGTGGTGTTTTCCTCCATCCCATCAGTGGCAGGAAACAGCACTGAAAGGGACAGGAAAACTCACCTGATGAACAAATGGCTCAGGGACTGGTGCAATCGGTCCAATTTTGGCTTCTTTGATCACGGGGAGGTGTACACAGCACCAGGCCTGCTGGCGACAGGCGGATCGCAGCTATCTCAAAGAGGAAAAAGGATTCTTGGCCACGAGCTGGCGGGGCTCATTGAGAGGGCTTTAAACTAGGTTCGAAGGGGGAAAGGGACTTTGCCCAGATCACTAGGGACGAGCCCAGGCGTGGCATGCCAGGGTCAGGGGTGAGATTGACAGCCCAGCTCAAGTGTGTCTATACCAACGCACGTAGTATGGGCAATAAACAGGAGGAGCTGGAGGCCATTGTACAGCAGGACGGCTACGACTTGGTCATCATCACAGAAACGTGGTGGGACAACTCACATGACTGGCATGCTGTCATGGATGGCTACAGATTCTTTAGGAAAGACAGGCCAACAAGGAGAGGTGGGGGAGTTGCTCTATAGGTGGGGGAGTTGCTCTATATGTGAGGGAGAAACTGGAATGCATTGAGCTTGGCCTGGGGGCAAATGAGGAATGAGTTGAGAGCTTGTGGGTTAGAATTAAGGGACAGGCTCATACAGGTGACATTACGGTGGGTGTGTACTACAGGCCACCTGACCAGGAGGAGGAGGTTGATGAGGCCTTCTACAGGCAGCTGCAAGCAGCCTCACAATCACAGGCCCTGGTTCTCATGGGGGACTTCAACCACCCTGACATCAGCTGGGAAGACCACACAGCCAGGCACATGCAGTCCAGGAGGTTCCTACAGAGCATCAATGATAAATTTCTGATGCAAGTGGTGGAGGAACCAACAAGGAAAGGAGCACTGCTGGACCTTGTACTAACAAACAAGGAGGGACTGGTGGAGGATGTGAAGGTCGGAGGCATCCTTGGCTGCAGTGACCCTGAAATGGTGGAGTTCAGGATCCTGCGTGGAGGAAGCAGGGCGATAAGCAGGATCAAAACTTTGGACCTCAGGAGGGCTAACTTTGTCTGTGGAGGAATGACTAGCGGAGCAAGGGCATTTCGACATAGAAAAGCTAAGTCATCAGGATCTCAAGAAGTATCGAAAACAACTAGTTTAGGAACCAATCAGGGACAAGGTTAGACTGTCCTTGTTTAGCAGATAGGCACGGTATCAGGAACTTGTGGTTACGAAGTTATGAGAAGAATCCGTTAGAACAGGATGTCGAGGCGGGACTTGACTTTTAGACTAACAGCCAATAAGGAGCTTAGCTTTTGCAATATGTATGAGCTAGTTAAGACCGCTATAAATTGTGTAACCAAACTGCAATAAACGAAGCTTGCTGATCTCTCATATTGAGCGACTGCTTCTTCCCTCCGTTCCGGCAAATGGCACGACAAATTGGCGCCCTGAACAGGGACACCGGCGACCTGATAGCAGAGTCCGGAACCCCGGCGACCTGATAGCAGAGTCCGGGAGCCACGGTCGGCGGAGAAGTTTCGTGCGGTCCTGTAAGCAGCGCAGGAGGCGAAAGGGATACATTCCCCGCGCTCGGGAGCACCTAGAGAGGCTGTCCCGCCAGCCACGCGCCGCCGGAGTCTTGCAAAGGCTGCAACAGCGCGCTGATTGAGGTATGAATAGACAAGCGGCGTATAATCTGCTCAAATGCTTCTTAGAGAAGCGGAGCATTGATAGAATAGATTTGAAAAAGGAACTTCCTGATCTGTTAGACTATGGCGTACTTAGGGGGATCTTTACCGACCCCAATACGGTCTTCGAGGAGGAGGAGTGGCGAAAGCTAGGGAATAAGTTGTTTGATGCCGTTATTAACGAAGAAAAGGCAGCGAAAAAATTGATGAAACCATGGCGGGCAGTAACAAATACTCTCACCATGCATAAAGCTGAACAGCGAGTCGTTGCCGCTGCGGCCGAAAGGTGGAGTAGTGCGGCCCCTGCTGGAGTGTTCTCCACACAGCCGACGGCCCCTGATTGTCCCTTGCCCCCTTCGGTACGGACTGTAGTCGTCCCGCACAGCTCCTCCGCTGGGGCTTGGGACTTGTCCCGCCTGGGCTCTGCGTTGGAGGGCAATTCGGCGGAGCCTCCGCCATCAGAACGGGTGACCCAGGGGGAAATGGCGGCGGCGAGGAGCCCCTGGACTCCGGCAGGGTGAACCCGAAGCGGAGCGGGCGCGCCGCGGAGGAGGAGAGCCGGAACAAGCCCAAGCTGCGTGACAGAATAACAAGCTTCAGAAAATCAGCAGTGAAAAAGGAGAGACCTCTCATTCAGCATCCAATTGACTCTCAACCTTCTATAAGTGAAATCTCGCTTGCCCAGGCACTTGTTGATGAGCGTTGCATGAACTTATCAGAAAAAGAAGTTATGGATCATTCACAAAAGATACAAAAAGATGTTGGGTTCTTTGGCCTAGAAGGCATAGCTAATTGGTTGGGGTTGGGAGGATGGCTCAAAGGGATAATTCAAAGTCTATTGTTGCTATTAATAATTGTTATAGTAGGGCTTGTTATATTTAGTTGTACAATATCGTGTATTAAACGGATAATAATACAAACTACACACAATATTTGGCTTGCACAAAATAAAAACGGGGGAATTGTGGAGGAATGGCTAGCGGAGCAAGGGCATTTCGACATAGAAAAGCTAAGTCATCAGGATCTCAAGAAGTATCGAAAACAACTAGTTTAGGAACCAATCAGGGACAAGGTTAGACTGTCCTTGTTTAGCAGATAGGCACGGTATCAGGAACTTGTGGTTACGAAGTTATGAGAAGAATCCGTTAGAACAGGATGTCGAGGCGGGACTTGACTTTTAGACTAACAGCCAATAAGGAGCTTAGCTTTTGCAATATGTATGAGCTAGTTAAGACCGCTATAAATTGTGTAACCAAACTGCAATAAACGAAGCTTGCTGATCTCTCATATTGAGCGACTGCTTCTTCCCTCCGTTCCGGCAAATGGCACGACATTTGTCCTCTTCAAGGAGCTATTGGGAGGAATCCCGTGGGCCACGGCTCTCGAAGGCAGGGGGGTCCAAGAGTGCTGGTCGCTCTTTAAACGTCACTTCCTCCATGCTCAGGAGCGGTGCATCCCCCTGAGAAAGAAATCGAGCAAAGGAGGCAGGAGACCTGCATGGCTGAGCAAGGAGCTTCTAGTGGAACCCAGACAGAAGAGAAAGGTCCATGGAATGTGGAAAGAGGGACAGGCCACTTGGGAAGAGTACAGGAATGTGGTCAGAGCGTGCAGGGATGCGACGAGGAAGGCCAAAGCCCACCTGGAATTGAATCTGGCAAGGGATGTCAAAGACAACAAGAAGGGCTCCTTCAACCACATCAGCAGCAAAAGGAAGGCTAGGGACAATGCGGGGCCGCTGCTGAATGAGGCAGGTGTCCTGGTGACGGAGGATGCAGAGAAGGCAGAGTTACTGAATGCCTTCTTTGCTTCAGTCTTCAGTGCCAAGGCAGGCCCTCAGGAATCCCAGTCCCTGGAGGTAAGAGAAGAAGCCTACAGAGAGGATGACTTTCCCTTGGTCGAGGAGGACTGCGTGAGGGATCGCTTAAGCAATCTGGATGCCCACAAATCCATGGGCCCCGATGGAATGCACCCACGAGTGCTGAGGAAGCTGGCGGATGTCATTGCCAAGTCACTCTCCATCATCTTTGAAAGGTCCTGGAGGACAGGAGAGGTGCCCGAGGACTGGAGAAAGGCCAATGTCACTCCAATCTTCAAAAAGGGCAAGAAGGAGGACCCAGGGAACTACAGGCCAGTCAGCCTCACCTCCATCCCGGGAAAGGTGATGGAGCAGCTTATCCTGGAGGCCATCATCAAGCAAGTGGAGGAAAAGAAGGTTATCAGGAGTAGTCAGCATGGATTCACCAAGGGGAAATCATGCCTGACCAATCTGATAGCTTTCTACGATGGCATGACTGGCTGGGTGGATGAGGGGAGAGCAGTGGATGTTGTCTACCTCGACTTCAGCAAGGCTTTCGACACAGTCTCCCGTAACATCCTCCTAGGGAAGCTCAGAAAGTGTGGGCTGGATGAGTGGTCAGTGAGGTGGATTGAGAACTGGCTGAATGGCAGAACTCAGAGGGCTGTCGACAGCGGTGCTGAGTCTAGTTGGAGGCCTGTAACTAGTGGTGTCCCCCAGGGGTCAGTACTGGGCCCAGTCTTGTTTAACTTCTTCATCAATGACCTGGATGAAGAGTTAGAATGTACCCTCAGCAAGTTTACTGATGACACCAAACTGGGAGGAGTGGTGGATACACCAGAAGGCTGTGCTGCTATTCAGCGTGACCTGGACAGGCTGGAAAGTTGGGCAGAGAGGAACCTGATGAGGTTCAACAAGGGCAAGTGCAGGGTCCTGCACCTGGGGAGGAACAACCCCATGCACCAGTACAGGCTTGGGGTGGACCTGCTGGAGAGCAGCTCTGTGGAGAGGGACCTGGGTGTCCTGGTGGACGACAGGTTAACCATGAGCCAGCAGTGTGCCCTGGCTGCCAAGAAGGCCAATGGGATCCTGGGGTGCATCAGGAAGAGTGTAGCCAGCAGGACGAGGGCGGTTCTTCTCCCCCTCTACACTGCCCTAGTGAGGCCTCATCTGGAGTACTGTGTCCAGTTCTGGGCTCCCCAGTTCAAGAAAGATGAAGAGCTACCTGAAGGAGTCCAGCGGAGGGCTATGAGGATGGTGAGGGGACTGGAACATCTCTCCTACGAGGAGAGGCTGAGGGAGCTGGGCTTGTTCAGCCTGAAGAAGAGAAGGCTGCGAGGGGACCTGATATATGCTTATAAATACCTCAAGGGTGGGTGTCAGGAGGATGGGGCCAAACTCTTCTCAGTAGTGCCCAGCGACAGGACAAGGGGCAATGGGCACAAACTGAGGCAAAGGAAGTTCCAGCTGAACATGAGGAAGAACTTCTTCCCTCTGAGGGTGACGGAGCACTGGAACAGGCTGCCCAGGGAGGTTGTGGAGTCTCCTTCTCTGGAGATATTCAAGACCCGCCTGGACAAGCTCCTGTGCAGCCTGCTGTAGGTGACCCTGCTTCGGCAGGAGGGTTGGACTAGATGACCCACAGAGGTCCCTTCCAAACCCTACGATTCTGTGATTCTGTACTGTCTTTATTGCATATTTGCACAAATATGGGTGCTAGGTGATAATTCCACAAAGCTAGCACACTGCTTAGCAGAGTCACAAGGACTATATACTCTTACAAAACCAAATAAATTACTCATTACACTCTGATTGGTTCATTGCGTTACATGCTTATCTTAGAGGTATACTCCTTCCTTACTTAACTATGCGTGCTCTCAAGCTGGGGGGGTGTAGTCTTTCTGGTTCTGAATTGAGTCAGTGGTTGTGATCTCCCCCTGCCGCCTTTAATTTTTTCCTGTTTATATCTTTGTTAACGTCATGCTTCTTTAGCAGTCATCTAGCTTTTGGTGCCTTCTGGGCTGGATGGTCCTTTTTTATCAGTCTGTTAGCTCCTCTTCAAGGGCATAATTTTTAGTAAGGCATGCATTGTTTATACATAGTAGTCAGGCCTAAAATTAAACAATGTCACTATGACCTAAGCATTACTATGCCCTAAATATTTCTACATGATATCAGTGTAACTTCATTCAGGCCACGATAGTCTACTGTCAGTCTCCACTCTCCGTTAGATTTTCTCACTGGGACTATTAAAGAATGAGCGAGTCTTGCTGGTCACTCCTTGGCTTTCCAGTCATCAAATCTGCTTATGGATGGAATCAGGGAGTCTCGGTTGGTGCGGTATTGCCGCCGGTGCACTGTTGTGATAGTGATTGGCACCTGTTGTTCTTCGACCCTCAGCAACCCCAAAACAAAAGGATTCTCTGAGAGACTGTCACCGAAAATCCGGGAATAAAACCTCATGTTATGGTTTGGCTGCGGCTGGCAACAAAAGCACCACACGGCTGCCCCTCCCCCCCTGCTGGGGTGCGAAGGAGAATGGAATGAAACAGGCATAAACTGTTGGGTCGGGATAAGGGCAGTTTAACAGAACAGTAAACAAAGGGAACAGTAACGATACAGATAAGGAGGATACACAACACAACAGAGCCGCTCTCACCGACCGCTGCTGCTGCGTGCTCCCGAGCCACGAGAGAGTTCCCACCGCCCCTCTTTCCCCCCCCCACTGGAACCCAGCATGACGGCACATGGTATGGAATATCCTGTTCTGTTTGGCCAGGTGGGGTCAGCCTGCCTGGCTGTGCCCCTTTCCTGGATTCTGGTGAAAATTAACCCTGTCCTGGCCAAACCCAGGACATTATCCACCCCTTATTTTATACCTTTTATACCATGTATGTCATGCCCAGGTCCCCCACTGATCACCACCACTTCTCCTGTCTCCAGATATCATTCCATTAGTCTATGGATCATCACTCTAAAGTGTCCGTTGAGTTTATTTAATCCATGACTTCAGGCTCCATCTGTCGTAATGATCTTCCGTGGCAGGAGAGGTGATGTGTGGTGATGGGCGGTCACTTGCTGCATCCGGAGCTCACGGCTGATGTATCTGGTGCGGCCCGTGCCCACAGTCTGCAGGAGATGTTGATCTTGATGAAGTTGCTGGGTGCCAGTTGTTGAAAACCAGGTCCAGTTCCATCATCGCTGTGCTCTGCTAGTTTTCAACAAAAAAAAAAGTCCATCCTTCTCTAATCTGGACGATTCTTACTATGCTACTACTGGTACAACATATAACGATTATAACAGTGATAACAGACAGTGACAGGGTTATTTAACAATTAACTTTATACAATTTATTTATGGACTATTCTCACCCAAAATCAAATCGACATGAGGTACACATCGGACTTCCCCATCCTTCCGCATTACCCACCAGGTACACCCAGGTCCTTGAGCAAAAGCAATCCCGCGGACGGGCTTGCATTTACCCAAGGCAGGACTAACCCAAACTGTCTTCCCTAACATGTTCCTCATGTGCACTACGGGGACTTTATCCCCTTCTACGGGGCGCTGAGGTTTTCACTGGGCAGGACCAGCCCGGTTGGTGGATCCTCTGGTGTTTTACCAACCAGGTGGCCTTTGCTAAATGAGTATCCCAGTTTTTTAAAGTACCACCCCTCATTACCCTCAGAGTGGTTTTTAGCAGCCCATTGTACCGTTTGATCTTTCCAGAGGCTGGTGCATGGCAGGAGATGTGATACACCCACTCAATATCATGTTCTTTGGCCCAGGTGTCTATGAGGCTGTTGCGAAAGTGAGTCCCGTTGTCCGACACAATTCTTTTGGGGGTGCCATGTCGCCACAGGACTTGTTTTTCCAGGCCCAGGATGGTATTCTGGGCGGTGGCATGGGGCACAGGGTAGGTTTCCAGCCATCCGGTGGTGGCCTCCACCAATGTAAGCACATAGCGCTTGCCTTGGCAGGTTTGTAGCAGTGTGATGTAGTCAATCTGCCAAGCCTCCCCATATTTATATTTTAGCCATCGTCCTCCATACCACTGAGGCTTTACCCGCTTGGCTTGCTTGATTGCAGCGCATGTTTCACATTCATGGATGACCTGTGCGATGGTGTCCATGGTCAAGTCCACCCCTCGATCATGAGCCCATCTGTATGTCACGTCTCTTCCTTGGTGGCCCAAGGTGTCATGGGCCCACCGAGCTATGAATAGTTCACCCTTATGTTGCCAGTCCAGATCCCCCTGAGCCACTTCAATCTTGGCAGCCTGATCCACCTGGTGGTTGTTTTGATGTTCCTCAGTGGCCCAACTCTTAGGGACATGGGCACCCACGTGGCACACTTTTACAACCAACTGCTCCAGACGAGCAGCAATATCTTGCCACAATGGGGCAGCCCAGATGGGTTTGCCTCTGCGCTGCCAGTTGTTCTTCTTCCATTGCTGCAGCCACCCCCACAAGGCATTGGCCACCATCCAGGAGTCAGTGTAAAGATAGAGCACTGGCCACTTCTCTCGATCAGCAATGTCTAAAGCCAGCTGGATGGCTTTCACCTCTGCAAACTGGGTGGACTCACCTTCTCCCTCGGCCGTTTCCGCGACTTGTCATGTAGGGCTCCATACAGCAGCCTTCCACCTCCGCTGCTTCCCCACAATGCAACAGGACCCATCCGTGAACAGGGCATACTGTTTCTTATCTTCTGGCAGCTGGTTATACAGTGGGGCCTCTTCAGCACGTGTCACCTCCTCCTCTGGCGATGCTCCAAAATCTTTGCCTTCTGGCCAGTCCATGATTACCTCCAGAATTCCTGAGCGACAGGGGTTTCCCATTCAGGCCTGCTGTGTGATCAGCGCCACCCACTTACTCCACGTAACATCGGTGGCATGATGCATAGAGGGGACCCTCTCTTTGAACATCCAGCCCAGGACCGGCAATCGTGTTGCTAGGAGGAGCTGTGCTTCAATGCCGACCACTTCTGAAGCAGCTCGAACGCCTTCATATGCTGTCGACCTCGAGTCTCCCCTGGTGCTTTCTGCCAGAGACTCCAGGTTGGGCCATTCTCCCCGGCTGCGGTGTAGAGCATGTTTTTAACATCTTGCCCTGACCAGACTGGACCAAGGGCTACGGCATGAACTATCTCCCGTTTAATTTGTTCAAATGCCTGTCATTGCTCAGGGCCCCATTCAAAATCATTCTTCTTCCGGGTCACATGGTACAGAGGACTTACAATCTGGCTGTCATTTGGGATGTGCATCCTCCAAAAACCCACAACACCTAAGAAGGCCTGTGCTTCCTTTTTGCTGGTTGGTGGAGACATAGCTGCTATTTTGTTGATGACATCCATTGGGATTTGACAGCGCCCATCCTGCCATTTTATCCCCATAAACTGGATCTCTTGCGCAGGTCCCTTGACTTTACTTCGCTTAATGGCGAAACCGGCTTTCAGGAGGATCTCAACAATTTTCTCCCCTTTCTCAAAAACTTCCTCCGGTGTTTCACCCCATACAATGATGTCCTTGATGTGCTGCAGATGTTCTGGAGCTTCACCCTTTTCCAGTGCAGTCTGGATTAGTCCATGGCAAATGGTGGGACTGTGTTTCCACCCCTGGGGCAGTCGATTCCAGGTGTACTGGATGCCCCTCCAGGTGAAAGCAAACTGTGGCCTGCACTCTGCTGCCAAAGGGGTGGAGAAGAATGCATTAGCGATGTCAATTGTCGCATACCACTTGGCTGCCTTTGACTCCAGCTGATATTGAAGTTCTAGCATGTCTGGCACGGCAGCACTCAGCGGTGGTGTGACTTCATTCAGGCCACGGTAGTCTATTGTCAGTCTCCACTCTCCAGTAGATTTTCTCACTGGCCATATGGGACTATTAAAGGGTGAGCGAGTTTTGCTGATCGCTCCTTGACTCTCCAGCTGTCGGATCAGCTGATGAATGGGGATAAGGGAGTCTCGGTTAGTGCGATACTGTCGCCAGTGCAACATTGTGGTTGCAATTGGCACCTGTTGTTCTTCAACCCTCAGCAACCCCACAACGGAAGGATCCTCCGAGAGACCAGGCAAAATGACAGCTGTTTAATTTCTTCCGTCTCCACAGCAGCTATGCCAAAAGCCCACTGATACCCCTTTGGGTCCTTGAAATACCCTCTCCTAAGACAGTCTATCCCAAGGATGCACGGAGCCTCCGGGCCAGTTACAATGGGGTGCTTCTGCCACTCCTGCCCAGTGAGGTTCACTTCAGCCTCCAATACACTCAGCTCTTGGGACCCCCCTGTCACTCCAGAAATGCAAATGGACTCTGACCCTTTGAAATCTGATGGCATTAAAGTACACTGTGCACCAGTGTCCACTAGAGTTTTATACTCTTGTGGATCTGATGTGCCAGGCCACCGAATCCACATCGACCAATTAACGCGGTTGTCCTTTTCCTCCACCTGGCTGGAGGCAGGGCCCCTCTAATCCTGGTCAGAGAATTTGCTGCTCACCTGCTGTAAAAATGACTTGGAGGTCCCTTCCAGAGGATCGGAATCAAGATCAAACTGCCTGCCTGGTCTGGAGAGCTGGCTGCTAGAATCTGGAGCGGCATTTTTCCTAACAGAATCCCCTTTGGTGATTGTTTTACCTCGCAGCTCATGCACTCGTGCCTCTAGACTTGAGGTGGATTTTCCATCCCACTTCCTCATGTCCTCTCCGTGGTCACGCAGGTAGAACCACAGGGTGCCCCGTGGTGTGTAGCCTCTGTATCCTCTCTCCTGAGCAGAGAAACGCCTGTCCCTAATATCTGAGATGCTGGCCCATACAGGTGGGGAGTAGGACATATTTTTTCGAGTCGCTGGACCAGTTTCTCCACAGCTGAGACAAGGGAAGAAGAGAGACTTTCCTCATATTGCCGGAGTCGGACAGCCACCTCATCCACTGCTGGTGCCTCCTTACCTTTCCAGTTTACAGCTGCCAGGGAGTTGGCATATGAGGATGGTGCGCTCCGCACAAACTTCCTCCACATAGATGCTGTGCACTGGACTTCATCTGGGTCTGTGGGTACCTGCTCATCGTCTGGTTCATAGTAAACCAGCTCCCGCACAGCTAATTCCCTCAAGTACTGAATACCCCTTTCCATATTGGTCCACTTGCCAGGATAGCATACAAAATCGTCACTGAAGTGGTACCTCTCCCTCACGCCTGACAGAAGTCTCCTCCAGAGGCTGAGGACTTGTTCCTTTTTCCCAATGGCCTTGTCAATGCCCCCATGCCTGGCCAGGGATCCCAGCTGCTTGGCTTCCTTGCCCTCTAATTCCAAGCTGCTGGCCCCGTTATCCCAGCACCGCAGCAGCCAGGTGACAATGTGCTCAGCTGGGTGGCGGCTGAAATCTTTCCGCATGTCTCGCAGCTCGCTCAGGGACAGGGACCAGGTGATGATCTCTGTCTCTGTCTCCTGCGATGACCCCAGCTCATTGTTATCCTTCCCGGAGCGATCTGCTCTCTTTGCGTCTTTCTTTAGTTTTACAGGGGCGACTGCTACTGGCACAGGTTGGTTATTGGGCTCAGTCGTGACCCCTGCGGCTGGAGCTGGGGCTGGAGCTGCTGCTGTGCCCGCTTGGTCAACCGGGGCCGCCCCTGTGGCTATGGCAGTGGGAGCGGTGGTGCTGGTTGGGGGGGCTGTGACTGCCTGCTGGGCTGGAGGGGCTGCAGGGCCGGCTGGGGGGGCAGCGCCAGTCGCAGTGCCTGCAGCTTTGTTTCCCCCTCTTCCCCCTTTAGGGCACTGAATCAGATTGAACAAGGCTCGGTAGGCGTGGGCCAGACCCCAGCACATTGCGGTGATCTGTGTCTCTCTGGAGTTCCCAGGGTGGCAGCACACTTTTTGCAGATATTTTACTAGTTTGTCCGGATTCTGCACTTGCTCAAGGGTGAGTTTCAAAGACACCGGTGGTGCCCACTGCCCTAGACACCTGCCCATGCTGTCCCACACACCCAGCCACTCCGAGCTATCCAGCCCCGGGGCAGGTCTCTGCACGATGTTCTTAACTATTTGTTTAACCCTAAACAAAATCTGCAACCCAATCAGGAGGCAGAACAATTTGAGAGTGCTGGCCTGAGCATCCCACGGGTACTCAAAAAAATTGTTTGGCTTTGTTAGTCGACTGGGATACAAAAGAAAGCATCTTTTAAGTCCAAAGCAGTAAAATGAGCATTTGTTTCAGATACTGAAGATAGCAGGGTATGAGGGTTTGGTACAGTGAGGTGTATGTCCATGGTTATTCGATTTATTGCTCTTAAAACCTGTACTAGTTTGTATTCTTCAGTGAGGCTTCTTTACTGGTAAAACAGGAGTATTAAATTTAGATTAGCATTCTCTAAGCAGTCCATGTTGCATAAAGGTATTTATCAAAGGCTGTAGTCGTTTTGATGCCTTCAGTCTAACAGAGTACTGATTTATCCTTTCCAGTCTTGCTCCCAGTTTCAGTTCTATTTTTATTGGGGTTACATTTTTTGCTTTACTTTGTTTCTTTGAAGCCCATACCAGAGGAATTACCGTGTCTGATACTGTGTTCGGGATGCTTTCTTCAGGCTCCTCTGAGATTTTATCTGTCAGCAGGCAAATTTGTACTTTCCAGGCAGTTTCAGGTGGGATGTGAAGCTGCACAGAGTTCTCGAAAAAGGTTACTTGTGCATTTAGTTTACACAACAAATCTCATCCTAGTAAAGGAAGGGGACATTCTGGCATATATAGAAACTCGTGATTTAATTTAGTATTTCCAATCATACATTCCATAGGTTGTAGAAACGGCCGTAAAGTTCTCTTTCCTGTTGCCCCAACAATTGGTATAGTACCTTTACTGAGAGGCCCTTTGCAACTAGTTATAGCTGAGTGAGTGGCTCCACTATCTATCAAGAAATCTGTTGTTTCATTCCCCAGCTTTATTGGAACCACGAGATCTGTTGGGAATGCTTTGATGCTCTCCCCCGGTCCTCTTCACTGGTTTTCAAAATCCTTCAACATGATAAGATTGAAATCCCCTGACTGATCCTTTCCTTCCTTCCCTTCCCTACAGGGACATTCAATTTTCCAATGCTTTTCCTGTCCACAAACAGCACACTGATTCAAGCCCAGAGGAGGGCCCTTTCATGCTCCGTATCCCAGTCTTGCTCCGAGACTCCCTCTACCCCTTCTCCCATGACCTCCTCCTCTTCCCCATCCCCTCGCTCCACCTCTTTTATCTGCAATTGCTGCAGCTAAAAGAGAAGCCTGCAACTTCGTCCTCCTTCTCATCCCCCGCACAACACAGAGATACTCGCTTTTGATGCCTTGTGGACACAAACTTCACAAATTTCCTACCAGAGGTCCAAAGCAAAAGAAAGCTCTACTGCAAATCTTTAAAGCCTGGCTTTGTTACCTTTACAATCCCCCAAATTCTGTACACAAAGTACAAACACCACAGACTTCCAGTTCCCTTCTCCTCCTCACAACAAGCAGCAAAAGAACAAAACTGAAGTTTAATCTTAGGAGAAAATGAAAAGCACATGGCTGGTTCAAATTCCTTGAACAAGACCATAAAAGTAAAGACAGACTAATTATCAAATTACTGCAGCAGCGATGAACAGTAACTTACCCAATATACTCTTACCATGCTTTACCTTCCCTGGCTTAACTAAATCAAAACAGCTGAAGAGGCAGAATTAAAGCAATCTTAGAAGCAGGCTGACATTGCTGACACATCTTTGCATATCCCTTCAATACATGACATCAACATATCTCCTTTTTTACACTTTTTCTGAATACTTGGATTTCTATACAAAGTCACAAAAGCATCACTGTACGGAACTTCATCCCATTTCCCGAGTTGATGACAAAGCAACATCAACTGCAATATAGTATTAAACCGCAACGACCCATTTTCTGGCCACCGTACCCCATCATCCAATTCACAATTTGGCCACCATTGCATGCAATATAATTTCATTTTTTCTTTAGTCATGGGATCGCCTCCAAATTTATTCCAGTTTTTCAAAATACAGCCCAGAGGAGTGCAAGGAGAAGTCGCAGTAAAGGATGCCACACTCATTTTCTGCTTCTTTATTCACCAAATTATATTATCCAATTACCATACCTTATCAGTCTGGACCGTTAATAATCTACCACTGTACACCGCTCCAACCTCACTGGTCGATTAAGGCCCCCTGCTGAACATTACCATATGAATTATGTGGAGATTAACTCCTCTGACCCCCTTGGTTGGTTGACCCCTCTGGTCAATAACAGGAGTTTTAATCCCTTCGACCCCCCTGGTTGATTAAATTCACTCAAAGTTTTACCTGACAGAATGGAGAGGCACCTCTATGCAAAACCCAAGCTCCCCTTTCCAGAAATACTTCTGTCTTGCATTGCACCACTGAGTTCCTCGTCATCCCAATGCTGGAGGGGAACCGGAGGAGTCCCCGAACAAGAGATCGAAGTCCTGTCTGGTCCGATCCTCTGCTGTCGGGAATGACAAGACGATCCGGGCAAGGCCACAAGGCTGCCCCACGTTGGGTGCCAAAATGTTATTGAAAAAATGGGATCTTCACCCAATATGCAAACCAATACACACAGGGTCGAGGTATTTCTTTTATTACAAATTTGCGCAAAGTTGGGAGCTAGGTGGTATTCCACAAAGCTAACTCAATATTTGAGCAAACAAGTACAATATTTATACAGTCTAGTTATACATGTGCATTGCCTAAAAGATACTGTTGGTACTTAGTTATGCACGGCAGTTTCCTATTGGTCTATATATCTTTTGCTTCAATTTAAAGTTATAGTGTACTTTTAATCTACTGTGCAGGCTCAAGGGAGGTGAAGGGGGTGAGTCTTTTGGTCCTGAACTGAGTCAGTGGTTGTGATCTCCCCGTGCTGTCTTTGACTTTCACCCAGTTACTGTGAATTCTGCTAACTTCACGTGGTGTAGCAATCTTCCAGTCGGCAGTTTTCCTTGTAACAAGATGTTTCCTTTATCAGTCCTTGAAGCTCCTTGTTTTGGCTCCCCCTTTGAGGATAAATGATTCATGAGGCCTGCAAGTCCTTTTGTGATTAGCAAAGCATGCAAGTTAGTTAAGCTTATATCCATAAATTTCAGACATCACCAAGAGGGACTCGAATCCCCTTCTACGTGTGCTCGTTTTCCGTTCCTAAGAGGGACTCGAACCCCCTTCTACGTGCACCTTACACTGATCTGGCTGCGCACTGCGCACTCATGAATAAGCTGCAGCAAGGACTTGAACCCACCCTGATACTGAGGAGGACTCGAACCCCCTACAGTGTTTTCTCTGAATCTGCTTAGGGAATTTTAGAACTCACCCTTTGGTACCTCCCGCTCCAAAGGTCCCAGATGAACACACCTGATACCAGAAGATGGATGTTTGGAGATGAGAGAATCTGAAGGTGGTGGCCTAGGGTCCCATCTGGGGTGCCAAACTGTTAAAAAAAAGTTCTTGCCCTAGGTTTCCCATAGCATAGTCTCAGACATCTATGCTTATAAAGTAATTTAATTAAAGAATTAGATTGAAAGGTACAGAAAAGAAACGGTCTGGACCGGGTGCCTTTTTAAGAGGGGGACCCAGAACAAAGAAATCCCTGGGTGTTTATACCCTTACAATGTATGCTTGTGCTGTTCATGTGCCTTGCACGCACCTCTTGGTCCAATGGTAATTCTTGGTCTGGGGTCCTTTTGTTCCTTATTGGATTCTTCCTCTGTCTCCAGGCAGGCTGTTGTAATAGCAGTTCTTACCCAAAAGAGTTACAGCTTCCTCTAACAGTGGTAGGCTCCTTATTTCCAGTTCACACTGGTGCCAGGGCCTGCCTTCCTGTATCCCAGCAACCAGGCAAGGATAAGCTCAGACAAGAGACCTGGAATTCCAGCGAGCACACACTCTCCTGCTAATTCATGCTAATCTGTCGTGGTTTAGCCCCAGCTGGCAAGAAAGAACCACACAGTCACTCTGTCACTCCTCCTCCCCCCCGGGACCCCGGGTGGGATGGGAAGGAAAATCGGAAGAAAAAGGCAAAACTCGTGGGTTTGGATAAAAACAGTTTAATATAACAGAAAAGTGAGAAGAAAATAACAACAGTAATACTGATAAAAAGAATACACAGAGTGCAAGTTTCTCACTGCCCGATGCTCAGCTTGCTCCTGAGTAGCAAATCGCCCTGCTCCACGCAGCTCCCCAACTTAAATACCAAGCATGACATCACATAATATCGAATATCCCATTACATTGGCTGGTTCGGGTCAGCCCAACCGGCTTCTTGTGAAAATTAACCCTATCCCAGCTGGTCCCAGGACATTGTCCACCCCTTATTCTATACCATCTAGGTCATGCCCAGGTCCCACACTATCTAATACATTGTCATTAACCACCACCCCCCTTCCCATCCCTTGATATTTATCTCAGATATCATTCCCTTAGTCTATGGACCATCCCTCTAAAATGTCCACTGAGTTCATTTAATCCATGAATTTGGGCTCCATCTGTTGTAACAATCATTCAGGGCCAGAGAGATGATGTGTGGTATCGGATGGTCGCGTGCTGCATCTGTAGCTCGCAGCTGGTGTATCTGGCGCTGCCCATACCCACGGTCTGTGGGTTGAAAATGTCGATCTTGAGGAAGTGGCTGGACGCCAGTTGCTGATGCCAAGTCTAGGTCCATCACTGCTGCACTTTGCTTGGTTTTATCAAAGTTCATCCTTCATTAATTTGGGTGACTCCTACTGTAATACAATTGATATGGCATATAGCAACTATAGTAGTGATGACAGACAGTGACAGGGTTATTTAACAATTAACATCATTCAATTTAATATATTGGCTATTCTCACCACATATCAAATTCCCATGGGGTACACATCAGACATCCCCATTTTTCCCCACCACCCACCAAGTGCAGTCAGGTCCTTGAGCAAAAGCAATCCCACGGATGGGTTTGCCTTTGCCCGAGGCAGAACTAACCAAGACTGTCCTCCCTAACATATTCTTCATGTGCACTACGGGGACTTTATCCCCTTCTACAGGATGTGGAAGTTTTGATTGGGCAGGGACAGCTCAATTGGTAGATCCTCTGGTGTTAACTAACTAGGTGGCCTTTGCTAAATCTGTATCCCAGTGTTGGAAGGTCCCACCCCTTACTACTCTCAGTGTAGTTTTTAGCAGTCCATTGTACCTTTCAATTTTCCAGAGGCTGGTGCATGACAGGGGATGTGATACACCCACTCAATGCCATGCTCTTTGGCCCAGGTGTCTATGAGGCTGTTAAAGAAATGAGTCCCATTGACTCAATTCTTTCAGGGGTGCCATGTCTCCATAGGACTTGCTTTTCAAGGACCAGGATGGTATTCCGGGCAGTACCATGGGGCACGGGATATGTTTCCAGCCATCCAGTGGTTGCCTCCACAATTGAAGGCACATGGCGCTTGCCTTGGTGGGTTTGTGGCAGTGTGATATAATAAATCTGTCAGGCCTCCCGATGTTTATATTTCAGCCATCATCCTCCATACCACTGAGGCTTTACCCGCTTGGCTTGCTTGATTGCAGCGCATGTTTCACATTCATGGATGACCTGTGCGATGGTGTCCATGGTCAAGTCCACCCCTTGATCATGAGCCCATCTGTATGTTGCGTCTCTTCCTTGGTGGCCCGAGGTGTCGTGGGGCCACCGAGCTATAAAGAGTTCACCCTTCTGTTGCCAGCCCAGATCCCCCTGAGCCACTTCAATCTTGGCAGCCTGATCCACCTGGTGGTTGTTTTGATGTTCCTCAGTGGCCCGACTCTTGGGTGCGTGGGCATCCACATGATATACTTTTACAACCAGCTTCTCCAGACGGGCAGCAATATCTTGCCACAATGGGGCAGCCCAGATGGGTTTGCCTTTGTGCTGCCAGTTGTTCTTCTTCCATTGCTGCAGCCACCCCCACAGGGCATTGGCCACCATCCAGGAGTCAATATAGAGATAAATTATTGACCACTTTTCTCGTTCAGCAATATCTAGAGCCAGCTTCACCTCTGCAAACTGGCTTGATTCGTCTTCTCCTTCAACAGTTTCCGCGACTTGTCGTGTAGGACTCCATACAGCCGCCTTCCAACTTCGATGTTTTTCCTGCAATATAACAAGACCCATCTGTGAACAGGGCATATTGCTTTTCATTTTCTGGTAGTTTATTATATGGTGGAGCCTCTTCCAGCCAGTCCATGATCACTTCCAGAATTCCTGGGCAACTGGGGTTTCCCATTTGGGCCCGCTGTGTGATCAGTGCGACCCACTTACTCCACGTAGCATTGGTGGCATGATGCGTAGAGGGGACCCTCTCTTTGAACATCCAGCCCAGGACCAGCAGTCGGGGTGCTAGGAGGAGCTGTGCATCAGTGCCGACCACTTCTGAAGCATCTCGAATGCCTTCATATGCTGCCAGAATCTCTTTTTCAGTGGGAGTATAGCAGGCCTCAGATCCTTTATATCTCCGGCTCCAAAACCCCAGGGGTCGACCTCGAGTCTCCCCTGGTGCTTTCTGCCAGAGACTCCAGGTTGGGCCTTTCTCCCTGGCTGCGGTGTAGAGCACATTTTGAACATCTTGTCCTGACCGGACTGGACCAAGTGCTACGGCATGAACTATCTCCCTTTTCATTTGTTCAAAGGCTTGTCGTTGCTCAGGGCCCCATTCAAAATCATTCTTCTTCCGGGTCACATGGTACAGAGGACTTACAATCTGGCTGTCATTTGGGATGTGCATCCTCCAAAAACCCACAACACCTAAGAAGGCCTGTGCTTCCTTTTTGCTGGTTGGTGGAGACATAGCTGCTATTTTGTTGATGACATCCATTGGGATTTGACGGCGCCCATCTTGCCATTTTATCCCCATAAACTGGATCTCTTGTGCAGGTCCCTTGACCTTGCTTTGTTTTATGACAAAACTTACTTTCAGCGGGATTTGGATTATTTTCTCTCCTTTCCAAAAATTCTTTCTCTGCTGAATTGCCCGACAGGATGATGTCATCAATGTATTGTAGATGTTCCAGAGATTAACCCTTTTCCAGTGCAGTCTGGATTAGTCCATGACAAATGGTAGGGCTGTGCTTCCACCCCTGGGGCAGTCGATTCCAGGTGTACTGGATGACCCTCCAAGTGAAAGCAAACTGTGGCCTGCACTCTGCTGCCAAAGGGATGGAGAAAAACTCTTTGGCAATGTCACTTGTAGAATACCACTTGGCTGCCTTGGATTCCAGTTCATGCTGGAGCTCTAACATGTCTGGTACAGCAGCACTCAGTGGTGGCGTCACTTCGTTCAGGCCATGACAGTCTACTGTTTACCTCCACCCTCCATCAGGTTTTTGCACTGGCCATATGGGACTGTTAAAAGGTGAGTGAGTCTTGCTGATTGCTCCTTGACCCTCCAGTTGATGAATCAGCTCATGAATGGGGGCCAAGGAGTCTCGGTTTGTGCAATATTGCCACCAGTGCACCGTCCTGGTAGCAATTAGCACCTGCTGTTCTTCAACTCACAGCAATCCCACAACAAAGGGATCTTCTGAGAGGCCAGGCAGAGTAGAGAGCTCTTTGATCTTCTCTGTGTTCACAGCGCCCACACCAAACGCCCATCGGTATCCCTTTGGGTCCTTGAAGTACCCTCTCCTGAGGTAATCTATGCCAAGGATACAAGGGGCCTCTGGGCCTGTCACAATGTGGTGCTTTTCCCACTTGTCCCCTGACCGGCTCACCTCAGCCTCCAGTACAAACCATTCTTGGCATCCCCCTGTCACTCCAGAGATCCAGATGGTTTCTGTGCGCCTATACCCTGATGGCACCAGCATACACTGTGCACCAGCTTCTACCAAAGCCTTGTACTTCTGTGGGTCTGATGTGCCAGGCCATCGAATCCACACAGTCCAGTATACCCGGTCATCCCTTTCCTCCTCCTGGCTGAAGGCAGGGACCCTCTATTCTTGTTCCTGGTCAGAATATTTGTTGTCTGACCCTTGCGGTGGCAGACCAGAAGTCCCCTCACCAGGATCAAGGGAGGTGATTTCAGTTCTTCTGTGTCTGGGAGATCGCTGATGGCCTTCTTGTGTCTCAACAGCAACTACACTGACAGGCTTCTTGGGTTGCCCCTTCTTAACAGATCTCTTCCCTCTCAGTTCGCGTACATGGGCTTCCGGCCTAAAGGTGGGTTCATCATCCCACTTCCTCATATCCTTCCCCTGGTCACGCAGGAAGAACTGGAGTGCACCACGCAGCATGTGCCTGGGGTTCCCTTGCCCTCTGACCAGGGCAGGAGAGGACTGTTTTCTTGGGGCGCCCCTGACAGCCAAGACACTGTCCTGTAGGGATGAGGAGGGACAGAGATTTTCTTCAAAGTTTTGGAGCCAAGAAGACACTCTCTCCGCATTTGGTGTATCCGTATCCGGGCAGTACGTTTCTGCCAAGCTGTTAGAATATGATGCTGGGGCACTTTGAATCACCTTCCTCCACATGGCCCGTGTTCACAGGACATCCTCTGGATCTTTGGAGACCTCATCATCATCAAGATCACTGTAGATGACTTCCAGCACTGCTAATTCTCTCAGGTACTGGATACCTTCTTCAGCGGTCGTCCACCTTCCTGGGGAGTTCACAAGATCTTCCTTGAATGGGTGTCTTGCCCTCACACTTGACAGGAGCCATCTCCAGAGACTGCAAATTGCTGCCTCTTTTCCAAGTCCTATCTCAATTCCCCAGTTTCTAGCAAGGGATCCCAGCTGTTAACCTGATGAAGTTCAAGAAGGGCAAGTGCAGGGTCCTGCACCTGGGGAGGAACAACCCCATGCATCAGTACAGGCTTGGGGCGGACCTGCTGGAGAGCAGCTCTGCGGAGAGGGACCTGGGTGTCCTGGTGGATGACAGGTTAACCATGAGCCAGCAGTATGCCCTGGTTGCCAAGAAGGCCAATGGGATCCTGGGGTGCATTAAGAAGAGTGTGGCTAGCAGGACGAGGGAGGTTCTCCTTCCCCTCTACTCTGCCCCAGTGAGACCACATCTGGAGTACTCTGTCCAGTTCTGGGCTCCCCACTTCAAGAAAGATGAAGAGCTACTGGAGAGAGTCCAGCGGAGGGCTACAAGGATGATGAGGGGACTGGAGCATCTCTCCTATGAGGAAAGGCTGAGGGAGCTGGGCTTGTTCAGCCTGAAGAAGAGAAGGCTGCGAGGGGACCTTATAAATGTTTATAAATATCTCAAGGGTGGGTGTCAAGAGGATGGGGCCAGACTCTTTTCAGTGGTGCCCAGCGACAGGACAAGGGGCAACGGGCACAAATTGAAGCACAGGAAGTTCCGTCTGAACATGAGGAAGAACTTCTTCCCTCTGAGGGTGACGGAGCACTGGAACAGGCTGCCCAGGGAGGTTGTGGATTCTCCTTCTCTGGAGATATTCAAGACCCACCTGGATGTGGTCCTGTGCAGCCTGCTCTAGGTGACCCTGCTTTGGCAGGAGGGTTGGACTAGATGACCCACAGAGGTCCCTTCCAACCCCTAACATTCTGTGATTCTGTTGGACTTCCATACCTTCAAATTGCTGACTGTCGGTCCTGTTATCCCAGCATCAGAGCAGCCAGGCAGCAATCCACTCACCTACCTGGCGGCTGTATTCTTTCTGCATGTCTCTAAGTTCTGCTGAGTTCAGGGATCGGGTAATTTCCTCTTCCTGTTTGAGCTCTCTCACTCTTTCCTCCACTTCCCTTGTCGAAGAACCAGCTTCATGATCAAACCTTTCCCTTCCTTCCTCCTCCTTTACTAATTGATGATATGGACCCATTGTTCTCCTTGTCCACTGTTTCTTTTTCACTACTGGGGAAATTACTGTAGTTGTTGTTTGGGTCCCTGCCTCAACCATATTGTCCTCAGATGCAGTCTGGGTGCCTGCCTCAACCACATTCCTCTGAGAGTACTGAACTGTCACTCAATATGCGCAGGCCAGGCCCCAGTAGAGTGCTAGAAGCTGTTGGTTTTCATTGGGGTAACCAAATTGCAAATGCCTGAAGTGTAATTTATTAGCCACACAACTCCTTTTATTGCTTTACTGTATTATCACTGATAGCTTTACAAGGCCTAAAGACTAGGAAAAGAACAATTCAAAATAGTTTCTGAAAGCTTTCCTGCCCCCGCTCCCCAAAACAAAGAATACTTCATGAACTTTCATGCATAACACGCCCACCTCAAAAAAAAAAAAAAAGAAAAAAATTAAGACAGTCACCTGTTTGGTAGTTATGCTTGCTTTCCCTTTAAGGCCTTAAATACTTATACACAGAAATCTCACTTTGTCAGTGCTGATGTAAAATCTGCCACAGCTGAAATTAAACAAAAATTGTTTGCAAAAGATAAAAGCCCTGTTATTCAAGTAATTTGACATTCAGAGGAAGCTGTGCTACTGTTTGAACATTACAGAGAGGGATCAGTTTTCACACGTTTGCAACAGAAACAAAGTAGCACAAAAGCAGAAAACTTGAGTATACCAAATTTGCAAATAGAAGGTCTTTCAACAAGGAAGAACACTTGTAAAGCTTGAGATAAAATTGTTGTTTCATTCCTTCCACCTTTCAATTTCAAGGCACACACATACATAGGCACAATCCCACTTTGCACTGGGTCAGTTTACACTGAAGTTAAATATTCAGTAGCTACCCTTATGTTGATGAATGAGATGATGTTCATGTTAAAGCTGAGCAGTAAAACGGTTGGCAAAATAGTTTGTGTAGGCTCAGTTTGAACTTGAGGTTCAGAAAGAAAGTCATCCTCATCAGAAATTGGCAGCTTCTGTTTAAACTCCAAACATAATTTAGAACCCCAAGACATTTGGAACTTGAGTTCTTAGCCCTCTGTAGTGTATCAAGCAAGAGAAGTAGCTTTCACTGGCCCCTTCTTGAGTTCCGTATTATACAATGTGCACAATGAAATATTTGATCACTGAGAGTATTAAGAAACATCGGAAATGATAGAATAAGCAACTAGACCAATATACAAATATTTTTTTACTTTGCATTTGTCTATTTATTCCACTGTGAGTAAATTTATCCACCAGCATATAAATACTTTAACTTGTTTGTAAGCATATTCAGTTGCATCAAGATTTAGATGTATTGTCATTTACCCCATAAATATTGAAGGCCATTAATAAGACTAATTACCTTTCACACTAAGCAGCCACCAAGAATATCACCCACGTCCCTACCAAAATGTAATTGCTGCTTTGAATTCTCTCCAAGTTTCATGGTACTCCATGTTATTCACAAAAAGTTCCATAAATTAATCTATTCCAAGAGACTAAGTGACCTCAAATGTACAAATACCCAAGTGAACAGAGGGGCTTCAAAGAAGGTAACATTTTTCATAACAGCTTTAGCAAGAATTCATATGTTGCATTGATTATGCCCCAGGACAGGATAGTACGATGGTAATTCAGATGGGCTCCCCTGAAAAGATGCATCAATTTTTTATCACGTTCTAGCCAGATCATCACAAAAACTTTTGAAAAAGACTGAAATTCACCACCAATTTGAGATTGCATGCGAGCTTTTACAACATTCATTGGGAAAAACAAGGATCCCAGCATGGCACCCAACAGCCCTCCACAGATGAAGTCGTTGACCAAGTGAGTGCTATAAGAAGTTGCTTCAGGCAGACATTGTTTGATAGGTCCTCGTAGGCCAAAGAAGAGGATGTTACTGCTTCCATTACGGAGCAGAATAGGCACCAAACCCCGATAATATTCTCTGATCCCATAGACTTTTAGTACCTTGAAAGCCTGGTACGTGTTTGTAAATTTGTCATGATGTTTGTAGTCCTGAAGCAAAGTCTGGACTCGTTCAAAAGGTGTAAGAAGGGCTTCTGTGGTCCCTGCAAGCACTGCTGCCATGCTGAGAGTTAGAAGTTCAGGTGCACTTGTGTGACTATGGAGCAAGGAGGAGAAGTCTTCATACAAGCCAAACATTAGAGCCAGGGTGGTCGTTTTTTGCACTAATGGAGGAAGGATTCCACGATAGAGATTTCGAATTCCATCTTTCTGCAGTTGATGTACTGCATCCTTTGTTTTCAAGCCATACAACTGTTGTCGAAAGAGGACCTTCTGGATGGGAAAGGTGACTGCTATATTGGTGAAGGCTGCACAATAGCCACAAAGATAATGTTTACCAGAGCTACCCTTTATGTGATGACCAATATCTTGCTTTGAATTTGTTGGGACACAATCTTGTGAATCCATCTTTTTTTCCCCTTAATATGTATCTATGTCAAAAAAAGAAAAGAATGTGAACAAAATGGCATGTGACACAGCTTTTTTAGTTCACACACATACACATCATGCGCACACTGTTCAACATCACGCTGTTCAACATTTTACATCCTGAAGAAACTTCATTAAATTCAGTGGAACAGTGTGACAAATGCTTCATCTGACAGATGATGCCAAATGCACAGTTTTCTATACCAGATCCAAGGATGTGAAAAACTACCCATTTTTTTTCCTCCCTTTATGTTTTGTTGATTAAAATCAAACTAAATTAAAACAAATAGACATATGAACCCCTCCAGTGCCACATTACAGCTGAAAATGTCAGGGAGAAATAGTAAGTTTACACATTAAGTTGCCAGCGCAGTATGTCAAGGAATTCAAATGCTGAATGTTCTGTTCTAACACTAGTAAGATGCCATACAAATTACCAGTGTTTTGGAAAAAACACACACACACTCTCTACACACATCTTAGCATTACAAATTCTGATCATTCCTGCTTGCATTTCCCTGTGACAGACAACAATGAATAATTTAAATAAGAACTTTAATTATCAGCATTAGTGTACTACAGAGAAGTAAAAGAATACAGAGAAGCTAAAGAATACACTGAGCTCTGCTAGTGCTAAAATCCTGAAGGACACAGTGAACAGAGTTTCACTAAATAAAATGGAGAATTAGTCCTTAATAGGCAATACATGATCTGTCTCTGTTGCAGAATATTGCGCTCTTTAATGTTTTCAAGGAATGGCATCATGGAAGTGATTTACCAAGATGAAGCATTTATCCTGATATGAAGTTATGAAAGTAGTGAGGTATTCACATTGGGGAGCTTGTATCACTTCATCTATACTAATATATATTGTTCCTAGGTTCAACTTAGTTCTATCTGCATATGGCAAAATAGCCACACCCACAACTAAGCTACAGTCTTATCTGGCACCGCACTTTTATAAGAGTTATACCAACTTCACTACTGCAGTGGGTAAGAGTGTCACTCGATAATAAAACATGTAAAAACCTGAGCATTCATAAGACTTTTGACAACTAGTCACCAGTTGTGTTGGCAATAGCAACCTGTGGCAAATATCACTTCTGATATCTTTTGAGGAAAAAATAAGAGATCTAATTCAGTTTTATAAGGTACATATTTCTTTCTATGGATGTTGCAGTTCAGCCATGGCCGGCAATAAAGGGCCACGCGGTCACTCTGTCGCCCCTCCCCCTGCTGGGGTGGGGGGGAGAACGGAAAGAAAAAGGCAAAAACTCATGGGTTGGGATAAGGGCAGTTTAACAGAACAGCAAACAAAGGGAACAGTAACAACAACAATACTGATAAGGAGAATATACAAAACAAACAGTGAAATGCCCAGAGCAACTCTCACCGCCCAATGCCCCGCGCGCTCCCGAGCCACAGCTAACTTATCCCCAGCCAGCTCCCCCCACCCAGAACCCAGGAACCCAGCATGATGGCACATGATATTGAATACCCTGTTTTGTTTGGCCAGTTTGGGTCAGCCCACCTGGCTGTGTCCCCTCCTGGCTTCTGGTGAAAATTGACCCTGTCCTGGCTGAACCCAGGACAATGGAGTAGCTGGATTTATGAAGTAAGGAGCAGTTTAAAGATATAGAATTACCTTGATAATCCTCATGTAGTTTAAATAAGCTCTCACGCTTATGATTTGAAAACCTGCAATGAACAGGCAATGCAATTTTTCTCAGAAGTGTTTATAACAGACCATTTGCTTTCAGCTGTAATTTCACAAGGCCCAGTTGTGTCACTGTGCTGGTTTTGGCTGGGATAGAGTTAATTTTCATCAGGGTAGCTAGTACGGGGCTATGTTTTGGATTTGTGCTGAAAACAGTGTTGATAACACAGGGATGTTTTAGCTACTGCTGAGCAGTGCTTACACAGAGTCAAGGCCTTTTCTGCTTCTCACACCATCCCACCAATGAGAAGGCTGGGGGTGCACAAGAAGTTGGGAGGGGATACAGCTGGGACAGCTGACTCCAACTGACCAAAGGGATATTCCATACCATAAGACATCATGCTCAACAATAAAAAGCTGGGGGAAGAAGAAGGAAGGGGGGGAAATGCAGAGTTATGGCGATTTGTATTCCCAAGTAATTATGCATGATGGAGCCTTGCTTTCCTGGAGATGGCTGAATGCCTGCCTGCTGATGGGAAGTAGTGAATGAATTCCTTGTTTTGCTTTGCTTGTGTGTGAGGCTTTTGCTTTGCCTATTAGACTGTCTTTACCTCAACCCATGAGTTTTCTCACTTTCACTCTTCCAATTCTCTCCCTATCCCAGTGGGTGGGGGAGTGAGTGAGTGGCTGTGTGGTGCTTAGTTGTTGTCTGGGGTTAAACCATGACAGTCCTTTTTGGCACCCAACATGGGACTTCAAGGGTTTGAGACAATGACAGGTTTTACTGTAATGTGCTAGACTGAATTTATACCTGTTATTGCTTTCCTTACTGTATATTAGAATCTAGGGCTCATTAGTGGCTGCTTTTTGCTTTCATTGCTTGCTGTAGTGCTGTACTGCTTATCATCTTACTCTGCCGTGCTTGGGAACATTTTGCTAACAGCAATGGCGATGCGCCTGGGATGGCAGATGGCCAGGGCATCACTGCTGTTTCTGTACTGGACAGTCCGGAAATCCAATGTGAACTTGCGTCAAAGGGACTGTGGATGAGTCCACACAGGAGCAGGACACTTCAAAGTGTCTGTGGCTGTGAATAAGTCCACACCAGAGCAGGTATATCTCAAAGCATCAGTGGACGTGGTTATGTCTATGGTGCAGCTGGTATACCTCTGAAGGGATTGTGGCCCAAGGATAAGTCAATGCTGGAGAAGGTACAACTTGAAGCATCAGTGGCTGTGCATGAGGTCATGCTGGAGCACCTCAAAACTTGTGGGCATGGATAAGCCCATAACAGAGCAGGTACTTCCCTGGAGGATCTGCAGCCATGGGTCAGGCTGTGTTGGAGCAGATTCACTCACGAAAGAACTGTGGCTGTGGATAAGGCCATGCTGGAGGAGGTATATCTCTGAAGGCATTGAATCACAGAATCATAGAATCATCAAATCATTAAGGTTGGAAAAGAACTCTAAGATCACCAAGTCCAAATGTCAACCCATCACCACCATGCCTACTAAACCATATCCCGAAGTGCCACATCTACACGTTTTTTGAACACCTCCAGGGATGGAGACTCCACCACTTCCCTGGGCAGCCTGTTCCAATGCTTGACCACTCTTTCAGTAAAGAAATTTTTCCTAACACCCAATCTAAACCTCCCCTGATGAAAATTGAGGCCATTGCCTCTCATCCTATTGCTAGTTAGTTGGGAGAAGAGACCAACACCCGCCTCACTACAACCTCCTTTCAGGTAGTTGTAGAGAGCAATAAGGTCTCCCCTCAGCCTCCTCTTCTCCAGGCTAAACACCCCCAGCTCCCTCAGTCACTCCTCATAAGACTTGTTCTCTAGACCCCTCACCAGCCTCGTTGCCCTTCTCTAGAAAACGCTCCAGCACCTCAATGTCCTTCTTGTAGTGAGAGGCCCAAAACGGAACACAGTACTCGAGGTATGGCCTCACCAGTGCCGAGTACAGTGGCACGATCACCTCCCTACTCCTGCTGGCCACACTATTCCTGATACAAGCCAGGATGCCGTTGGCCTTCTTGGCCACCTGGGCACACTGCTGGCTCATGTTCAGCCAGCTGTCGACCAACACCCCCACGTCCTTTTCTGTCGGGCAAGTTTCCAGCCACTCTTCCCCAAGCCTGTAGCGTTGCATGGGGTTGTTGTGCCCCAAGTGCAGGACCTGGCACTTGGTCTTATTGAACCTCAAACAACCCTCTGAAGAGCCTTCCTACCCTCAATCAGATCAACACTCCTGTCCAATTTGGTGTCATCTACAAACTTACTGAGGGAGCACTGCATTCACCACAGCTCTCTGGGCTCGGCCATCCAGCCAGGTTTTTACCCAGCAAAGAGTACAACTATCCAAATCATGAGCAGCTAGTTTCTCCAGGAGGATGCTGTGGGGAACAATGTCAAAGGCCTTACTAAAGTCCAGGGAGATAACATCCACAGCCTTTCCCTCATCCACTAGGCGGGACACCTGGACATAGAAGGAGATCAGGTTGGTCAAGCAGGACCTGCCTTTCATGAACCCATGCTGGCTGGGCCTGATCCCCTGGTTGTCCTTCACATGCCCGGTGAGCGCACTCAGGATGAATCGCTCCATAATCTTGCCCGGCACCAAGGTCAGGCTGACAGGCCTGTAGTTCCCAGGATCCTCCTTCCGGCCTTTCTTGTAGATGGGCATCACATAGACTTGTGAGTGTCTAGGTGGCATAGTAGGTCGTTAACTGCTTCCTCCTGGATTATGGGAGGTTTATTCTGCCCTCCATCCCTATCTTCCAGCACAGAGGACTGAGTACCCTGGGAATAACCAGTCTGACTATTAAAGACTGAGGCAAAGAAGGCATTAAGTACCTCAGCCTTTTCCTCATCCTTGGTGGCAATGTTCCCCCCCGCATCCAATAAGGGATGGAGATTCTCCTTGGCTCTCTTTTTGTTATTAACATTTTTTGTTGTCCCTTACAACAGTGGCCAGCCTGAGTTCTAGCTGGGCTTTTGCTGTGTTGCATTTCCAGAAGATGTCTGGTAAGTTCAAGTCCCCCATGAGAACAAGGGCTAGCGATTGTGAGACTTCTGCCAGCCACTTGTAGAATACTTCATCTGCCTCTTCATCCTGGTTGGGTGGTCTATAACAGACTCCCAGCAGGATATCTGCCTTGTTGGCTTTCCCCCTCATCTTTACCCATAAGCACTTGACCTTATCATTACAATCATTGAGCTCTATACAATCGAAGTAGTCCCTAACATACAGAGCCACCCCACCACCTCTCTTTCCTCACCTATCCCTTCTGAAGAGCTTATAGTCATCCATTGCAGCACTCCAGTCATGAGAGTCATCCCACCACGTTTCTGTGATGGTGACCAAGTCATAGCTGTCCTGCTGCACAATGGCTGCCAGCTCCTCCTGTTTGTTGCCCATGCTGTGTGCATTGGTGTAGATGCACTTGAGTAGGCCCGGTGCTATGTAAACCTCCCCATGATCAAAAAAAAAAAATTCCACCGATGGCACCAGCCTCTGAGTCACATGTTAATCATGTGAGTTTTCCTGTCCCTTTCAGTATTCTTCCCTGTCACTGATGGGATTGAGGAAAACAGTACCTGTGCCCCTGATCCTTCAACCAGTCACCCTGGTGCCCTGAAGTCCCTTTTGATAGCCTTTGGACTTCTCTCTGTGATCTCATCACTGCCAACCTGCATAACCAATAGCGGGTAATAATCAGAGGGCCGCACCAGACCAGGGAGTTTCCTAGCAACGTCTCTGACCTGGGCCCCTGGAAGAAGGCCACACTGGAACAGATGCACCTCAAAGTGACTGTGGCTGTGGATAAGTCAATGCCACAGCAGGTATACCCCTGGAGAGACTGTGGCTCATAGATAAGGCTCCATTTGGAGCAGGTACACCCCTAAGGGACTGCAGGCTGTGGATAAGTCCAAGATGGAACAGGGGCAAGGGGAGGAGTTCATTGCAATGTTAAACCCTATGGTCTGATCCAAAGGGACCAGGGGTGGAGATTGTAATGGAAATACCTTTAAATTGTTGTAACCCATGATTTGGGTTACGCGTCATAGGAATTACTATAGCAGGAACCACTTGAACCAATGGAGGACAAGCCTTACAAGAAGCAGTGCAAATGCAGCAGTGACTGGACCTGAGCTGGCTTTGGTGCCCAATAACTCCACACAACATACAACCTCTCCTGTCCTAACTGACCACCATAAGAGATGGAGCCAAAGATCATGGACTAAATGAACTCAATGGACATTTTGTGGACATTTCTGGACATTTTACAGGGGTGGTCCGTAGATCACAAGTGGTGTAGTACATGAGCTGCTTCCCAATTAAAGTTTATTACAAGGCAATCAGTTCTCAGGAGTAATAAAAGCTTTGGATCACCTGTGTTTCAGTATGCACAAATGTCTGTATCCATTACAATAGCCAATTTCTGTGCAGAAGTCTGCCCCCTCCCTGAGGTTTCAGAATACACTACAAAGGGACATAGGCGATTGATTCTCTTTTTGATGGGTAACAAGATCGTTTAGACCAGCAGTCTCCAAACTTTTTTGATCATGCACCCCATCAGTCAAAACTTTTTGAGCATGCACCCCAAATATATGTATATTTATTTATAAATTATACACATTTACTACTGTACTAATATATTATGCATGGTATAAAATATGCACAAAAATTAAAAAGGATGAGATAAAAGTGAAATAAACATTATATTAATTTTATTTATTTATTTATTTATTTACAGTACAAAAATATTTTCTTCCCACACCACAATGGATTGTCTTGCACACCCACTTTGGAGACCACTGACCTAGACTGTATTTGTGCTGTCCTTAGAAATGTAGCCAGAGAGTGAACAAAATTCCAGAATATTCCCTGATCCAAGGTCCATCCTTTCAGGTTCCTATCACTTCCATACCATCCTGTGGTATATAACATCTAGTCCTTCTAAGAAGACTAAGAGTTCAACAAATTTACTTGCTTAAACGTCCATGGTCTTCAGAATGCCAAGACTCCACTCACTAGACTGAATACAGACAAGGGAAAGAAAAAAAAATATTTTGTACCTAACATCCTTTTATATCTCTGCGCTCACAATACTGGTGAGATGTTATGCTGTGTGATAAAAAGTTCATCTGCACACCCACAAAGGAGAACTGATAGACAATGGCAGGTGGAGGAGCCCAAATAATATCCTGCCCTGGCTCCTCCCAGGCCCATCACAGGAGAGCTATCAGCCCATCAAAGACCCATTTCCACAAGCCCAGAAGAGCACAGAGGCACAAAGGCAGGTGGGCAACCCAAATTAGAGACTCCGAAACAGACACCCTGTCTGGGCCCCTCCCAGGACTGTCCCAGGAGAGCCTCAGCTCCAGTATCCACATCAGTACAGCTAACAGAGGCAGCCAACAGATGCAGCAGTTTGCGCAGCTGTCTCTGGGTTCTGATTTGGGAGCTTCTGAGGACAGGGTCCAGGATCATCAGGGGACTCCTGGAAACCTTCTGAGAAACTTGAGGGTGCCTGTTGCTGCCAAATAAGGACAACATAAAGGGATCCACGAGGATGTGGGCCTGAGGAAGTGCTAGCCACTTCTAACAAGCATGGTCAGCTGCCCTTGACCCAAGGTGCCTGGAGCCTTTGTTACAGCTACCTGCTGATTAGAGAGGGTCAAACCCCCTTTTAGCCAGTGCTAGGGAGAGGCCTATAAAAGAGCCAGGCCTGGAGTACAGCCTCCCAGAGGCAACAGCTGTTGCAGAGGGGGATCTTCATCACAGTTCAAACCAGCCTATGTGTTCTCAGGTATGGTGGTGTCATGCCATAGGGCATATTCCTCAGCAGGTATTAGAGCAGCTGCCCCTGCCAGGGCAGAGGCTTTGACCTAGACAGTTTCAGATGGTGAATGCAGCCTTGCAAGTATAGGCTGTAGGGAGTGCCTGAGGCCTTTCCCTGAGGCTGGTAGAGGGGCCTTCTTTCCTGCAGTCACCAAGTGGAGGACTTACAGGAGGAAATCAGCAGGCTGTGCAGCATCACAGATAGAGTCAGGATCTTCAAGAACTCTGGACTCCAGCTGCAGTAGAAACACAGGCAAGAGTCTGTCCCTAGCAGAATGGCAAGTGCAACCTCTGGGGAAGGTGAAAAATGAAAGCTGGTGACTTCTGGCAACAAGAGGAAGGCTACCGGCTCCACCTGAAGGCTTGCAACTATGGAACAGATTCACTGTCCTCAAAGCTGAGGAGGAGTTGTGCATGCTTTCAAGCAAAGCATCTAGGCCAGCTGACCCTAAACCATGCAAGATCACCAGGAGGAAGTGGTGAGTGATGGTAGCAGGTGACTGCCTGCTGCAAGGGATGGAGGCATCCATCTGCTGACCTGACCTGTCATATAGAGAGGTTTGCTGCTTGCCAGAGGCCTGTATCTGGGATGCCATGGAGAGACTGCTGAAGCTTGTTGACCCTTTGACTATTACCCCCTTCTTCCATGCAGGCACAAATGGTACTTCCAGGGGCAACTTGGAGTCAAAAGGGACTACAGAGCTCTGGGGGTCATAATCAGGGCTATGGAGGCCTAGGTGGTATACTCCTTGATCCTGCCAGTGGGGGGGGGAAGGGCGCGAGGAGGAGGGGATTGATACTGCATACCAATAACTGCTTGTGGAACTGGTGTCAGCAACAGGGTTTTGGTTTCTATGAACACGGGTCCCTGTTTAAGGATGAACATCTGCTTGGGAGAGATGGGATCCACCTCACTAAGCAGGGTAAAAGTATCTTTGCCAGCAGGATGGCTAATCTCATAAGGAGGACTTTAAACTAGGAATGGGGAGGGAGAGAGTTACCAGCAGCTCTGTGAAGAGAGTGGTGGACAGTGCTGATGAGCAAAGGGCCTGGGGTGATGTGACTGAAAGGGATCACAAAATGAACAAAATAGGGCTTAAGTAGAGTCACCTCCAGCATTGGCATGTAAGCAAGGAAGTGCCTAAAAAGCACTGATGTGAGAGGAAAACAGAACCTTTTTGGGAAATTAGCATGCTGTGGTGCCTCTCTGAAGTGCCTGTACACTAATGCATGCAGTATAGGGAATAAATATGATGAGTTAGAGATCTGCGTGCAGTTGCATGGCTATGATCTTGTTGGGATTGTGGAGATCTGGTGGGATGGCTCCCATGACTGGAGTGTTGCAGTGGAGGGATACAGGCTCTTTAGGAAGGACAGGCTGGGAAAACAAGGAGGGCAGGTTGCCCTTTATGTGAGAAAGCAGCTGGAATGCATAGAGCTCTGCATGGGGATGGATGATGAGCCAATTGTGAGCTTATGGATAAGGATTAAAGAGAAGACAGGTAAAGGTGACATTGTAGTGGGTGTCTGATTTAAGCTGCCTGACAAGGAAGAACAAGCAGATGAGACCTTCTATAGACAGCTAGAAGTAGCCTCACATTTGCAGGCCCTGGTCTTCATGGCACTCCGATATCTGCTGGAGAGAGAGCACAGCAGGGCACAAGCAGTCCAGGAGGTTCCTGGAGAGCACTGATAACTGCTTCCCAACCCAAGTGATAGAGGAGCCAAGGAGGAGAGGTGCTCTGATGGACCTCATATTCACAAACAAGGAGGGGCTTGTTGGGGATGTGAAGCTCAAGGGCAACCTTGGCTGCAGTGACCATGAAATGGCGGAGTTCAGGATCCTGAGGGCAGGGAGCAGGGCAGAAAACAAGCTCACAGCCCTGGACTTCAGGAGAGCCGACTTTGGCCTCTTCAAAGATCTGCTTGGAGAGAAGAGGGCCCCAAGAAAGTTGGTTGATGATATTCAAGAATCACCTCCTCCAAGATTAAGAGCAGTCCATCCCAACAAGCAGGAAGTCAGGCAAAAATGCCAGGAGGCCTGCATGGATGAACAAGGAGCTCCTGGCCAAACTCAAACACAAAAAGGAAGCATACAGAAGGTGGAAGCAGGGACAGGTATCCTGGGAGGAATACAGAGACACTGTCCGAGCATGCAGAGACGTGTTAGGAAAGCTGAAGCCCAAATGGAATTTGTCCAGAGATGCCAAAGACAACAAGAAGGGCTTCTATAAGTACATAAGTGACAAAAGGAAGACTAGGGAAAATGTGGGCTAGCTGCTGAATGGGACAGGGGCCCTGGTGACACAGGACATAGAGAAATCAGAGGTACTGAATGCCGCCTTTGCCTCAGTCTTTACTAGCAAGACCGCCTTTCAGGAATCCCAGGCCCCAGACACCAGGGAAAAAGGCTAGAGCAAGGAAGACTTACCCTTGGTGGAAGAGGATCAAATCAGGGAATACTTAAGCAAACTGGACGTACATAAGTCCATGGGCCCTGATGGGATACACCCACGAGTGCTGAGAGCTGGCTGATGTTATTGCGAGGCCATTCACAATAATCTTTGATTGATCATGGAGACTGGGAGAGGTACCTGAGGACTGGAAGAAAGTAAATGTCACTCCTATCTTTAAGAAGGGCAAGAAGGACGACCCAGGGAATTACAGGCTGGTCGGCCTCACCTCAGTCCTTGGGAAGGTGATGGAGCAGCTAATCTTGGAAACCACTTCCAGGCACATGAAGGACAAGAAGGTCATCAGGAGTAGTCAGCACGGATTCACCAAGGGGAGGTCATGATTGACTAACTTGATAAACTTCTACAATGAAATTACTTGCTTGGTAGAAAAAGGGAGAGCAGTGGACATTGCCTACGTAGACTTCAGTAGGGCTTTTGACACCATCTCCCATAAGATTCTCATGGAGAAGCTTTTGAAGTATGGACTGGATGAGCAGACAGTGAAGTGGAATGAAAACTGGCTGAATGGCCAGGCCCAGAGGGTGGTGATCAGTGGCACAAAGACTAGTTGAAGGCCATTAACTAGTGGTGTACCCCAGGGGTCAATACTGGGTCTGATCTTGTTCAACATCTTCATTGATGATCTGGATAATTGGGCAATTGGGCAAAATACTCAGCAAGTTTGCTGATGACCCAAAAGTGGAAGGAGTGGCTGATATACCATCTTGTTGCCATCCAGAAAGAACTCAAAAGACTGGAGAAATGGGCTGACAGGAACATCATGCAGTTCAACAAGAAGTGTCATGCACTGCACCTGGTAAGGAACAACCCCATGCACAAGTACAGACTGAGGGCTGACCAGCCGGAAGGCAGCTCTGCAGAGAAGACCTGGGGATCCTAGTGGACATCAAGTTGAACATGAGCTAGCAACGTGCCCTTGCAGCAAAGAAGGCTAATGGTATTCTGGGCTGCATGAGGAGGAGTGTTGCCAGCAGGTCGAGGGAGGTGATCCCTCCCCTTTATTCAACGCTCTTGAGGCCACACCTGGAGTACTCTGTCCAGTTCTGGGCTTCCCTAGTACAAGATTGTACTGGTTTTGGCTGAGATAGAGTTAATTTTCTTCATAGTAGCTAGTATGGGGCTATGTTTTGGATTTCTGATGAAAACAGTGTTGATAACACAGGGATGTTTTAGTTACTGCTGAGCAGTGCTTACACAGAGTCAAGGCCTTTTCTGCTCCTCATGCTACCTCACCAGTGAGTAGGCTGGGGGTGCACAAGAAGTTGGGAGGGGACATAGCTGGGACATCTGACCACAACTGACCAAAGGGATATTCCATACCATATGACATCGTGCTCAGCAATAAAACCTGGGGGAGGAGTTTGCTGGGGCAGCCATTGCTCGAGGACCAGCTAGGCATCAGTTGTCTGGTGGTGAGCAATTGCTGATTTTTTTCATCACTCATTTTCCTTGGTTTTGCTTTTCTTTGTTTGTTTTTCTTTTTTCTTTTAATTAAACTGTCTTATATGAACCCACGAGTTTTCACACTTTTACCCTTCCAATTCTTTCCCCCATCCCACTGGGATGCGGAAGTGAGCGAGTGGCTATGTGGTGCCTACTGGGGTTAAACCATGACAGTCCATTTTGGGGCCAACATGGGGCTTGAAGGGTTTGAGATAACGACAGATTTGACTGGAGTGTATTGGAGGGAACTTATAATAACTATTATTATTATTATTATAATTACCAGGTGACCCACCTAGTGGATGAGGGAAAGGCTGTGGATGTTGTCTAACTGGACTTTAGTAAGGCCTTTGACACTGTTCCCCACAGCATCCTCCTGGAGAAACTAGCTGCCCATGGTTTGGATGGGTGTACTCTTCTCTGGATAAAGAACTGGCTGAATGGCTGAGCCCAGAGAGTGGTGGTGAATGGAGTTAAATCCAGCTGGCAGTCGGTCCCAAGTGGTCTCCCCCAGGGTTCAGTTTTGGATCTGGTCTTTAACAATGATCGGGATGAGGGGATTGAGTGCTCCCTCAGGAAGTTTGCAGATGACACCAAGTTGGGCAGGAGTGTCAATCTGCTTGAGGGTAGGAAGGCTCTACAGAGGGATCTGGACAGACTGGATGAATTGGCCGAGGCCAATTGTGTCAGATTCAACAAGGCCAAAGGCCGGGTCCTGCACTTGGGGCACAATAACCCCATGCAACGCTACAGGCTTGGGGAAGAGTGGCTGGAAACTTGCCCGACAGAAAAGGACGTGGGGGTGTTGGTCGACAGCTGGCTGAACATGAGCCAGCAGTGTGCCCAGGTGGCCAAGAAGGCCAACGGCATCCTGGCTTGTATCAGGAATAGTGTGGCCAGCAGGAGTAGGGAGGTGATCGTGCCACTGTACTCGGCACTGGTGAGGCCATACCTCGAGTACTGTGTTCCGTTTTGGGCCTCTCACTACAAGAAGGACATTGAGGTGCTGGAGCGTTTTCTAGAGAAGGGCAACGAGGCTGGTGAGGGGTCTAGAGAACAAGTCTTATGAGGAGTGACTGAGGGAGCTGGGGGTGTTTAGCCTGGAGAAGAGGAGGCTGAGGGGAGACCTTATTGCTCTCTACAACTACCTGAAAGGAGGTTGTAGTGAGGCGGGTGTTGGTCTCTTCTCCCAACTAACTAGCAATAGGATGAGAGGCAATGGCCTCAATTTTCATCAGGGGAGGTTTAGATTGGGAGTTAGGAAAAATTTCTTTACTGAAAGAGTGGTCAAGCATTGGAACAGGCTGCCCAGGGAAGTGGTGGAGTCTCCATCCCTGGAGGTGTTCAAAAAACGTGTAGATGTGGCACTTCGGGATATGGTTTAGTAGGCATGGTGGTGATGGGTTGACATTTGGACTTGATGATCTTAGAGGTCTTTTGCAACCTATGAATCTATGATTTTATGATAACATCTGTTTAACAGTTGCTGATTGTGATGTTGATTGTTTTTAGAATGTACCCTCAGCAAGTTTGCTGATGACACCAAACTGGGAGGGGTGGTAGATACACCAGAAGGCTGTGCTGCCATTCAGCGTGACCTGGATAGGCTGGAAAGCTGGGCAGAGAGGAACCTGATGAGGTTCAACAAAGCCAAATGCAGGGTCCTGCACCTGGGGAGGAACAACCTCATGCACCAGTACAGGCTTGGGGTGGACCTGCTGGAGAGCAGCTCTGCGGAGAGGGACCTGGGCGTCCTGGTGGACGACAGGTTAACCATGAGCCAGCAGTGTGCCCTGGCTGCCAAGAAAGCCAATGGGATCCTGGGGTGCATCAAGAAGAGTGTGGCCAGCAGGACGAGGGAGGTTCTCCTTCCCCTCTACACTGCCCTAGTGAGGCCTCATCTGGAGTACTCTGTCCAGTTCTGGGCTCCCCATTTCAAGAAAGATGAAGAGCTACTGGAGAGAGTCCAGCGGAGGGCTACGAGGATGATGAGGGGACTGGAACATCTCCCCTACGAGGAGAGGCTGAGGGAACTGGGCTTGTTCAGCCTGAAGAAGAGAAGGCTGCGAGGGGACCTTATAAATGCTTACAAATATCTGAAGGGTGGGTGTCAGGAGGATGGGGCCAAGCTTTTTTCAGTGGTGCCCAGTGACAGGACAAGGGGCAACGGGCACAAATTGAAGCACAGGAAGTTCCGTCTGAACATGAGGAAGAACTTCTTCCCTCTGAGGGTGACGGAGCCCTGGAACAGGCTGCCCAGGGAGGTTGTGGAGTCTCCTTCTCTGGAGATATTCAAGACCCGCCTGGACAAGGTCCTGTGCAGCTTGCTGTAGGTGACCCTGCTTCGGCAGGAGGGTTGGACTAGATGACCCACAGAGGTCCCTTCCAACCCCTAGTATTCTGTGATTCTGTGATTATCTGTTCTTGACATTGGTTTATCTGATCCATGTGATGCTCCCTTTTTTTGCTGTACATCAAATTTGAAAGCTTGTTAAAGGCTGTTTTTAGCTTTTGCAGTTTGCTGTGCTTGGTGGTGTCTTGCCTGGGAGAATTATGATAAAAGCACTGGCCTTGAGCCTAATCTGGTATTTGTGCCCTGCACAGATGCATTCCCTATACTTCAGGAACCATCACATGGAGACAATTAAGAATTACACTTTTTCCCTTTTCTCCTCTGAGAGGCATTCGGTGGAGGAAACACAGAATGGCACCTTCCCATTCTTCTCCCGTGGGGCAGATGTTTTCTCCCTTGTTACAATAACTCTTCAGTATTTTGAACATCCTTGGGTAACCAAAACATTCCTGTTGGTACTTCTCAATAATTTTTTTTTTCTTTCTCTAAGATTAACCAGCTATTTAGGAATGTCACCCAGGGATATGCCCTGAGACAGTGTGGTTATGGGTGGCAAGGCGTGTGGGAGAATATGGGCAGGTACCTAGAATGCTTTACCACCGATGGTCTGGAACTTCACTCCTGAACAAGTGTGAGATCCTGACGAAGGGATAGAATGTTTGGAAAAAAGATGCCCTGGCCCTGGCTATACCAAAGAGACACAATTTCTCACACTGTGCTGGGGCCTCAATGAGAAGAGGGCTTTCCTCAAGGAGAAGAGAGGGTCTCTGGATCTGTAGACATACAAACAGACACTGTGGCTAAACCAGAGACCCAGCCTTCAACTATATCTGTCGCCCAGATAGTTAAGAAGAAACAGTGGAAGTGGAGGTCAACTCGTTTAGTGAAGGAAGAAGAAACTTCTCCTAAGAGGGAGCAGGAGGAAGAATCAGAAGAGGCAGTGTGTTCTGCAGCAGGGCAGTCACAAGAACAGGAGAGGGAAGAGACTGAAATCATAACCAAGTCAGAAACCACCCAGTCCCTATCCTTGAGTGAGCTGAGAGATATGTAAAAAGATTTCAGCCAGCAACCAGGGGAGCAAATTATCAGCTGGGACTCCGATGCTGAGATACTGGGGCCAATAGTCAAGAAACAGAGGGTAAGGAAGTCTGGCAGCTGGGATTCCTTGCTAGGGATAAGGTCTTTGACAAAGGGATTGGAAAAAGGGCAACAGTCCTCAGCCTCTGGAGGTGCCTCCTGTCGAGCAGAACCCATCTGTATTTCTGGAGTGATAGATGGATCCCAACAGTTGTATGTGTTGGAGACTGAGGTGAGCCTAACAGGGAATGAGTGGCATCCTATTGTGACTTGCCCAGAGGCCCCATGTGTCCTTGGCATAGACTACCTCAGGAGAGGATACCTCAAGGACCCAAAGGGGTACTGGTGGGCTTTTGGTATAGCTGCCTTGAGTACAGAGAAGATTAAACAGCTGTCTAGCTTGCCTGATCTTGTAACCAAGGTGATGGAATCAGTTAAACATAAACATTAACATGAACGATGCTGCTATGTCCCTTGTACAGCCCTACCCATATGGACAGTAGGTCTAGGAACAGAGGGTCTAATCTCTAGGTAACCATTAATGCTAACCATAGCAGGTAATTGTGTTTTTGTCAAGAGAAATGATGGAGTGTGGTTATGTGAAACGGGCTGAAGAAACTGACCAGGATTTCCAAGATTGCGAGCCTAATAGGTAAAAGGTAATTCCGGTAGGGGGAGATCGCGACCACGGACTCACTGGCCCCCTACTCAAGTAATACCACCTACTCAAAAAGGAACAATAGAAGAGGGTAACTGAGTCTGCGCAATAATCTACAAAGAAAGTGAGAAAAGTTTACACCAATTGCCAAAGAGAATAATATTCAATATGCATGAATAAAATAAATATGTATATTTTTGACCTATATAAACCACGTGGAAAAGGTATGAGGTATGCACGTTCGGTGGAATTATCCCCCATGCATCCAGCGCTGCAATAAAGAATGTCTGCCTTCTAACACTACATTGGTGTTACGAGGTGTCCTGGGTTTGGCCAGGACAGGGTTAATTTTCACCAGAATCCAGGAAAGGGGCACAGCCGGGCGGGCTGACCCAACCTGGCCAAACAGAACAGGGTATTCCATACCATGTGCCATCATGCTGGATTCCGGTGGGGGGGGAGCTGGGGGGCGGGAAATCTCTCACGGCTTGGGAGCGTGCGTGGCAGCAGCGGTCGGTGAGAGCGGCTCTGTAGTGCGGTTTGTGTTGTGTTTTCTCATCTGTATCGTTGTTGTTCCTGTTCCCTTTGTTTGCTGTTCTGTTAAACTGCCCTTATCCCGACCCACCAGTTTCTGCCTGTTTCTTTCCATTCTCCTCCGAACCCCGGCGGGGGGAGGGGCAGCCACGTGGCGCTTTTGTTGCCAGCCGCAGCCAAACCATAATATTAAATTTGGCGCCCAACGTGGGGAGGGGATAACGGCAGGGCTGAGCAGCGTGTGTTAAAACAGCTTTCTTAGATTTTGTTAAAATTTATTATACGCATTTCCTGTGTTAGTTAAATAGTCGCCAGTAAAAATGTTTCTGTCTCTGAACAAGTGGCTCTGGTATTTAAACCCGTACTTGCTTTATGTGTTCGTTGCCATGCTGTTTATTACCTCGAGAAAAAAGATCAGGATGACAATTTTGTTGTACTGTACGATATCAACTTATGACATGATAACATCACCATGCATGAAATTAGGCTTGTATTTGCATGCGGCACTGTGGTCATTTCCGTACCTCGGATCCTATGTCTTAGAATTTGTTAATAATCGAACCCAATCTGTGGGGAAAACCGAAGGGGATACCTTCCCCCACTCTTTCACCCCTCCTCTCCCCTTCAGGCTAGTCCTAACAGCTTTTGAGAATTTCGAGTACCCGTGGGATGCTCAGGCAAGCACTCCTATTGTTATGCCTCCTGAATGGGTTGCAGGTTTTGTTTAGGGTTAAACAAGTAGTTAACAACATCTTGCAGAGACCTGCCCCGGGGCTGGATAGCTGTGAGTGGCTGGGTGTGTGGGACAGCATGGGCAGTGGGCACCCCCGGTATTTTTGAAACTCACCCCTGAGCAAGTGCAGAATCCGGACAAACTAGTAAAATATCTGCAAAAAGTGTGCTGCCACCCTGGGAACTCCAGAGAGACACAAATCACCGCAATGTGCTGGGGTCTGGCCCACGCCTACCGAGCTGCCCTGTTCAACACTGTTCAGTGCCTTAAAGGGGAAAGGGGGGGAAATAAAGCAGCAGTCACTGCGGCTGGCGCTGCCCCGCCAAGCCGGCCCTGCAGCCCCTCCAGCCCAGCAGGCAGTCACAGCCCCCGACACCAGCACCACAAATGCTGCAGACACTGGCATTATCCCGGCTTCCCTGGCGGGCACGGCAGTTGCTGCAGCTCCAGCAGCAGGCATTGAGGCTGAGCCCAATGACCAACCTGTGCCGGTAGCAGTCGCCACAGTAAAACTAAAGAAAGACGCAAAGAAATCAGATCGCTCCGGGAAGGATAACAATGAGCTGGGGTCATCGCAGGAGATGGAGACAGAGATCATCACCCGGTCCCTGTCCGTGGGCGAGCTGCGAGACATGTGGAAAGATTGCAGCTGCCACCCAGGCGAGCACATTGTCACCTGGCTGCTGCGGTGCTGGGATAACGGGGCCAGCAGCTTGGAATTAGAGGGAAAGGAAGCCAAGCAGCTGGGATCCCTGGCTAGGGAAGGGGGCATTGGCAAGGCCATTGGGAAGAAGGAACAAGTCCTCAGCCTCTGGAGGAGACTTCTCTCAGGGGTGAGGGAGAGGTACCCCTTCAGTGACGATTTTGTATGCTATCCTGGCAAGTGGACCAATATGGAAAGGGGTATTCAGCACCTGAGGGAATTAGCTGTGCGGGAGCTGGTTTACTATGACACAGACGATGAGCAGGTACCCACAGACCCAGATGAAGTCCAGTGCACACGACACATGTGGAGGAAGTTTGTGCGGAGCGCACCATCCTCATATGCCAACTCCCTGGCAGCTGTAAACTGGAAAGGTAAGGAGGCAGCAACAGTGGATGAGGTGGCTGTCTGACTCCGGCAATATGAGGAAAGTCTCTGTTCCTCCCTTGTCTCAGCTGTGGAGAAACTGGCCTGGGAGGTGCGGCAAATCAAAGAGAATATGTCCTACTCCCCACCTGTATGGGCCAGCATCTCAGCTATTAGGGACAGGCGTTTCTCTGCTCAGGAGAGAGAATACAGAGGCTACACACCACGGGGCACCCTGTGGTTCTACCTGCGTGACCACGGAGAGGACATGAGGAAGTGGGATGGAAAACCTACCTCAAGTCTAGAGGCACGAGTGCATGAGCTGCGAGGTAAAACAATCACCAAAGGGGATTCTGTTAGGAAAAATGCCGCTCCAGTTTCCAGCAGCCAGCTCTCCAGACCAGGCAGGCAGTTTGATCTTGATTCTGATCCTCTGGAGGGGATCTCCAATTCATTCTTACAGCAAGGGAGCAGCAAATTCTCTGACCAGGATTAGAGGGGGCCTGCCTCCAGCCAGGTGGAGGAAAGGGACAACCGTGTTTATTGGACGGTGTTGATTCGGTGGCCTGGCACATCAGATCCACAAGAGTATAAAACTCTAGTGGACACTGGTGCACAGTGTACTTTAATGCCATCAGATTTCAAAGGGTCAGAGTCCATTTGCATTTCTGCAGTGACAGGGGGGTCCCAAGAGCTGAGTGTACTGGAGGCTGAAGTGAGCCTCACTGGGCAGGACTGGCAAAAGCACCCCATTGTAACTGGCCCGGAGGCTCCATGCATCCTTGGTATAGACTATCTTAGGAGAGGGTATTTAAAGGACCCAAAAGGGTATCGGTGCACTTTTGGCATAGCTTCTGTGGAGACGGAAGAAATTAAACAGCTGTCCATTTTGCCTGGTCTCTCGGAGGATCCTTCTGTTGTGGGGTTGCTGAGGGTTGAAGAACAAAACATGCCAATCGCGACAACAACAGTGCACCGGCGACAATATCATACTAACCGAGACTCCCTTATCCCCATTCATCAGCTGATCCGACAGCTGGAGAGTCAAGGAGTGATCAGCAAAACTCGCTCACCCTTTAACAGTCCCATATGGCCAGTGAGAAAATCTACTGGAGAGTGGAGACTGACAACAGACTACCGTGGCCTGAATGAAGTCACACCACCGCTGAGTGCTGCCGTGCCAGACATGCTACAACTTCAATATCAGCTGGAGTCAAAGGCAGCCAAGTGGTATGCGACAATTGACATCGCTAATGCATTCTTCTCCACCCCTTTGGCAGCAGAGTGCAGGCCACAGTTTGCTTTCACCTGGAGGGGCATCCAGTACCCCTGGAATCGACTGCCCCAGGGGTGCAAACACAGTCCCACCATTTGCCATGGACTAATCCAGACTGCACTGGAAAAGGGTGAAGCTCCAGAACATCTGCAGCACATCAATGACATCATTGTATGGGGTGACACAGCAGAGGAAGTTTTTGAGAAAGGGGAGAAAATAGTTCAGATCCTTTTGAAAGCCGGTTTCGCCATTAAGCGAAGTAAAGTCAAGGGACCTGCGCAAGAGATCCAGTTTATGGGGATAAAATGGCAGGATGGGCGCCGTCAAATCCCAATGGATGTCATCAACAAAATAGCAGCTATGTCTCCACCAACCAGCAAAAAGGAAGCACAGGCCTTCTTAGGTGTTGTGGGTTTTTGGAGGATGCACATCCCAAATTACAGCCAGATTGTGAGTCCTCTGTACCATGTGACCCGGAAGAAGAATGATTTTGAATGGGGCCCTGAGCAACGACAGGCATTTGAACAAATTAAAAGGGAGATAGTTCATGCCGTAGCCCTTGGTCCAGTCCGGTCAGGGCAAGATGTTAAAAACATGCTCCACACCGCAGCCGGGGAGAACGGCCCAACCTGGAGTCTCTGGCAGAAAGCACCAGGGGAGACTCGAGGTCGACCCCTGGGGTTTTGGAGCCGGGGATACAAAGGATCGGAGGCCCGCTATACTCCCACTGAAAAAGAGATTCTGGCAGCATATGAAGGCATTCGAGCTGCTTCAGAAGTGGTCGGCACTGAAGCACAGCTCCTCCTAGCAACACGATTGCCGGTCCTGGGCTGGATGTTCAAAGAGAGGGTCCCCTCTATGCATCATGCCACCGATGATACGTGGAGTAAGTGGGTGGCGCTGATCACACAGCAGGCCTGAATGGGAAACCCCTGTCGCTCAGGAATTCTGGAGGTAATCATGGACTGGCCAGAAGGCAAAGATTTTGGAGCATCGCCAGAGGAGGAGATGACACGTGCTGAAGAGGCCCCACTGTATAACCAGCTGTCAGAAAATGATAAACAGTATGTCCTGTCCACAGATGGGTCCTGTCACATTGTGGGGAAGCAGCGGAGGTGGAAGGCTGCTGTATGGAGCCCTACACGACAAGTCGCGGAAACTGCCGAGGGAGAAGGTGAGTCCACCCAGTTTGCAGAGGTGAAAGCCATCCAGCTGGCTTTAGACATTGCTGATCGAGAGAAGTGGCCAATGCTCTATCTTTACACCGACTCTTGGATGGTGGCCAATGCCTTGTGGGGGTGGCTGCAGCAATGGAAGAACAACAACTGGCAGCGCAGAGGCAAACCTATCTGGGCTGCCCCATTGTGGCAAGATATTGCTGCCCGTCTGGAGCAGCTGGTTGTAAAAGTCCGTCACGTGGACGCCCACGTCCCTAAGAGTTGGGCCACTGAGGAACATCAAAACAACCTGCAGGTGGATCAGGCTGCCAAGATTGAAGTGGCTCAGGGGGATCTGGACTGGCAACATAAGGGTGAACTATTCATAGCTCGGTGGGCCCATGACACCTCGGGCCACCAAGGAAGAGACGCGACATACCGATGGGCTCGTGACCGAGGGGTGGACTTGACCATGGACACTATTGCACAGGTCATCCATGAATGTGAGACATGCGCTGCAATCAAGCAAGCCAAGCGTGTAAAGCCTCAGTGGTATGGAGGACGATAGCTAAAATATAAACATGGGGAGGCTTGGCAGATTGACTACATCACACTGCCACAAACCCACCAAGGCAAGCGCTATGTGCTCACAATGGTGGAGGCCACCACCGGATGGCTGGAAACCTACCCTGTGCCCCATGCCACTGCCCGGAATACCATCCTGGGCCTCGAAAAACAAGTCCTGTGGTGACATGGCACTCCCGAAAGAATTGAGTCGGACAACGGGACTCACTTTCGTAACAGCCTCATAGACACCTGGGCCAAAAAACATGGTATTGAGTGGGTGTATCACATCCCCTACCATGCACCAGCCTCGGGAAAGATCGAATGGTACAATGGGCTGTTAAAAACCACTCTGAGAGCAAAGGGGGGTGGTACTTTAAAAAACTGGGATACTCATTTAGCAAAGGCCACCTGGTTGGTTAACACCAGAGGATCCACCAACCGGGCTGGTCCTGCCCAATCAAAACCTTAGTGCCCCGTAGAAGGGGATAATGTCCCTGTAGTGCACACGCGGAACGTGTTAGGGAAGACAGTCTGGGTTAGTCCTGCCTTGGGTAAAGGCAAGCCTGTCCAGGGGATTGCTTTTGCTCAAGGACCTGGGTGTACCTGCTGGGTAATGCGGAAGGATGGAGAAGTCCGATGTGTACCTCATGGGGATTTGATTTTGGGTGAGAATAGTCCATAAATAAATTGTATAAAGTTAATTGTTAAATAACCCTGTCACTGTCTGTTATCACTGTTATAATCGTTATATGTTATACCAGTAGCATCATAGTAAGAATCGTCCAGATTAAAGAAGGATGGACTTTTTGATGAACCCTAGCAGAGCACAGCGATGATGGGACTGGACCTGGTTTTCAACTGGCACCCAGCAACTTCAGCAAGATCGACATCTCCAACCTGCAGACTGTGGGCATGGGCCGCACCAGATACATCAGCCGTGAGCTCCGGATGCAGCAAGTGACCACCCATCACCACACATCACCTCTCCTGCCACGGAAGACCATTACGACAGATGGAGCCTGAAGTCATGGATTAAATGAACTCGGTGGACACTTTAGAGTGATGATCCATAGACTAATGGAATGATATCTGGAGACAGGAGAAGTGGTGGTGATCAGTAGGGGACCTGGGCATGACGTAGATGGTATAGAATAAGGGGTGGATAATGTCCTGGGTTTGGCCAGGACAAGGTTAATTTTCACCAGAATCCAGGAAAGGGGCACAGCCGGGCGGGCTGACCCCACCTGGCCAAACAGAACAGGATATTCCATACCATGTGCCGTCATGCTGGGTTCCAGTGTGGGGGGGAAAGCGGGGCGGCGGGAACTCTCTCGCAGCTCGGGAGCACGCAGCAGCAGCGGTCGGGAGAGCGGCTCTGTTGTGCGGGTTGTGTTGTGTATCCTCCTTATCTGTATCGTTGTTGTTACTGTTCCCTTTGTTTGCTGTTCTGTTAAACTGCCCTTATCCCGACCCAACAGTTTATGCCTGTTTCATTCCATTCTCCTTCGCACCCCAGCAGGGAGAGGGGCGGCCGTGTGGTGCTTTTGTTGCCAGCTGCAGCCAAACCATAACATGAGGTTTTATTCCCGGATTTTCGGTGACAGTCTCTCAGAGAATCCTTTTGTTTTGGGGTTGCTGAGGGTCGAAGAACAACAGGTGCCAATCACTATCACAACAGTGCACCGGCAGCAATACCGCACCAACCGAGACTCCCTGATTCCATCCATAAGCAGATTTGATGACTGGAAAGCCAAGGAGTGACCAGCAAGACTCTCTCATTCTTTAATAGTCCCAGTGAGAAAAATCTGACGGAGAGTGGAGACTGACAGTAGACTATCGTGGCCTGAATGAAGTTACACTGATATCATGCAGAAATATTTAGGGCATAATAATGCTTAGGTCATAGTGACATTGTTTAATTTTAGGCCTGACTACTATGTATAAACAATGCATGCATTACTAACAATTATGCCCTTGAAGAGGAGCTAACAGACTGATAAAAAGGGACCATCCAGCCCAGAAGGCATCAAAAGCTGTATGACTGCTGAAGAAGCATGACGTTAACAAAGATGTAGAGTAAACAGGAAAAAGTTAAAGGCGGCAGGGGGAGATTGCGACCACCGACTCAATTCAGAACCAGAAAGGCTACACCCCCCCAGCTTGAGAGCACGCATAGTTAAGTAAGGAAGGAGTATACCTCTAAGATAAGCATGTAACGCAATGAACCAATCAGAGTGTAATGAGTAATTTATTTGGTTTTGTAAGAGTATATAGTCCTTGTGACTCTGCTAAGCAGTGTGCTAGCTTTGTGGCATTATCACCTAGCACCCATATCTGTGCAAATATGCAATAAAGACAATACCTATGCTCTGTGTGTATATTGGCATACTGCACACTGGGTAAACAATCCCACTTTTGGGACAACAACGCTGCCTCTGAGTACTGCTGTACTAGACATGCTAGAGCTGCACTACGAACTGGAGTCAAAGGCAGTCAAGTGGTATGCCACCACTGTCATTGCCAATGCACTTTTCTCAGTCCCTTTGGTAGCAGAGTACAGGCCACAGTTTGCTTTCACTTGGAGGGATGACCAGTACACCTGGAATCAACTGCCTCAGAGTTGGAAACACAGTGCTACCATTTGCCATGGACTGATCCAGAGAGCACTGGAAAAGGGTGAAGCTCTGGAATGTCTGCAATACATTGACAACATCATCACGTGGGGCAATGCAGCAGCAGAAGTTTTTGAGAAAGGGGAGAATATAGTTCAAATCCTTCTGAAATCCAATATTGCATAAAACGAAGTAAGGTCAAGGGACCTGCACAGGAAATCCAGTTTTTAGGAAGAAAATGGCAAGATGGGTGGCATCATATCCCTATGGATGTGATCAATAAAATACCAGCTATGTCTCCACCTACTAACAAAAAAGAAATACAAGCTTTCTTAGGTGTTATGGGCTTTTTGAGAATGCATATTCCAGGTTATAATCTGATCATAAGCCCTCTCTATTGAATGACCCGGAAGAAGAACAGTTTTGAATAGGGCCCTGAGCAGTGACAGATCTTTGAACAAATTAAATGGGGGAAGTTCATGCGATAGCCCTGGGGCGAGTCCAAATAGGACAAGATGTGAAAAACATGCTTTACACCGTAGCTAGGGACCATGGCCCCACACGGAGCCTCTGGCAGAAAGCACCAGGGGAGACTCGAGGTCGACCACTAGGGTTTTGGAGCTGGGGATATAGAGGATCTGAGGCCTGTGACACTCCAGCTGAAAAAGAAATATTAGCAGCATATGAAGGGGTTTGAGTCGCTTCAGAAGTGGTCGGCACTGAAGCACAGCTCCTCTTGGCACCATGATTGCCTAAGCTGGGCTGGATGTTCAAAGGGAGGTTCACACAATTGATGCTACGTGGAGTAAGTGGGGTGCACTGATCACGTGACGGGCTCAAATGGGAAACCCTGACTGCCCAGGAATCTTGGAAGTGATCATGGACAGAAAGCAGAAACTTCAGAGTGTTTCCAGAGGAGGTGACTTGTGCTGAAGAGGCCCCACTGTATAAAAAAATACCGGAAAATGAGAAGTAGTATGCCCTGTTTACTGACGGCTGGCTTTAGATATTGCTGAATGACAGACATGCATGAAAGACATTAACACATGCTAATTAGTTCTGGGAAAAGTCATGAATATGCTAAAGCATTTCTCGGAAATATAATGAATATGTATTTTGAGACTGTATTTAACCTGAAATGACAGGTTGTTTGGCACGCATGTTTGGTGGAGAGATCCCCCGTGTGCCTGGCGCCATAATAAAGAATACCCGCTTAATACTCTTCTGACTATTGAGTATTCAATTCCGGCTTTTCATGGCATCATCCCGGACCAGAGAGGATTCGAACTCCCAGAAAAGAGGATAAAAAAAAGGATTCCTGCCCCCCAGCCAACCCCCATTCGTAAACTGAGCAAGACAATCTATGGTATGGAATAATTCCATTGGCCAGCTTGGGTTAGCTGCCTGGCTATGCTCCCTCCTAGCTCCTCCATACCTGCTCATTAGCTTAATATGGGAAACTGGAAAAAAGTTCTTGATTTCATAGCAACAACTAAAAACATCAGTGTTGTCAACATCCTTCTCGTACTAAATCCAAAACACAGCAGCTACTGGAAGGTAAATTAACTCTACCCCAGACAAAACCACAACAGCCCCAAACGACGCAGGAGGATGGGGAATGGGGGTTGTGGTCAGTTTGTAACACTTTTTCTCTGCCTCTCCTTCCTCCTCATACTTTTCCACTCTGACATAGCTGAAACAGACCCCAATATATCAGGGATTTCCTGACAGTCAAGAAGAGTGTTGGCAGTGTGTGAATCAGCTCTCTCTCTGCAAACTTTCAGTGAAAAGTAAAAAAGGCAATAAGGCAGCCGTGTAAGCAAACTGTCAAAAGGAGAGTCCTAAATGAACTGAGCCAAGAGCTCCAAAGAAAAGATAGTGTGTTGCCAGTCATCTATTTGACCTTCTTTAATTTTACAGGATCAGGGGGAGGAGAGAAAAAAAAGGTGATGTAATTGTCTCTTACCTTTTGATTAATCCAACATTTGTATTCCACTCAGGTGCTAGTTTTGCATAATTCAGGGTAGATTTCAATGCACTGCTAGGCCTACAATACTTAGCCATGATGTAATGTAATTTGTGTGTCTAGAAAAAAACCTCAGAAAAGCTTCCATAAACATATTGTCCCAACCTTTTCTGAATTGCAAATACACTTGACAGTCATAAAGTAATTTCAAATTAGGTTATTCTGTCACTTTATCTACATAAAGTCTATTTTATTTTTCAACTTTTAAGTGGCAATCCAGAATCTTATTCTATCTGGACCAAGAAAGTTGTCTTGACCATGTCTGTTTTCCAGCTGATTTGGTTTATGTGTCATATGTTAGTGTTTTTCAGCTATTTGTGAACTGGTCAGTATAGAATACATGAATTGATTAGTCTGGCAGGGGTGTAGAACAAAAAAATGGCTGCCTACCTAAGGAGTGCTGCCAAGAGAAAATATCAGTTTTTTTATTATGCAAAAAGACAACAGAAAAGACATCATTTACATGACTAGAGAAAGTAGGGTTCAATTAATCTTTGATGTAACTTCTTATTTCAGAATTTAACCCACAATATTCTTCTAACAATAGTCATTGACAAACTAATATTTGAGAGCATATTCTCATATCTAGAAGAGAAATAATAGCTCCAACCAGGTTATGCCATAGTTTTAGTTAAAATGTAAAAGTTTTTAAAAGCAGTTCAAGTTGCTGTATTAGCCTTGCCTGAAGGAAAATAGGCAAAGCTGCTGTGTGAACAAGTATTTGAACAAATATAACACATAAAGCTGCTCTATGGAAAAGCTCTTTAACAATCTTCACCCCTTATCCTTGGATCTTGTTATCCAAAAAGTGGGATCTTTACCTGCTATGCAAGCCAATACACACAGGGTCGAGGTATTTCTTTTATTACAAGTTTGCGCAAAGTTGGGAGCTAGGTGGTATTCCACAAAGCCAGCTCAAAATTCAGTTGAACAAGTACAATATTTATACAGTTTAGTTATACATATGCATTTTCTAAACTCCACCTAAAAGATACTGAGTTATGCATGGCAGTTTCCTATTGGTCTATATATCTTTTGCCTCAATTTGAAGTTATAGTGTACTTTTAATCTAGTGCGCAGGCTCAAGGAGGGGATGGGGGGGTGAGTCTTTTGGTCCTGAATTGAGCCGGTGGTCACGATCTCCCCCTGCCATCTTTGACTTTCACCCAGTTACTGAGAATTCCGCTGACTTGTAGCAATATGTTTCCTTTATCAGTCCTTGAAGCCCTTGTTTTGGTTCCTCCTCTGAAAATATGTGATTAACGAGGCATGCAAGTTCTTTTGTGATTAGCAAAGCACGCAAGTTAGTTAAGCTTATACCCACAAATTTCAGACACCAATCTTGTTAAACTGGTACTGGGAAGTAAATATAGTGTAATTTGGAACCTGTGAGGGGGAGCAAGAAGGAAGGAGGAAGAGCCCTCAGGGTGGCTTTTAACTTTCACTAGATGGCATATCATCATTTTAGGCTATGCTACAGAAAAAGGTCTTAAAATGTAGTTGTCTTCCAAGAAACTCAGTCAAAATCATCCTGAGGAACAAAAAAATCATTTAGTGACAGTTAAGTTTTCAGTCAAACACACTCCCTACGACATAAGACTGTTCCTTTCCACCTTCACACTGCACATGATGCTGTTGAAAACTCAAACCAATGTTCCATAAAGCTTTCACTTTCATCTCCGACACTCAAACAGAATACGTGTTCTGACTTAATCAAATTTGCACTCAATAAAAAGCTATAACAGTGACCTCATCTCCTCTTACATTGGTGATACCAGCAGATCACTGTATCTGACTTACACACTACACACTAGGGAAGTGATTTTCCTTTAATGCTATTCAGGTCACTGTTACTGCTTCTGCACCAAAAAAAAATCCTGCCTCATCTCCACACTCAATAAGGGGCATAAGCATTTAATGCAGCACAGTAGGAAATATCTGGAAAGCGATTCCAGACAAGAAAGATATCAAATATGAAACACCATTATAGCCTGTTTACAACTGAACACAGACTGTGTTTAGATATCACTAGGTCCAGGACTCTGTCAGAGCTAAGTACACAATGCAATGCAGAGGGGCGAGGAGAATCGGGAATGGACCATGACTAAGAGAACAGCAAGATCACCACCTCTATATGGTGTTCCTCATTCAGCTCATGTGAGGCTGGTCCACTGTGCTATGTTACTCCAAGAGCCACAGCAGAGACTGACTCTGAGGACTGACGTGACGGGTATTTTATACTGAGTAAAGGCCCTTTTCCTTAGATGTTTTCCTTATGCTGGCTCCATCTCTGGATGGCAAAGAAGAAACTATACTAAGTTATGCTCTAAGAGGGAATTCCTTTGTCCAACATGATATAGTTGCAGCCAGACTCCATGAGTTCTGTGACTATATTTTATCTGAACATATAGCAGATTGTCTGAACTAAAGAAGATGCTCACAGATTTAGTCTTACCACTATATAGTAAAAGGTCTTTCTCCAACCGCTTGCCTACAAGCAAAAATCAAATCCTGCCCACCAGACGTTTTTCTACCATCTTCAGCAACAAGGACGTATTCTATATTATTAAATATTAAATAAGGTCTCTTAGACTTGAAGGACACTTGGTTCTTATGCTGCAAATGTACTCATAAGGATCAACCATTTCGTGTCTGAGAACTTAAAAAAACTCCCGGAAGCTTCAGAACATACAAAAAATAATGTTCAGAAATCTTTATTTTACATTGCACTACAAATAGATACGAATGAAGAATGCTACCATCTGCTGTCAGTAATAGTGAACTGAAGCTGGTTTCCACTGAGAAAATATGCAAGTTTGAATTTAAACTGATTTCTAATTAACTGATAACGTAAATGAGCCTTGGTCTCTAAAAAATTCAAGAAAATTGTACCAATGGTAGAAGAGAAGAGAAGAGAAGAGAAGAGAAGAGAAGAGAAGAGAAGAGAAGAGAAGAGAAGAGAAGAGAAGAGAAGAGAAGAGAAGAGAAGAGAAGAGTTCAGTTGGAAGGGACCTACAAAGATCATCTAGGCCAACTGCCTGACCACTTCAGGGCTGACCAAAAGTTAAAGCACATTATCAAAACATATCCAAATGCCTCTTAAACACTGACAGGCACGGGACATATTGACCATCTCTCTAGGAAGCCTGTTCCAGTGTTTGACCACCCTCTCGGTAAAGAAATGTTTCCTAATGTCTAGTCTGAACCTCTCCTGACGCAGCTTTGAACCATTCCCATGCATCCTGACACCGGATACCAGGGAGAAGAGATCAGCACCTTCCTCTCCACTTCCCCTCCTCAGGAAGCTGGAGAGAGCAATGAGGTCGCCCCTCAGCCTCCTTCTCTCCAAACTAGACAAACCCAGAGTCCTCAGATGCTCCTTCCAGCCCTTTCACCAGCTGTTCAGCCTAGAGAAGAGAAGGCTCAGAGGGATCTCATCAATGTATATAAATACCTGAAGGGAGGGTGCAAAGCAGACAGAGCCAGGCTCTTTTCAGTGGTGCCCAGTGACAGGACCAGAGGCACAAGCTGAAACAGGAGATTCCGTCCAAACATAAGGAAACGCTTCTTTACTGTGAGAGTTACTGAACACTGGAACAGGTTGCCCAGAGAGGTTTTGGAGTCTCCCTCTTTGGAGATATTCAAAAGCCATCTGGACATGGTCTGGGCAACCTACTCTCGGTGGCCCTGCTTGAGCTGGGGGGTTGGACCAGAAGACCTCCAGAGGTCCCTTCCAACCTCAACCATATTGTGAATCAATGGGCAGCTCCTCCAAGCACCTTTCGGATTGAGTGTGGTAACTGTCATAATGTATTCCATAGCCCTAGGGATGCAGGGAAAGAGCCTTTTGGGATTGCACAAGATTTATGGGATGTTTAGGGAAGGAACTAAAGGTGGGGAACAAAAGGGATCTAGGAGACTTGGGGAGGAATAAGTGTGGGGAAAACAGAGGGATAAGGGGATAAAAAAGGTCAATTTTGTGTAAGCAGGTGGCCAGTCGGTATGCTTGTTTGACCGTGCCCTGTGCCTGACCAACGCAGCCTGTCCTTTCTTGTCATTAAATTCCATTTCTAACTAATTTCCTTGGTGAGGGGCTCTCAATTCTGTGTGTATGTACAAAGATCTAAGTGCCACCAACTGCAGTGGGGATCACAGGCCATGGGTCCGTGGTGCCAACTGCAGAGAGCAAGTGAGGGTATGTAAGTCAGTGCATTATCGCTAGTGACTATCAAATCAGAATAGCCAGCAAGTAGGTGAAGTGGCTTGGGAGCCAGGTATGCATGCGTCTCTAAGGGTGAGGCACCTGGAGGAATTGGCTATCGGCGGGACCAGGGGGTCCAAGCCAACTGCCAGACTGTGTGGTCTGGGGGTGGAATAAGAGATTCATTTACACGCATGCATGTGTGTATGTGTTTCTGTGGGAGGCAACTGGGGAGACTGTGGGGATCCAGGGTCCAGCTACGGTTTAGATTGAGTGTCTATGCCCAGCTACTGGGGGATACAGTGTGTGTAGGAGAACAAGATGGAATTTCACCATCTGTTCATCCACCTCTCTTCAGTTATTAACTTCCGAGTCTCTTAGCCAATTCCAACCAAATTTAACAGAGGATTAACTAGATACTTAATTCCTAGAAGATATGTTGAAGTTAGTAGCTCGATACAGAAGGAGCCAAATTTATAACTACCTTCTCAGAGTCTTAACTCAAACCCTTATCCTCTTACAAAAGGCAGAGGGGAGGGTGGCGAGTCAATTTGCATATGTGTAGCTAAGAACTGGCCATTCTACATGTTTCCACCTGCCCAATAAGGCACTGTCGCACTTAAAGCACACATGCAAGTGTACTTGCAGTGAAAACACAGCTGGATCAAAATGTTTTGTTACTTGTTAAATAAAATCATCACTATCAGGTTATGTGAAATACAGTAGTTCTGAATTGTGATTCAACACTTTATTACTGTGCCCAGTAATAAAGTGATAAAAATGGTTTACATAACAGTGTAATTTCAAAAAAACCCCACCAGACAACTCCTAAATAAGCCTCCAAATTCTTCCCTCTCCCAAAAGCTTGCTTACAGTTCACTATAACTTAGCTCTTCCATTGTTTTTATAATGTAATATTCCATTAAGTAGAATAAAAGAAAAAACTAGCATACTAAATAATCAGTCTAAAAATAATCAGATTTGTTTTTCTCCTTACCAGATAAATTTAACACAATTTACTATTTGCACTTTAACATCCCCTCCCCAACAGTAACAATTTATATTTAGGTGAATTTGACATTGTATTGGGTTTACATGGCAAGGTTTTGGTAGCGGAGGGGGGCTGCAGGGGTGGTTTCTGTGAGAAGACGCCAGAAACTGCCCCCATGTCAGACAGAGCTAGTTTCAGCCAGCTCCAAGATGGTCCCACCACTGGCCAAAGCTGAGCCAATCAGCAACGTTGGCAGTGCCTCTGTGATAACATATTTTAAAAAGGGTAAAAATCCTGCTGCGCAACAGCAGCTGGGAGAGAGAGGACTGAGAAAATGTGAGAGAAGCAATCTTGCAGACACCAAGGTCAGTGAAGAAGGAGGGGGAGGAGATGCTCCAGGCACTGGAGCAGAGATTCCCCTGTAGCCCGTGGTGAAGACCATGGTGATGCAGGATGTCCCCCTGCAGCCCATGGAGGTCCACGGTGGAGCAGATATCCACCCTGCAGCCTGGAGAGGATCCCACGCTGGAGCAGGTGGATGCGCCCTGAAGGAAACTGCAGCCCATGGACAGCCAACACAGGAGCAGGCTCCTAGGAGGACCCGTGGAGAGAGAGAAGCCCACGCTGGAACAGGTTTGCTGGCAGGACCTGTGACCCCACGGGGGACCCACACTGGAGCAGTCTGTTCCTGAAGGACTGCAGCCCGTGGGAAGGACCTACATTGGAGATGGTCATGGCTTTGGAGCCAGGTATGCATGTGTCTCTAAGGGTGAGGCACCTGGAAGAAGTGGCTACTGGAGGGACCAGAGGGTCCAAGCCAACTGTCTAAGAGACCGTGGGGTCTAGGGGTGGAATAAGAGACTCATTTACATGTGTGTGTTTCTGTGGGAGGCAACTGGGGAGACTGGGGGGATCCAGGGACTAGCTACTGGGTAGATCGAGTGCCTAAGCCCAGCTACTGGGAGATCACAGTGTGTGTATGTGAGAGGAGGTCTGTACTGGCAACTGGAGTGGGGCTACGGGCCTTGGGGGCTCGTATGCCTAGGTGTCAGCAACTGGGGAGACCAGGGGATCCAGGGGCCAGCTACTAGATAGACTGAGTGTCTAAATCCAGTTGCTGGATGGATCTGCATTGTATATACGTATACATTTCCCCCTAATGGACCTTCATCCTGATCAGCCAAAGAGGGGAACGGGATGAGGCCATTGTTGCTATTTGTCTGAGTGCTGAGTGTTTCTGTCTGTGTTGTTCTGTGTTGCTGGCCATGTGTATATGTCTATTATATATGTATTTGTATACCTACTGGGAATACATTCTCAGCCTTGATACTGGTTGGATCTGGGGATATGGAGCTGTGGCAGACTTGCCTCTGTGGTGCTGCCAGATTCAGCAATTCCCTAACAAGAGATCAGGATGTTTCCTATCTTGATTGAACTACTGAGCACTGTAGAGTGTGTACCACTTAAAAAAGCCCGATGGCTTTCAGGTTACAGGTTATTCAATTAGTTAACCAAAATAGTACTGCAAACTGGTACTCCTGTACCACCAAACATGGGAAACACTGGTCCTATCTATTTAGTTTTTATCCCCATCCTAATGCCAAGCACAAGCATGACAGTTAAAGTAGAAGGTTTTATGGGTTTTGTTTATTTTTCAGGTTTGATAACTTATCAGTAGGGTAGTGTCTAATTACTGCCTGCTGGCTCTTGAGTTGGCAATTCTTAATCAACATCAACCAACTTAAAACAGGAACAATACAATATTTTTCAAAACTTGACTACAGATGGTTCCTAACTATCTGCATTAACCTCTAAGTCTGACACTTTTCAAGACGTAGCTATGCATGCAAGTAAGAAATTCTTCAATCCTGGTAGCTCATTATAATAGAGGAACCCTTAATACTTCTTACGGATACTGGTGAAGGCCTGTCAAGTAAGACCTGTAAGTTGCACTATAGTATTTTGCACAAGTAGTCAACGCACTGAAGAATCATTATAATTATTTTGGTGTTAAAACAAAAAAGTTGGGCCAAGTAAAAGCAGAAGTGGATGAGTGGCTTGCTAGTGCCAAAAATGGTTGCTTAGTTACTGTTTACTTTGAACTAAAATATGGTACAGCTGAAATAAAAATTAAAAAAAAAAAAAAAAAGAAAAGCTATTTGAACTACTTAACAAGACACTAAAATTTGAAGTAAACTGCCCCCCTCCCCAGTAACTCTGCATATCCATCTGGGGGAAAAGAAATAGAAATATTATGTAATATTCTTTAACCTGTTTCTCCACAGATAGCTCCCCATACAACTAATAGTTACCAAGGGTGCTGAGAGAACTGGCTGGTTTCATAGTGAAGCCGTTCTCTTATCAGCTTTGAAAAGTCATGAAGATCAGTGGAATTCCCTGATGACTAGAGAAGGACAAATGTTGCATTCATCTTAAACAAAACAAAACAATAAACCCCAAAAGTTCAACCCAGGGAACTTCAGTTCCTGGGAAAATCATAGAGAAAGTCCTCTTGGAACATGTTTTTGGGCACATGAAGGAGAAGGCGATTGGGAACAGTCAGCATGCATTTACCAAGGGGCTATCATGCCTGACCAACCCAATTGCCTTCTGTGATAAAATGGCAGGGTTTGTGGATGTAGGGAGAGCACTGGATGCGACTTTAGCAGGGCTTTCAATATTGTACCCCACAATATTCTTGTATCCAAGTTGGGATATTGTAGTCTGGATGGGTGGACAACTAGATGGATTTAAAAACTAGTTGGGTGACTGAGCTCAGAGAGTGGTGGTTAATGGGTTGTACTCTACCGGGATGCCTGTGACAAGTGGGGTACTGCAGGGGTCTATCCTGGGACCTGTCCTGTTTAAAATCTTTATCAAACACCTGGAGGAGGTTATGCATCTTCCTCTTGTCAAGTTTGCAGGAGTTGGGAGGATGAAGTAAATACACTCAAGGGCAGGGCTGCCATTCAGAGACACCTGACAGGTTGGAGGAATGGGCTGACAGGAACTTAATTTAATTCAGCAAGGACAAATGCCAAGTCCTGCACCTAGCAAAGAAGAACCCCTGGCATCAACACCATCTGGGGACTGGCTGGGGAACAGCTCTGCTGAAAAGGACCCGAGGATCTTGGAAAACAGCAAGCTGAATATGATCCAGAACTGTGCCCTGGCAGCAAAGGTGGTTAGCAGTATCCTGGCCTATATTACCAGGAGCATAGCTAATAGATTGAGGGAAGTGATTATCCTCCTTTACTTGGTGCTCATTAGATCACATCTAGAATGCTGTGTCAAATTTTGGGCACCCCCAATACAAGAAAGTAATTGATAAAGTGAATCAAATTCAGCAGAGAGCCACCAAGATGTCAGGGGGCTGGAGTACTTACACCATGAGGAGAGGCTGAGGGAACTGTGCTTGTTCAGCCTGGAGGAAGGCAGGCTGCAGGAGCACCTAAGAGCAGCCCCCCAGTACCTATGAGGAGGCTACCAAGAAGACAGAGCCAGGCTCTTCACAGTGTTGCACAGTGGGAAGATGACACAATGGGCATAAATTGAAACAAGAAAGGTTCACGCTGGCTATAAAGAAACTGTTTTTCACCATGAAGACAGTCAAGCAGTGGAACAGGGGCCCTGAGAAGTTGTGCAGTCTCCAGTCTTGGAGGTTTTCAAGCCCTGACTAGAGAAAATCCTGAGCAAGCTGGTCTGAATTCAGTGTTGACCCTGCTTTAAGCAGGAGGTTGGACTAGAGACCTCCAGAAGTCCCTTCCAATCTGAACGATTCTCTTTTTTCTCCCTTTTTTTTTTTTCTAGCCTGAGAAGAGATTCTCTGTAAAGAGGTGGAACTGCCAAAAGAAAAGACACCTAAACACAGTGTTGAGTTTGGAAGGCAGCCATTGCATTCTCTTGTTTAGCCTTTTCCCGGTGCCTGCATCAGGAACAATGCGGGGATTCAGAGAAGCAACCCGAGTGTGTTTGCATCCTGAGCAGGATCAGGCTTTCAAGCTCTGCTGTGTAGACTGCCACCAGCTCCTCGACACCAGGTACTGCAGAGCTCACCGCCTGCGTGGATGAGAGAAAGTGACCAAGGGATCAGCAGCTAGGATTCCGGCCGCTTGCAGAAGACTGCCGCGTGCTGTTGTTATTCTCCCTACTCCCGTCCAGTTGTCGCCTACTCCGCGGCATGGCGGAACGTCTCTCCTGCGGTTCCCACTGAGGAGCGTGTCCCAAGATGCCACTCCCAGTCTGGAGCGCGGGGACGAATTGATGTAGCCCGGCTACCGTACACCACCAGCCCCCTGCCGCTTCCGGGTGCTCCCCGCCCCCCTCCACGCTGCCGTGACAGTCTAGGACGCTCATGCTCCAGAGGCAGCAGCAGTCCAGCCCAGCGCGACCTTCACCACCGGCGGGAATCCTTATGAGACAGGAACGAGCGACGAGAGAGAGAGAGAGGCCGCACAAGGTGGCCCTGCCGCAGTGGAGAGAGATGCGAGCAGCAGCACACCCTCTCCCCAGTGACTCACCTGTTGCGTCTTGCATGCCACCTGAAAACGCAATTTGGAGATAAAAGTTGCCACTGCTGCCAACCAAACTGGACGCTGCATCCACCACCTCACATTCTCGATGATATAGGAAGTGCAGCACAGAAACCCAACTCACGTCACCTACACGTGACCAAGAGAAAGAGCAGCTGAGAGAAGTAAGCCCCACCCCGTCTCCCCTTTCCTCAGCTAATCACAGAGCTGCCTGGGTACGGCCTCGCTCCAGAAGGGCTTTGCGGGTGTTGTGATAGTCCTCATGCTTGGTGAGCTGTGCTTGCGGAAGGATACATATCAGGGTAAAATATGCTGCGCAGCAGCAGCCGGGAGAGAGAGGAGTGAGACAATGTGAGAGAAACAACCCTGCAGACACCAAGGTCAGTGAAAAAGGAGAGGGAGGAGGTGCTCCAGGCACTGGAGCAGAGATTCCCTTGCAGCTCGTGGTGAAGGCCATAGTGACGCAGGATGTCCCTCTGCAGCCCGTGGAGAACTCCACGCTGGAGCAGGTGGATATGCCCCGAAGGAAGCTGTGACCCCGTGGGAGAGCCCATGCAGGAGCAGGCTCCTGGCAGGACCTGTGACTGCGTGGGAAGGACTCATGCTGGAGCAGTTTGTGAAGAACTGCAGCCCGTGGGAAGGACCCACATTGGAGAAGTTCGTGAAGGACCGCATCCCGTGGGGGGGGAAGAGTGTGAGGAGGAAGGAGCTGCAGACACAAAACGTTATGAACTGACCACATTCCCCATCACCCTGTGGGGGGGTAGAAGAGTCAGGAGTGAAGCTGAGCTTGGGAAGGAGGGAGGGGTGGGGGGGGAAGGTGTTTTTAGATTTGTTCTTATTTCTCATTATCCTGCTCTGTTACAATTACTGACAGTAAATTAAATTAATCTCCCCAAGTCGAGTCTGTTTTGCCCGTGATGGTAATTGGCAAATAATCTCCCTGTCCTTATCTCTCTCTCTTCTCTGGGCTCAACAGGCCCAGTTCTCTCAGCCTCTCCTTGGATGTCATGTTCTCCAGCCCCCGACCAGCTTGGTGGCCCTCCACTAGACTTGTTCCAGTGTGTCACTATCCTTCTTGTACTGGGGAGCCCAAAACTGGACACAGTACTGCAGATGCAGTCTCACAAGTGCCAAATAAAGGGGAAGGATCGCTTCCCTGGACCTGCTGGTTGCACTTTTACTAATCACAGAATCACAGAATGGTAGGGGTTGGAAGGGACCTCTGTGGGTCATCTAGTCCAGCCCTCCTGCCGAAGCAGGCAATACAGCTCGAGATGCAGTTGGTCATCTTTGCTGCAAGGGCACGCTGCTGACTCATCGTCAGCTTGTCCACCAGGACCCCCAGATTCTTTTCTATGGAGCTGCTTCCCAGACAGTTGGCCTCTGGCTTGTATTGTTGCATAGGGTTATTTCATTCCAGATGCAGGACTTTGGATCTGCTCATGTTGAGCTTCACGAGGTTCTGGTCATCCCATTTCTCCAGCCTGTCCAGGTCCCTCTGAATGGCAGCCCTGACCTCCAGCATACTGACCACTCCCCCCAATTTGGCGTCATCCACAAACTTGCTGAGAATGCACTCCTTCCCATCATCCAGATCATCAATGAAGATATTAAATACCAGTATTGGTCCAAGTACTGATCCCTGAGGGATCCCACTAGTTACTGGCCCCCAGTTGGGCTTTGTACCACTGATCACAACTCTTTGAGCTCATCAGTCCAGCTAATTTTCCATCCACCTGTCAAGCCCACATCCCAACAATTTGGAGATAAAAAGACTAGGAGACTGTGTCAAAGGCCTTGCTAAAGTCAAGGTATAAAACATCCACTGCCTTCCGCTCTTCCTCAGCGTCAGTCACCTCATTACAGAAAGCAATGAGATTGGTCAGGCATGATTTACCCTTGCTAAAGCCATGTTGGCTGCTCCCAATCACCTTCTTGTCTTTCATCTTCTTAGAAATGGCTTCTAAGAGGATTTGCTCCATAATCTTCCTGGGAAAAGAGGGTAAGGCTGACCAGCCTGTAGTTCCCTGGATCTTCCTTCTTGTCCTTCTTGAAAATGGGAGCGATGTTTGCCCTGTTCCAGCCATCAGGAACCTCCCCCAGTTGCCATAACCTTTCAAAGATGATAGACAGCGGCCTCCCAGTGACATTGGTCAGCTCCTTTAGCATGCTTGGATGCATCCCATCTGGTCTCATGGACTCGTATATGTCCAATTGGCTTAAGTGCTCCCTAACTCTTTCTTCCCGTACTGTGCTACTGTTTCACTCCCCCAAACTGTGCTAGCTGGTTCAGGGACCTGAGAGCAGACCTTACCAGTAAAAACTGAAGCAAAAAAAAGCGTTGAGTAACTTGACTTTTATGATGTCCTTGATCACTAGGTCCCCTGGCCCACTGAGCAATGGGCCCACTGTGAAGAAAAGTACCAACTTAGGTCATTTAATAGGACGAACCTTACCCTAGTTTCAGTGAGCTTTCCAAGAACTCAAGGAGGGAAGACACTGAAGCACAAAAGCTCAGCTAGTTCCGACAACCTTGCCTGATAACAAACCCATGGAAACTGGTTCTGAGCATGCAGCAGACAAAGGATGAAAAACAGCCCAGACTACTGTCTCTGATCACACAGCCACGCAAAGGATCGGCCAACTATAGATAAGCTTAGGACTGTAATTGGGAGACAGCCCACCTGTATATTCTATATAACCTGTGTGTTACTTATGATTAGGGTCCTTCAGAACTAGGCTGGGGCACCGCATGTGCATTGCAGTAAAGAATTTCCTTTTGTAATTCTATACTTAAGGGTTTCTGCATTTCCTTCCTTGGTCGGCAATAAAGAATCCTGCGACAGTTTTGGCACCCCAGAAGGAACTTCGACAACTCACTTGAATCCACCACCCTCTACCATCCCCTGCGAGTCAGCTGATGGCAAAAGGTGAGTTCACCTGGGAGACTTGAGCGCAGGGGGTAGCGGTTGGATGGATCATTTTTTTGCGGTGAGGAGGTGAGAGTTAATAATAATGGGGACCGGACACAGTATAGTGAAAGGGACACCTTTAGGATAAATGCTAACCAATTGGTCAAAAGTAGATGGAACCCGGGGATTATCTAAGAAAAGGGCACTGGAACTGCGTCAGGATACCTGGCCCACATTGACCACCCTTGGAAATGCAAGCCAGCGGTGGCCTGAAGTGGGCAGTTTTGATTATGATAGGCTGCATTTTTTGCGGCTCAAATTGGACGAACAGTTCCCAGGGCAAATGCATTATTGGTGTGTTTGGAATAATTATGTCTGGCAATGGAAACTTCCCCCTCTGAAAGGGAACCGATCTCGATGTGAGAGTGTGAGGAGGAAGGAGCCACAGAGACAAAATGTTACGAACTGACCGCAACTCCCATTCCCCATCACCCTGGGCTGCTCGGGGAGAGGAGGATGTAGAAGAGCCAGGAGTAAATCCGAGCCTGGGAAGAAGGGAGGGGAGGGGTGGAAGGTGCTTTTAGATTTGTTCTAATTTCTCATTATCCTGCTCTGTTACAATTAATTGACAGTAAATTAATTTCCCCAAGTCAAGTCTGTTTTGTCCGTGACAGTAATTGGCAAGTAATCTCCCTGCCCTTATCTCAACCCACGAGCTTTTCATCGTATTTTCTCCCCGTCTCGTTGATGGAGAGAAAGTGATAGAACAGCTTGGTGGTCACCTTGCAGCCAGCCAAGGTCAACCCACCAGACATCCCTGGCAAACAGCCAATACTTGGATACATGTCAATATTAACTTTTGGCCTATTAGCTTAAGTTACATTTTACAAAAATATTAGAACACTCTTCTGCTGCGCTTAATGATAATGCTAGAAATAACACAGCTCAAAAAAAAGTTCCCGTCAAGTCTGAAGTGGATGGTTAAAGCCAGATAATAGTCAGTGATAAAAGCACTACTTATAAATATCCTTCCAATTTTTTCGGGGATTTTTTTTTTTTTTTAATAAGCAAGCAGGTGGGAGAGGGGAGTGAACCTTAAGGTTTGTGGTTTGGGTTTGTTAGGGTTTTTTGGCATTTTCAGTAAGTTATATCACTTCAAAACAGGGAGCTAGATATATCAACAGCTCTAAGAGTGTACTCAGACTGAACATGAACCAGAACTTCTAGAAATAATTTTAACCACCATTTAACTGATATTTAACTGATTTGCTCCATCAAACCAAAACCTCAACGCATGAATGTGCCACCTTCATTTCGCCTGCAATACTAAGTGACGGGCATTACAGGACTTTTATTTCATGTCTGAGAAATATAGCAAAGCAACAGCTAGTGGCTTTAGTGCCTGACATTCGTTTGCACAGTACACTTGCAGTGTTTGCTTAGTGTGGTTTTATGCATAGTTCAACATGTACAAGTTTTCTCCTGTGTTAGAGAGGAGGAGTTACCGCTTACCTAAGAATTAGAGGAGATAAACTGCACTGCTGAAGCTGCTCCTGGTTGCAGCAACCCTCCAATGAAGGACAAGAGTTTTCCATATGGCTCAGAAAGTGTCCAATGTTTTATCACCATCTGAAAAGTACTGCAAATAGATACTCCAACCTGCTGTGAGACCAACTTGCTAGTAAAAAACAACAGTACAGTCTGCTAGCCACAGGAAGCATGTTGAGAGGGTATTCATAAAAAGCTTTTTTTAAAAAAAGGACACACTTGGCTGTCTGAAGCAACCAAAGCCATCTGTGGTGGCACAGTGCATGCCCATCTACTTATGTTCTTTGTTTTCTAGATCACTTATCTCCAACCCTGTCACGCACCTGTCATAATATTACATTTGAATATTTCAGTCTCTTACCGTATGTCTTGCTTTCAACTCCTGCATTTTGATGTGCCTTGCCAGTTAAGGTGTTTCCTGTTATAATTATAACTAGAACTTTAAACAGTCTCACGGACTGTGATGCTGAACACTGATGCTTGCTAATTCTTTGCCAATGCCTTTATCATTTGAGCTTCAAAGTCAGTACTATAACCTTTATATGAGTCAGTCTCTAGAAAGACATGACGTAAGCTTTTCTAGTCTGTTATATGAAAGCACAATGTTTGTTAGGCAACAACAGAAAACTGGAAATGAAGTAATTAGATTCCATTCTTGAATTTAGGAAGATAGCAAAACATACCTGGATACAAGGAACTAGCTATTCACAAGAGCAGGATGTCTTGTTTGATAAGACAGAGGGATATAAAAGAAGAAATCCAGTTGGGTAGTAACACTGATTTTAGAAGGAGAAAAAGCAGGGTATTGTCTATTGATTGCCACACAGAACTGGCAATAAAGCCAAAGAAAGGCATAAAAGCATAAGCTGCTACCAATGAGCATTAGTAATTTACAGTTTCCACATTATCAGCCCAGAAAACTGTCCTTTGGGGTTCATGGTATTCTGGTAGTCTTTGCTATTAGCCATCTTCCCCACAGGAGGGGATCCAACTTTAAAAAAGAAAACTCAATTGCCAGCTTTTCCTGTCTCAGAACAATCCTCTGTTCATGAATGCAATCACAAATGATGTGTGAAGCTAAAGGTCTGCATGTAAGCATCCAAAGGGAAAGAGCAACTTTTGGGGTCGATGTAGCTTGAGAATTAGCACGACTAGGCCGCTTAAGCAAAACAGCATAATTGAACAGGCTGCTGGTAAAGACAGCCAAGAATAGCCATTGAGAAAGTTCTGATAGTGCACATGGTGTGGGTTAGCAAAAACAAGATGTGTTCAAGGACGTGGAGGCAGTCTGTTGCTATTGGCGTTAGTGCATAGTTACCAATCATAAGGGAATGTGGGGCGTGTGAACAGCGTGTGATTTATGTCTGTAGCCTATCTGATATAAGCGTAATCGTGTGTACAGATATGGAAAATGTATATAACCGCACAAGCGGGGGAATAAAGGACCGACTGTGCATCGTACCAATGCGTGTGAGAGTCGTTCCCGTCCTTGCACGGATGCTGAAACTCGCCAAGCAACCATAGACATCTCAGCATGATGCCTGCCTCAATACAGCATTAATTTCTATGTAACAGTTCAACTTAATTGTTTACTGAGAGCTCAAGGATCTTAACAACTCCTCTCTCGGCCCTCTTTGATTCTGAAGATGCCTTTCCCTACACTTTTAAAACGCCACTTGGATGAAACTAGAGACACTAAGTTTAGCTCCGGGTGCGGGGGGGGGGGGGGGGGGGGGGGGGGGGGGGGGGGTGCGTGTTTCTTTTCCCAGAAAAATTTAGATTATGATAACAAATTCCAGTTGTGCCACCTGCACAGAGACTATATCGGTTTTCAACATGGGTTTTAAGATCCAAACTAGATCCACATAATGGATTGACGCCCTGCCCCGTTACCAATATCTGCAGGATAGACAGACGGCCAATACCCTGCCCCCTGACCAACATCGGCAGCAGCATAGGCAGGTTGCCGCCCACATTACCCATGTAAGGTATGATTCTCTCAAATCACTCTGCCATTGGTGGAGCCAAGGGGCGGCGTGACTCTCACCCACATTCAAAAGGCATTTGCATGGTTGGCTGTTGCTGCCAGATGACCTGGACACCAAGCATCCCTGGCAGTCAACTGGAGCCATGGCATCGCTTATGATTCCTGTGATCGGGTGAGTCGCCGTGTGGACGCGTTGTTGCTCATCTTTCCTACTACCTCAATAAAGCTTTGCTTTAGAACATGTTGTCAGACTCCATTAGTGTTTGGACCACATTATTGGCATCACAAACAGGATAAGAGTCTTTCTGACAACTACTGAAAGCTTTAGGAAAGGAGAAAGTTTGGAGCTCCCCCCAACAGGAGGAGGATTGGGTCCAAGATAATTGAACAGATCCCCAGGCTATGAGGGATGAATTTGAACTGTGGCGTAAGGCCAGTCATTGCAAACAAGGAAAGGGCAAGGGAGCCTTAATCAGCCTCCTGAGTTGTGCCCTCAACGTTGCCCGGACTGAAGTTACCAGGCTGCATGGCACCCTCAAAGAGGCGGGAGAAGCTAAACAAGGGGCCAAGAGGGACGAGCATAAGTTAGCCTCCTTGGCTCAGCAGGCCCTTGAGGCCTGGAGAGATCATCCCAGTACAATGGCCCAAGTTAGGGCTACTATCTACCAGGACGATAATTGGGACAGGGCCATTTTTGGCCATGGACCAGACCCTGACCCCCTTCCCAGCCCTACAGGGGAAGGCTGGGTGGAGTGGCTCGGGAGTCTCTGGTGCACTGGGGCAGCTCTAACTTACCTCAGTGAAGGGCACCATGGGCGTGGGAGTTCTGCACACCCCCAGCTGTGGAGGCGGGTGCCGTGGCAATGGCTTCTGTGCCAGTGGTCAGATACAGAGGAACCCTCACCTGGGCAGAGGACAGGGCACCTCCACCAGCCAGACAGAGAGGGACCACCTCAGGCGGCTCCTGCTGGAAACTGGGTTTACCCTTCCCAACAGATTAATAAATTACTGAATAATGTTTTGTTACAGCTTCTGAATGGCCATTGGCAGGTGGCCCACCCACCCGAGTCTTGCAGCGCCTCCTGGCATGCCAGTGTTAACCCCTTAGCACCTCCCCCCCAAGGCGCTGCCAGACAACTGGTGGGCAGGTGTCCACTGCCAGATGGAGCTCCGTCTCCTAACCCTGTTTTCTGGCATACCCTTTTTGCTTACTCCATGTCCTAGCCCCAATTAGAAGTTGTCATGAATGACTGGCACTCAGTTACCGTTGTTGTGGACACCGGGGCCCAAATCTTGATGTTAGATCCACAGACCACCCCTTCAGGCTGTCCTAGAAGCAATTTTGTATTTCGGGAAGCGATAATGCCCATGACAAGCCCAGAGCCGCTGACTCAGCCTGGCTACTGGACACACCTGTGTACTGGTTTTGGCTAGGATAGAGTTAATTTTCTTCTTAGTAGCTTGTACGGTGCTATGTTTTGGATTTGTAATGAAAACAATGTTGATAACACACTGATGTTTTAGCTATTGCTGAACAGTGCTTGCACAGCATCAAGGCATCTCACCCCGCTTCTTACACTGCCCCACCAGCAAGTAGGCTGGGGGTGGGGGGGCTGACCTTCAGAGTTATGGCATTTGTCTTCTCAAGTAACCATTACGTGTGATGAAGCCCTGCTTTCCTGGAGATGGCTGAACATCTGCCTGCCGATGGGAAGTAGTGAATGAATTCCTTATTTTGCTTTGCTTACGTGCGCAGCTTTTGCTTTACTTATTAAGCTGTCTTTCTCTCAAACCATGAGTTTTCTCACTTTTACCCTTCCGATTCTCTCCCCCATCCCACTGGGTGGGGGAGTGAGCAAGCAGCTGTGCAGTGCTTAGCTGCCTACAGGGGTTAAACCACAACCACCTGGAGAAATCTTCCTGCTACACTGCATTCGTTTTACTTGTACTACTGTTGGTTATTCTGTGCAAGAACCAATTCTGAATATGCTGTGGATACTGTTCTTAGGGACAGTCCACCAGAGCCTTGCTGGTTGGGATTTTAACTTGTTAATTCACAAATCTCAGGCACTGGCAAATGTTAGAAAGGGAACTTATTGTGGGATTTGTACACAACATCCTGCATCTGGCCACCAAGGAGTTCCTGTGGTGGGAATGCTAGTATTGGTGGTCCATGCACTGAAAACTTTTGTCAGATGTCACTCTATTTGGGCTAATCTCTCAATCGTTGACTACCCACTGCCCGCCTCAGTGAAGAACAGAGCAGAATTCTACATCCTCCAGAACTTTACGGGCTATGACCCTTCCCGTGGTCAGCTACAAACCATGTGGCGGGGTCCATCCTACACCATGCAAACCTATCAATCATGCCATGTTTGAGATCATGGGACCTGAGCTTGGGAGGCATAAATAATCTCACCTTAGCCTATTGTGGGGTCTTACAGCTCTCAAGCCTGTGGTGTTAGCCACATCTGCAAATAGGAAGTGGAAATCTGAGTCAGGTGTAGAGCCCTTCTGGTCTGATAGTCAAGATCCCTAAAGGAGCGTGAGATCTTTCTCTCATCTTAATCCATGTTTCTTTTCTTTGTGTAATAGTCACTTTCATTGCTGTACAGTAAGATGAACTTGAAAATCTGCATGGAACTTTATTTTTTAACTACTTAAAATTGCTGTGATGCAGCAGTAACCACGCACAGGGGAAGTGGTGAGCATCTCCAGTAGCCAGGGGGGGAGGGAGGGAAGGAAACACTGCATCGCCTCGGTACAGCCTAGACCCCAGCAGCATGTGGTGATATAAACCCGGAGGGATGTTGAATGCAATAACTGGTACGACAGAGATGCTTACAGACCAATTGTCACCATAGGAAGAGCAGGTTTAAGCAGCACTGTGGATACCAAGGAAGGTCCCATGTTTTGTGCAGGACTGACATGCTCTGGCTGTTGACGTGCTCCCTTTGGCTTTGGAGACCCAGCCCACCCCAAGTCTCCTGCACCCACATTAAAAGTTGTTGCCTTACCCAAGGACCTCCAACGTAATAGGGTGCAGATAACAACTGAACCGAAAATAGATATTCACAAGCTTTCTTCCCGCAACCAAAGAGGAACTATGAGCCAGCAGTGTGCCCTGGCTGCCAAGAAGGCCAATGGGATCCTGGGGTGCATCAAGAAGAGTGTGGCCAGCAGGACGAGGGAGGTTCTCCTTCCCCTCTACACTACCCTGGTGAGGCCTCATCTGGAGTACTGTGTCCAGTTCTGGGCTCCCCAGTTCAAGAAGGATGAAGAGCTACTGGAGAGAGTCCAGCGGAGGGCTACAAGGATGGTGAGGGGACTGGAACATCTCCACTACGAGGAGAGGTTGAGGGAACTGGGCTTGTTCAGCCTGAAGAAGAGAAGGCTGCGAGGGGACCTTATAAATGCCTACAAATATCTGAAGGGTGGGTGTCAGGAGGATGGGGCCAAGCTCTTTTCAGTGGTGCCCAGTGACAGGACAAGGGGTAATGGGCACAAACTGAGGCACAGGAAGTTCCGTCTGAACATGAGGAGGAACTTCTTCTCTCTGAGGGTGACGGAGCACTGGAACAGGCTGCCCAGGGAGGTTGTGGAGTCCTCCTTCTCTGGAGATATTCAAGACCCGCCTGGACAAGGTCCTGTGCAGCCTGCTGTAGGTGACCCTGCTTCGGCGGGGGGGTTGGACTAGATGACCCACAGAGGTCCCTTCCAACCCCTACTATTCTGTGATTCTGTGATTCTGTGATTCTGTGATTGATAAACCTCCAGCAGCCCCCCCAGGGTGTACCAGTAATGACTGGTAACATTACTGATTGGCTGATCATGTGTGTTACGGCACCATAGGGCAGTGGATGAGGTTCA